>NC_143395.1:165120130-165423161 GCF_052110815.1 Crocodylus siamensis
AAAATAATTAACAAGGGGTTATTTCTCTACTTAAGCCCCACGTGAATTAAACACTTTTAAAAGTGATTTATATACTGCTGTATTCCAAAAGTTTTAAGCTAGTAATCCAATTGATTTGCATTGGTATTAACATTTCTTTATTTGTCCCACCAGGGGCAGATTCAGGGTGGGAGGTGCAGTCGCACCACCCTTCACTAGTGATTTGCTGCTCAGAGCTCCAGTCTCAGCTGCCAGATACATGTGCAGTAACCTCACTGCATACACAGTCCACTTTTTCACCATTCTGGATCCATTACTGACTAAAAGAGGCAGAAGAATAAAATATTTTTCTATGGCTTCAATGACTGTGGGAAAGAAGGGTCACTTACTAATAACACTTGACTCTTTGTCACTTCACTCTGTATTCACAGGGATTTTGGTTGTAGCCATGTTGGTCTAAGGACATAGGCAGGAAAGGTTCTTTGGGTAGATGTGATATCTTTCTAATAAAATAATCTTATATTAGAAAAATACCCAAAGGACCTTGCTTTCACAGGGATTTAAGTGTATAAAAAAGCTATGTCCTACTGTATGGGAATTTTCTAACAGTATTATCTTGGGCCAGACAGCATGGGTGGTGGGGTGCATGCCACATGTTTTTTAGAGAAAATCTTGATACTTCTGAAGGAGGGTTTTCTTGGTTTGGTTGAAGGCTTAAGGAAGCCACTTGTGTCTTCAGTCTTAGCTATCTGTCCTTCTTTGTCTAAGGGGTGAAGGCATGGCAAGCTGTACACTAGTGTTTCTTCTGGACACACTAGGCAGTTGACAGCAAGGATAGCGGAGGAGACAAGCAGCCTAGCATAGTGACAGAACACATTAGGGATTACTTTGAGGACCTGGGTGTTTTCAGGTTGACAGGGCTGGAGGAGATGTGTCATAGAGTACTGAAGGAATTGGCTGGGGTCATCATCAGCAAACCCTCGATTTGAAGATGGTCTTTACTATGGCTCACTGATGGGTTATTTAAGAGTCCAATCCTGGAGCCAGAGATCTGTCTGCAGAAGCTGCTCTGCCTTTCTGCAGGGCAGAGTAAGCTGCAGGCTAGGATTCCTTTTCTTTTCCTTCCTCTATGCTTTCTTCTCTGCTTCCAGGGCAAGACACTTTCCCTCAAAATGGGCTGCCACTTGGCTGAGGCTGCAGTACCATTGAGGTTGGTTGGCAGCCAGCTCCTCTCAACTCTTGATGTCAGCATCTGTTTTCTAGGGCTATGCCTACAATGTGTCCTTGCAATGTTTCCTCTGGCCACCACAAGACCTCAGACTGTTACTATGCTGGGAGAAGAGCACTTGTTTTGGGAGTCAAGAGTCAGGCATTCGCACAGTGTCCAGTTCAGCAAAGTTGGTGCTTGAGGATCACCAACTCAATGCTGGTAACATTGGCTTCAGCAAGGATGCTGGTATTTGTGTGGCAATTTTCCCATTTCATATGGAGGATTTTCCAGAGGCATCATTGGTGATACCTCTTCAGGCTCTTGAGATGACGATGGAGGGTCATCCATGTTTCACATCCATAAGAGAGAGTGGGGATTATTTAACTGTAGACCTGGATCTTGGTATTTTTCCAGAGATCATGATGAATAAAGACATGCTAAAGCAATTTCCCAAAGGGGGCACTTGCACACTGGATCCTGTGTTGGGTCTCCTTATCAATGTTTACTCTCTGAGAGAAGCGGCTATTGAGATAGGGGAAGTGCTTGACTACCTCCAAGGTCTTTCCCTTGATCGTAATTTGGAGAGGGAGGTCACACTCATGGCCTAGGGCAAACTGGTAGAGCACTTTAGTTTTCTTAATGGTGAGACGGAAGCCCAAAGTTAGGTACGTTTCCCCAAAGAGTTCCAGCATGTTCTGGAGGTTTTCCTCTGTGCGCAAGGATGGTGCAGTTGTCAGCATATTAAAAGTTAGCCATGGTTGTTTTGAGTACTTTGGTCTTTGAGTGAAAATGACTCAGGCTAAATACTGAATGGATGGAAGACTCTTCAAGGTCAATTCAGGAAGGAAGGCAGTCCTTAATGAGACCCAGGATGACTGTCAAAAAAAAAAAATGAACAGAGTTGATGCGATGATGCATCCTTGCTTGACTCGTTTGGATGACAAATGGATCTGTCTTCACTACAAAGCATGATCACAGTCATGGTTGTACAGAAGCCTCAGTACCTTGAGGTGCTTCTCAGGATATCTATATCTGGCCTGTATCTTCCACAAGACTTCACAATTGATGGAATCAAGGGCTTTATTAAAGTCAATGGAAGTTATATAAAGTGTTGTTCCCAAAACTTTTTTTGGATCTGGAGGGCAACAAAGATCATGCAAGTTGTAGCAAGAAACTCTTTTGTCTGCCCCCCCTCAAATATCAAGCTCTTCCATATGACAAAAGCCCCTCTTTTAGTATTTGCCCCCTTTTGGGGATGCTTTCTTCTAACTTTTCTTCCTTCCTCTCTCTTTTTCTTTTATATCATTATTATTTTTATATAAAGGTGTATTTGTAGTGAAAATAGAGCTTGTAGATACTTTTAAACTTAAAGTACATTTGTAAAAGCAAGTTGTACCATGTAACAATGTTAGCAAGAGCAGGAATCTCTGTATGGAGCAGGTCCCTGAATGAATCATGGTTGATTGTATAACACAGTAGCTAGTCTGGATAAGCATGTTAATGAGTGGCAATTAACACCTGCAAAATTAGAGACCAAGGAGAAGAAAGAATCAATAAAGAGCCAGGAATTCCTGGAAACTTCATTGTTAAAAGTATGGAAGCCCACGTTTGAACTAATCAGCACTGGAAACAGATCCTTGGGGCTGAAATACCCCCTGATCAACCACTTCCAGAGATCTATTCATCATGGCAGTGAATCAATCAAAATTCATCAATGGACTCCTGAGACTGCATGTACATGCGGACGTGACTTCTAGGGCTGACAGCTGCCATCCAGCAGCTACTAAGAGGAACATCCCTTGAGGTCAACGACTCCTGGATTGGGTAAGCCCAAGAATTGGGGAGTCACCAAAGTCTGCCAGAGAGGCATAAAAGGTGGTGAAAAATGACCCCCAAGGGCACCCTTTTTGACCTGACCAGCACCCTGCCTGTCCAACCAGAAGGACGAGCTGACAACCCCCTTCTGCAGCAACATCACACTGAAAGGAGCCTTGACTGGCTATTGACGGCAGACTCCAGTGCTTGGGGATAGGTATATCTTGACACCAGTGCCTAGTGTTCAGAGCAACATACTGTGAGTGTGTGTTTGAGGGGATCAGCACCAAGGTTTATGGTCTGACTTTTGCATCCATCCAATAAACTAGAATTTTATGATGATCTTGTGAGTTGGTGCTTTGTAGTTACCCCATGGAATTGTCTGAAGCCACACTGAGATTCTGGCAGGACTTCCTCAACAAGAGTCAGGAGGCCGCAGGAGAAGATTTTCCCTGCTGTGGAAAGGAGGGCAATACCTTGATAGTTCCCACATACACTCTTATTTCCTATCCTGAAGAGAGTCATGATGTTGGCATTCCTCAGGTCCTCTGGGATCTCATCATTGCTCCAAATCCAGGGAATAAATTCATGGCATCTCAGTACCAGTTCCTTGCCACCAGCCTTGCAGGTTTTAGCAGGTATGCCATCTGGTTCAGTAGACTTGTTCTTAGTTTCCTTGATGGCACACCAGACTTCTTCTAGGACAGGTTTAGCAAGGGATTCTGTTTCAGGGTGTTAGGGGGTGGCTCAGGAGTGCCTCAAAACGTTCTTTCTGTATGGCATGGATAGATTCATAGTCTTTGAGGAGGGTTGAGCCATTCTGCGATCACAAAAAAATAGGGCCATGGGAAGTTGAGGCACGGATGGTTTTTGTTGCCTGGAAAAAGCTATGCACATTATGTTTGTCAGCATAGATCTGGATCTCCTTGGCTTTACCTTGCTACCACTGATTTTTTTATTTCCCAGATCCTCCTTTGAGCTTCAGATTTGAGGAGCTGATACATCTCCTTCTTCTGCTGAGATAGTGTTATTGACAAGCAGAAAAAGCCCTTCTGTTCCAGCTGAGGAGGGCTTGGATTTCAGTGTTGCTCTCATTGAACCAGTCCTGGTGTTGATGGGGTGGTATAGCCAATAGATTCAGCACAGGCTATATGCATGGCAGTTTTAAACCCCTTCCAGAGTTCCTCAGTGTTGCCTTCATTTGTGGACAAGGCAGAGAGCTTTTCATGGAGACACTTGAAAATCCTTACAGACCTTCAGGTCTTGAAAAGATTTGGTGTTGAGTCATTTGCATTGTTCTGGCTTGCTCTGAAATACTGAAAACAGCCAAATGTTCATAATGAAGCTGACAATCCAGTGATCTGGTTAGCTATCATGGGCTCCTTGTACAGCTCATATGGACATCCATTCAATCACAGGCTCTAACATAGTTGAGGGAAGTACCAGTGGTTAGAGCCAGGGTGTCTCCAGGTAGTCTTATATTTATCGCTGTCAGAAGACGGTTTTTATGATGACAATACTGGGCTTTGTGCATTTACTCAGAAAGATGCTATTGGAGTTGGCCTTCCCTACTCCTTTCCCAATGGTGTCACTCTAGAGTTCCAGGTCACATCTGACTTGGTGTTGAAGTCACTAAGGAGAATGATCTCATCCTCCCTGCAAGTAGGAAACAGAACATGGTCAAGATTGGAATAGAACTGTTCTTTGAAATCACTGTCAGCATTAAGTATTGATTCATAGATTCATAGATGCTAGGGTCGGAAGGGACCTCAATAGATCATCGAGTCCGACCCCCTGCATAAGCAGGAAAGAGTGCTGGGCCTACATTACCCCAGCTAGATACACATCTAGCCTTCGCTTGAAGACCCCCAGGGTAGGGGAGAGCACCACCTCCCTTGGGAGCCCATTCCAGACCTTGGCCACTCGAACTGTGAAGAAGTTCCTCCTAATATCCAATCTAAATCTGCTCTTTTCTAGCTTGTGGCCATTATTTCTTGTAACCCCCGGGGGGGCCTTGGTGAATAAATACTCACCAATTCCCTTCTGTGCCCCCCTGATGAACTTATAGGCAGCCACCAGGTCGCCTCTCAACCTTCTCTTGCGGAGGCTGAAAAGGTCCAGTTTCTCTAGTCTCTCCTCGTAGGGCTTGGCCTGCAGGCCCTTAACCATATGAGTGGCCCTTCTCTGGACCCTCTCCAGATTATCCGCATCCTTCGTGAAGTGCGGCGCCCAGAATTGCACGCAGTACTCCAGCTGCGGTCTGACCAGCGCCCGATAGAGGGGAAGTATCACCTCCTTGGACCTATTTGTCATGCATCTGCTGATGCACGATAAAGTGCCATTTGCTTTTCTGATGGTTTCGTCACACTGCCGACTCATGTTCATCTTGGAGTCCACTAGGACTCCAAGATCCCTTTCCACTTCCGTGCCACCCAGCAGGTCATTTCCTAGGCTGTAGGTGTGCTGGACATTTTTCCTCCCTAGATGCAGCACTTTGCATTTCTCCTTGTTGAACTGCATTCTGTTGTTTTCTGCCCACTTGTCTAACCTGTCCAGGTCTGCTTGCAGCTGCTCCCTGCCCTCCGGCGTGTCCACTTCGCCCCATAGCTTAGTGTCATCTGCAAACTTGGACAGAGTACATTTCACCCCCTCGTCCAAGTCGCTGATGAAGATATTAAAGAGTATCGGTCCAAGGACCGAGCCCTGCAGAACCCCACTGCCCACACCCCTCCAGGTCGAAACCGACCCATCCACCACGAACATGCACTGATGATGGTGGTGTACTGATTGTGGCTGAGCTTAAGACATCAGTAAGATAGAGAGTAGACAAAAGTACTATCCATGTCCTGGCTGAGATTTCCTTTATGGAAATGGCTTTCACATTATCAATGTGAAAATCATTTCAGAGTCTACATGTCATCAACATATACATATTTCTCAGCCTGTGCTTCAGGAATATCATAGATGAATTTAAAAAAAGAGCTAAAAATTCTTAAAGAAATCAGGTGGCTGATTTTCTCCCAAATTTCAGGGTAGCTTGTTCGTTGCCTATCACTTCTAGGAAGAGCCACACCAGCAGCCACGTGCACAAGGAATAACTTTCAGCTGTTTAGCAGTCGGTCAATCTGACATGGCACACCATTCATTTGCTGAAATCAGATCTGTACCAACCTTCTTTCCTGACTCAAGTGATCTCTGTATACCTTTGGTAAAAAGAAATATGGGATGTCAGGTGCAATGTCTCCTACTGAATTCAGCCTGAACATGAGGCATTTGAGGCTCGATAACCTTACTGATCTGCAGAAGGATTAGTCAGTAGTATGCGGACACTTCCTCAACCATGTTATTGTTAGAGCCGGTTATTGAATGGATGTCCATATGAGCCATATGAGGAGCCAGGGGCAGCTAGACAGATCACTGGATTGTCAGCTTCATTATGAACGTCTGGCTTGCTCCGAAACACTGAAAACAGCCAAAAACAATGCAAATGACTCAACACCAAATCTCTTCAAGACCTGAAGGTCTGTAAGGATTAGTTAGTGGTATGTGGACATCATAAAGAGGTAGTGATGCAGTTTACAGACAAAGATGCATGATAGACACTTACCATAGTTTTTTAAATCAAGAAAGAGAAAATTCACCTTACAAGTGCTGTTATCAAACCATGCCACTGAAATTCAGGACAGTGCAACTAAATATAACATAGTTGACATTTTCAGAAGATATAGATTAATGTAATATGAAATATGAGAGCTTTTTGTGCCACAGTAAAATTTACCAATTAATTGCTGTTCAAAGTTTATATGCAGATATCATAAATTGAAGTTCAATCAATAAGACTGAAAATGTACTAGGTAAGCCGTATAAAGATACAACTAGTTACACAGTTGGAGAATACAGATTGAAAAGACAGTTTTTCTTACCCCATCACTAGAATAAGCAAAACCCTCCTGCAGAATGGCAGGATTATAGAAATTGTCCAGAATACTGAGCAAACAACGTCGGTCCCAGTGATCAGTCACATGACCTCCATAGGCTACTTCTCCAGTCAAATAATGCAATGCTGGCCAAGGAACCTTTTCTTGGCTCTTCAAAAGCATTGTCAGCATCTGTATAGAAATCTTTGGAAGAAAAGGCTCAAGTAAGGCAGTGGTATTGTTTTTGGGGTTAGGATATTATTTTTAGAGCTCTGTGATGCACAGGAATCCCCTAACTGCTTTATTAGCCATATACTGTAAAAGCTGAAACATAAGAAGCTGTGATTTCTTGTAGAAAGCTGTGAGCTACCATGCTACAGAAACAATCAATAGATTCTGATTACATTGTAGTAATTGAAAGAGCTAATATTCAAGTGATCTTTAAGATAAATGTAAAACAACAGAAAATGAATGAGAAAATACATGTGACACTTATACAGCAAGGTGCCCTAGAAAAGAGAGAGCCATTTAAATGGCTGTGTTTAAGATGACATATTTAAGACTCTTACCCACCCCCGACACCTATACATAGTGGGTCTCAATTGAATCTTATAACATTGAGTGGTTTTTGTATTAATGGGAATGCAGCTCTTGGTGTCTAGACCAAGGGAGGTCAGAATATGGCCTGTGGACCAGATCAGGCTCACCAATTGATTTTTTTCTGGGCCACTGGTGGGTGGCATGGGCAGTGGTACCACACAGCAGGCCCTAGATAAGCAGCACTCAGGCTCCAGCAGCTCTGGCTCCAGCCACTGCATGGCACTGGGTGGCTGGGGCTGGAATGTGACTCCATCCTGCCCACCCACATGGAGCCCCTGTGCTGTCCCATCCCACCCGACCATCAGGGCTCCTGGGAGTTGCAGGGTGGGGTGTGTGCATGTGTGTCAGGAGCCCTGACGGCAGGGCAGGGTAGGACAGCACAGGAGACTCATGATCAGGCTCCAAACCCCATCCCCTCCCAGCTGTGGATGTGGCTAGCAGGTGCCAGCTCCGGGCTCAGGGAGGTGTGTGTGTGTGTGTGTGTGCGCGCGCGCGTGTGTGCGTGTCCCCGTCCATGTGAGGTCCTCAACAGCTCACCAAAACTCATTAAGTGGCCTTCCAACCCAAGTAATTGCCCACCCCCTGGTCTAGAGTAGGAAATAATGCATGCAAGTACAGAACTTGCGCAGATTCAGCTGGGAAAAATGAACTGTTGTATAAAATGTATCTTTTTCTAGATTTATCCACCTTGCCACCAATCATAGCCACATAATATGCAACCTGTCATTCTATCTGATAGGTTACTATTTTATGCTTCTCCAAAACAGAAGGGATAGGATTGGGAATGTGTATATGGACAAAATATCATGAAGAACTCTAGTTGTTGTGAAGTAAATATTTTTGTTCTTTGCCTTTGAGTGACTGTTTATATGTACATCCCAACTATTAATGACTCAAAAGAAGTAGATCAGTTTAGCTGGAGCCAGTTTTTTTGAGGTCCAAGGGTGGTATACCATCAGCACCGGCAATAGAATGGCGATGGGCAGCAGTAGCAATTCGGGTCTCCGCAAAGCGTGCATGTCCACTGATACTGTAAACATTATTAGTGATGCAAGATGGTCTGTGGCAGGCAAACACAGACATTTGTTCTCTTGTAGGGCTATACCAATATATGGGTTGGTGCAGTAGGAAATGGTGCTAGTTTGAATGCTTCGCTGCTGAATGTTGTGGCCTTTTCAGAATGTTGTGGAGTAGGAGGTTGATCAGGCCCCATGACAAAGTGGGGGCATTCTGTGGTGCTATTGGTATTTGGTCCTCAGCATACTACTTGGTGCTGAATCACTGGCCTTATAGGGCACTTAAGGTTTGTTAGGAAAACCTCAGGGCCACAAAAGCCCAGGGAGAGTTGGGGAGAGGAGATTTCATTCTGGAGGAGGTTTTTTGAGGGAATCTACACCCACAACTGCCTCTGCCCCTTTCCTTATTCAAAGAGAGTTTTCTTGTATTGGTGCAGCCACATGCTATCAAATTCAGGTAATTCTCTCTTACAAGTTTTAAATCAAGTAAAACTCTTAACACTGCTCCATAGAATATTTAAGCACGATGATGTACTGGTGTCAGGATTATGGACTATTGCTTTCTCCTCCCAATGTTCATGACCTTCCACATCAACATAAGTGAAAAAAAGATAAGAGACTTTTTGTATAGTAGAAAAAATTATGCATTTTAGTTTTTCAGGTTCTTTTCTTCTTCAGACATATTATTAAAAATTTAGTGATTATTAGGTTCTTCCCAGGCCTAAATTTGGACCGTTTACTTTTTATTTCCAATTTACTTGGGTTTTATCTTCTAGGTTGTGAGAGACAAAGATAGTATCAAAATTAAGCTACCACCACAACATTAAGTATGTTGTGGATCTGAGCCATTTGACTTCTTGGGTATCTGATTTGGGTGCTCCCACTTGGTTCTACTATATTCAACCTAAGTATTAATGAACCTGAGAATAAAAATCCCAGTTTACTTCGCAATTTCTTAACAGATATTACCTCTAAATCTGAAGAGTTAAATTCATATGGGATATTCCAGCCCAAAGCTCCATACTTCTTTCTTTCTTGGACAACAGCATTAAAGAAACACAAACTGAAAAGCAGCTTTTTCCATGATGGCCCCAATGCAGCCTTGTTGAAGATATTTTCAGTTACCTCTCCACTGCCACTGTACCCAAATGTTTGAAGTAATTTTCCTTTCAAACCTTGAGGTGGTTCTACTGCCATCTTTAAAAGAGGAAATAGAGGAAACAAGGTAACTATTATCCAACATAATTTTCTGCATATTGTAATTTTGCAGTATACACAGTATATACAGGTTGCAAATTTTTTCTAGCCAGCAGTGTCCACTGTGGCAATGTCTCTCCTCACATGCCCTGAGCCACAGAATATAAAAGGAGTGGACTCAACTGCTCTTTGGATCTTTTACACAGAAGGATCTAAAACCTAACACTTTGCATACTGGTACTGTACATTGCTGAATAGCACCAAAATATTAGCACCACAAGACTAAGATAACCTAGTGTGTTGTGAGATTTTTTAGTACTACAGTATAGTGGGTACCAGACCATTTAATCAACCACAGTCTATAATTCTGGATTACAGGCAATGGCCCCAGTTGACCTACATAGATCCAGGGGATGTACATGGTATTGGAACTCAGCCTGGTCAACCTGAAAGGACACAAGTACATTGGCATCATGCCACTGCTGCTGTGATATCAACAACAAATTACATCAAGCTGGAAGGGCCTGGGAACCTAGGCACTGAGTTGATGCCAGGTGGTCAGTATACAATTCAGCTAATCTAGTGGGACAGAGGAACCTTAGCTATATGTTGACAGTGCTGGGCCCTTCACCCAAGGATGGGTGCCAGAATCTAGGCTTTAAACAAGTCAGTCTAGAGTGAAGAGGCTCCTTGGCTCTGTGTCAATTGTGTCTGAACCTTGGCAACAAATCAGGTTGACTCTAAAGGTTCCCAAGACCTTGGCTCTAACCAGTGGTGTTAGATGTCAGTGCAGAATTAGATTAATCCAGAGGAGGTGGCCAGGAATGTTGGGTCTGCATTGAAAATGTTGGGACCTGATTATCACACAGGTCAACCTGGAAGAATCTGGTACCTCAGCACTATCACCAATATCAAGGCTTCTGCCCTGAATTAGTTCATCCCAGAGGAATCTGGAGACTTGGGTGTTGAATGGGATCAAATATTCCTGTCAGAACTCTTCCTATATAAGACTAGCACAATTAATATTGCTTAAGTTGGACACAGAGCAACTTAAGGTTAATGAATATCCAAAGCTGATGCAGGATTTCCAGGACTAAGAAGCTGCCTCTATCTAAAATGGGGTATGAGACAACATCCTTCTGTTCCTGAAGATCAAAACATGACCAACCAGAAGTACATACACCACAAATATTATGGGCAGCCACTGTGGTTGTAGTATGTTTCATTTTTAACTCTCTTGTTATTGCAGGACTACTCTCTGGATCCTTAAGAGGGAACTAAAGTTTCAGTAGCTAGAGAGGTTTTACAAAGCAAAGCATTCTTTATAAATACTTTATTTTCCTTATGTATAGAAATAAAGCCCTCTGTCTTAGCTTGGAATTGGTGAACTTCACATCAACCTTGGGAGCATGCTGGAGCTAGATTTTGGCTTGATTTTAGTTCTTATTAAGACAATATTAATAATGGAATGAGACATCTGAAACATACAAATCGAGTATTTACAACTAAATCATAGTAACTTGTTGATTTTGGCTAATTGTATTAACGCTTACCTTAAAACCTTTCTGCAGAATAGGAACAGGGAAAGAAGGATTGGGTGTGGAGCTTAACCAAAGTCTAAACTGAGGGTCCATGTTTATATTTGGTTGGTTAAATCTGTAAAATATGATTGCATATTTTATTTAGAAAAGAAAATATTGCAAGCCTGCTAAGAAACTATAAACTGGCCAAGGGTACAAGATTTGTACATTATCTTTTCACAAACAGAAAATATAAGTTTCTTTCCTAATAAATGTTTATTCACTACTGTTAAATTTTTCTTAGAGTTAGACCTCTCTGATGAGTTAGTTTAAAATACTAAAAGAGGAATAATTTGTATCGCAGAAACAGCCAAAGAATGGTTAGGTATCCTGGTTAGCAATAGCCATTGACCAGCAAAGTTTTGGTTAACTAATCTATAATAACTATGATTAAGTGAGTAATAAATGTGTAAACTTGTAACATGAATTGTTTCTCAAAATAGACATTGTATCCATTATACAGTGGCAACAGTAACAAAATGTCTGATTAAATGAAATAATATTATCCAATAAATAAAACAAGCTAGACTAATACCCCTAAATGAAAATATTTCCTGATTTCTCTTCTCAAACTTTATTTTTATGTTGTCATAAAAAGATAGATACTGTATTTACATTAATTGTTTCATATTTGAATTACATTTTATAACACAATATATGTCCTGAATGTAAATAAACAGCACTTACGAATCAACAATAGTACAAAGCCTGGGCATAAATGATGTAGCAAGGTGACAGTTTTGGAGGAACACCCATTGTCCACTAACAATCTGTGCTTGATATATCAACTCTTCAGCCTTGCTCCCCTGCCCACGTCCTAAAGAAACCATTTTCACATGCTTTGTGTTTCCTTTTATTTCCTGTGCAAGGCGTAGGAGATGAACAGTTGGGTCTGTTCCTAAACAAAAAAAAATACGGATTTGGTTTATTTACACTGGTGTAGTCATTAAACTAAAGATGATTTCTATCACATTTGGAAGTTTTTCCATTATTAATTACTTGACCTATGAGAACTGAACTGTGTATTATTATTAGTAGAACTGTACATTTCAGTGTAAAAGAATCAAACAGTATGGAAAATGTGCTATATTATACCTCTCAAAAATGCACTGAGGAGTAATAAATAAGAAAAGTATTTTCCCTGGAAATCTCATTTTGGTATCACAGCAAATTATACTGAACAAACTAGTTGTACCATTAAATCAGGAAAAATATATATGTTATTCCAATAATGTTTTTCTATGAATTGTTTAATATTATTTTAAAGCTTGCAAAATAGTATTGAGCCAGATCTCTTATGTCCATATAAAACCCCATGAGAGAGGTGAGTGGAAGACAGTGAGCCTTAGGTCATGCAGAGTTCTGAAGAAGAGGGGCATGAATCGTTAAGCAGGTTACAGACAGAAAGGCATGATGCACTCTGGCAGTTTATCAGTAGCTCACCAGGAGAATGAATAAATATTAGAGGGCTGCTGGCACAGGAGTCTTCATAAACTTCTTTCAGATTAATCCCTCTAGTCTGAAGAAACCTGGCTCCTAATTTCTCAGTGACAAATTCTTGTACTGCACCATTTAAACTTTCTGGTCTGAGAATTTTTATCTGACAATAGAATGTAAGTGATGAGAAAACAGCATGAATCACATAATTTACGTTAACACTAGCACAACAACGATCCCTTTGAAAGCTGAAATGAGGCTGTTCATACTGTTTAGTTCAGAAAGGTTCTGGAGGTTTCTGTTTGTCCGGATTAGTATTAAAATCAGCAGGCCAATGTACACATCTCACTCTACATGAATCTAAGTGGATACGGAGGCAAAGCAATTCAGTACATAGAAACATGGCAAGAAGTACAGTCAAATGAGGACTGGGGTAAGAAACAAGGTTAAAAAAAGATAGTTAAGAATTTTATATACAAAGAAATGGTATAGAAAGTTATTTAAGAGAATAACCATACAAAATGAGTAGATGGTAAGTTTGTCTGCATGTGAGTGTGACTATGTGTATGCATGCATATATGCATGAGTGTAGAATGGTGGGAGAGACAGGAAGCAAGAGTGAGACTGTCTGTCTGTATGTGTATGAGAGGCAGCAGCTTATTGCTGCAGGAATTAATTATGACACATCCTTAAAATTAATAAAGCTAGGAATTGAAAACTCTAACCCACTATATGGTTATAGGTGGGAATGTGAGTTTCGCAAAGTAAAAAAGCTAACCCACTATTCAGAAAGCACAAACTATTTGCATTTTAAATAGCTTGCTGTGAACCGACTCTATTTTATTTGTTAAGAGCTTTTGTAAAATGTGTTTTGAAATATTGGTGCTAATAAATCCCTCTCAAACCTGTACCTAACCAAGCTAGCATTCATGACTAATGCTTGGTAAAAGAATGTTTCCAACTCATTTTGTTTTCTTACCAGTATAAGTCTTTGAAATGAAGAAAGACTCCCCCAGGGAAAATTTACCAAGGCACTATTGAGATCAGTGGTTACTTCCATTACTTCTGATTGCAGATCTGCATCAGCTATAGAATAATTAAACCAAGGTTGTGGACATACAAAAGACATTTAAAGTCATAGTTTAGTAATCTTACTATATTTTCAGTGACTATATCATCACTGTATCCATTGACCAAACAGCATAAAGATAGCTTTACTTTATCTTGTAAAATCTGAAAACATTATTTTTGTTTTCAGAATGGGAAAGTTTTGAATGACATCATTTGAACAACAATTAAATCCTTAGCCTGCTAGGAGTTCATAGGTCTTGGTCATTTGAAACTTGAGAGGTCATGGTGACAGAAACAGAGATTACTTACTTTCCAGCAGCTGATTCTTTGAGATATTCAGTAATTTTGATTCCCTGCTCAGTGGGCATGTTCTTTCTTCACCGAAGTCTGAAATGCTTCCACAAAATGTGGCATAAGGGGGGCGGGCAACCAGGGCATGACCCCCAGGCCCCAACTTAAAAGGGAGCACTAGAAAGGACTGAAAGGGGGTGCTGAATCCATCATTGTCCCTCACCCCCAGCAGTGTAAACTGGGGAGAGGTCTGGGTTAGCTTGAGGCTTTGGTCATGGGGAGAGGGGACAGGAGATGCTCAGAGCCAGGGAGGCAGCTGGAAATGCATGGGAGGGTTGCATCCCAGTTGCCCTGGTCCCCTCAGCCTCATGCTCTTTGCTGGAAATGCCACTGCTGTAGTGTGTGATTGAATGAAGTTTTAGCAATATGTAACACAAGGCCAGAACATGTTAACCTATTCAAATGCCAAGCTGTTTAAGCTATGTTTAGATTAAGTAATAACAGCATTATATTGATAGTAATATGGGTCGATTATATATTCATAGCTTGATGAAACTATTGTTGAACTATTGATGAACTTTGTATTAAGGATAGTAGTATCCCCCGCTCCCACCACCATCACCCTCAATGAGCCTGGGCTGGCCACTCAATGCTAACATTGAGCAAGCAAGCTGGTAACTGTAACATGTCCGTAGAGTGTGTTTGTCTTTGTGTTTGTCTCTGTGAAGTCTTTGTATGTTATTGTTTTATGTAATCAATAAACATGGCATCTTGCCTTATCCCCCCTCATAAGGTCTTGCTCGTGT
The DNA here is from genome assembly GCF_052110815.1 of Crocodylus siamensis. Taxonomy (NCBI): domain Eukaryota; kingdom Metazoa; phylum Chordata; order Crocodylia; family Crocodylidae; genus Crocodylus; species Crocodylus siamensis. Next base: position 165,135,050 of record NC_143395.1, read on the forward strand.
TTTGAGCTATTGGCAATCTGTGTAATACTGCTGCAGGGAGAGATGTCCACGCAGCCATGGGATTAAGGCAACCACCACAATACAGCTGCTGCTTGTTACTGCCAAAGTCAGCATTTCCTGTTGCCAGTCATGATTGACCCAGTTGCATTAGGTAGGAACTATGAGATCATCTGAGAAGACTGCAGAAAAATCTTCCTTAAATGACTGGCTAATTTTGATGCTACCACCAGTCAATAATGAGTCATAAATGTGTGACTGAAAGAACACATGGCAGCAATATGAATCTCAACTACAGGAACTTTATTGAAACCTGCTGCCAAGATATATAACTAAACCATAAGCTAAACTTTGATACGTTTCAGTGGCTCTATTAACACTGTAGATGTCCTGATACTACATTGATGACCTTTACATTTCTTGCAAAAGAAACAAAACTATATAGGAAATTTCTAAAAGAGTCTTGTGTATGTGGCTTATGATGTCCAATGGTGATCCTTTGTGTATGAACTGATCTAGAGGTGCTCCTCAACCCCCTTTATATTCATTGATGATCAGTCTCCTGGTATGGTTCTGGGCTGAAAATGATAATCCTCAATGCATATATACTTATTTGTTCCTCACTGAAGTCAGAACACAACCATCTGTAGGGCTCTTATTTAGCAGCTCAAACTGTGGATGCCTGGACAAGAAACTGATTTGATACAGATCTAGAACTGTCCAAGTTTCAACTCACAAAAGATATTATAGAAGTATATGACACTATGTATCCCCAAAACCTGACACCTACTTTTACTACAAAACACCAATAGGTCTTCAGGGTTTGAGATCAGCTGGCTGACTGAACGAACGCACAAACGCACCCCCCCGGAGAAGAAATTATCTTGAAATCTAGAATTACTCTTATGAAATCAATGGACTGAAAATTAACCTCACAGTCATCAATGGATCAATGTCTAATTGGGAGGAAGCATCAGCAGAGGTTACCCCAGAGTCTGTCCTGGGTCTGGTACTGTTTAATATCTTCACTAAATGACTTGGAAGATGGAATTTTGTGCAGGCTTAGTAAGTTTGTGGATGACGCTAAACAGAGTGGAGGAGTAGACACTTTAGAGGACAGGATTAGGAATAAGAATGACTTGGATAAAATGGAAAAAATGGTCCAAAATTAAATCAAATGAATTTCAACATTGACCTACATTTAGTGTGGAACAATCAAAAGGAAATTGGGAATAACTAGCTGTGCTTCAGTATAATACAAAAGAATCCGAGGATTATAGTGGACGCTAACTTTTGTAAAAAGGACTAGTTTACTGGGTTCTATTAACAGGATTGTCACTGTAACAGCGCGGGGTCCTAGGGTTGGCTATGATCTCCCCTAGTGCTCCCTACAGTGCCAAGTCAGTGTTGAAGCACCTGCACATCTCGCCTGCCACATCTTTGATGTCTATTATGTATAAAGGGAGGCTGCCTTTTGTCGCCTTGGACACGGTGCTCTGATGCATCTCAGTCCCTGTGCTATTTTGGGCGACTCAGTGCACTCCAGCCTTATGGGCTATGCGTGGCTCCAACCACCTTTGTGCCAAGCCCCAAGCCTCACAGATGTACCAGATGTTATGTGGTCAATTTCCCTCTCCGCGCCCCTCCCCCCGCGCTTCTGGCTTGCCTTGCAGCCTGCACCAGCGCTCTCTGGCTTGCCCCTTTTTTCTCTGGGGCTTGTCACACTGCACCCTCTCTAGGGCTTCTGGTGCCTCAGGGTTCAGGTGGCTGCAGCCATGCCTGGCCCCAAATCTCCTCCTCAGGGTCTCAAACCCCCTGCAGGGCTCAGGCGGCCTCAGCCTTACCTGGCCTCCAATTCTTTGTTCCCCTTTCGGGGCTGGGGTCAGTGCACCCCCAAATGCTGCACCCTCTCTGATGCCAGGGTCCCCACGCTACTATGGAGCCCCTATGAGGCCTCCTCCAACCCCTAATAGCTTCACGCAGTCCTCCAGTGTTACCACAACAACAAAACAACAACACAAGCCCCTGGGCTATAATATAAAACTAAACTGCTCGGCTAACCTCCTTTGAGTCACCCTCTGCAGGTGCTCCATCCTTCTTTAGTACAAGCAACTGTTTACATTCAGGCCTCTTTTTTGCTTAGTCAGGCAGTACTCCTTCTCTCTGGCTGCCAGCTGACAGAGCACTCTTGGCCTCCAGTCTGTGCTTTATAGTAGTCAGCCCTGCCCCTTCCAGTCAGCTGACTCACCAGGTGTGGGCCCTTAGCACCTCCTGGTTGCCCCTAGCAACCAGCACCTGAGCCAATACTCCTGCTTTTCAAGTAGCAGGCACCTTAGTGCCCCGCTACAGTCACCTACAAGTCAATGGAAGTGTTTCTTTCATTTTCAGGGGTGGATCAGAGAGGGGTGTACAGGTGCACTTGCATCCCTCTGATTCCTGCTCCACCCAAAGTTTAAAACCAACTGCCTGGAGTGGCAGCAGTATTTCTAGTCAGGCAGTTCTGAGGGAGTTGATTGACTTCATAGTTTATTGTCATTTACCTGAACCCTTCTCAACTCTGCATTCCAAAGGTGTTAATGATCATCTCTTCTTTTTAATGGTCTGGATGTCCTACCAATCCTTTGCTCTACATTTTTGCTTTGTTAGCTGTTCCTGCAGCTTTAAATTCATTCCAATGAAGTTATATTTGTTTTTACTTCTATCTTAAACTGAATACTACAACCCTAGGCCCCTAAAATATTAATACAGTTTCTAGTTATTTCTAACTGGATAAAAATGTGTGTTGTTTTATATGTGATGATGCACCTCACCATCTGCACCCCCTTTTCAAAATTTAGATCTGCACATGTTCACTTTATTTGGCACCAGTGAGGCCTCACGTGGAACACTCTGTCCAGTTTTGGGCACCACATTTCAAGAAAGATGTGGGTGAGATCGAAAGAGTCCAGCAGAGAGCAAGAAAAATAATGAAGGTCTAGGAAACGTGACTAAAAAGCCAAGGTTGGAAGAATTGAGTGATTTAATCTGGAGAAGAGAAGACCAGGAGAGACCTGATAACAGCCTTCAAATACCTGAAGGTAATTATAAAAAGGAAGGTGCTGGACTACTCTCTGTGATGGCAGGGGATGGGACAAAGAAAACCAGCCTTAAATTTCAATAAGGGCAATGTAGGCTGGACATAAAAAAAAAAATATTTCTGGCTGTGAGGATGGTTAAGCACTGGACCAGATTCCCTAGAGAGGTTGTGAAATCACCATCCTTGAATGTGTTTGAGTAGGATAGACAAACATTTGGATGAGATATTTTAAACAGCAATGATTCTGCCTTGAGCAGGTGCTGGACTAAATGACCTCCTTTCAGTCCTGTTTTTCTGTGGTTTTACAGATTTAGCTAGGTTGATTTTTGGAACCAGATGGAAGAATAGGTAAAGTATTTTCTGAACTAGCTCTGTGATCCATTCTGTTGATCTTCCCCAAGTTAGCCAGTCATCTATGTGTGGGTATGACCAAACTCCCTGACAATGAAAGTAACTCCTAATAGGCACTTCATGAAAACCTCAAGGTCAAACAGGATGATTTGAAGTTGACAGTAATTTTTCTTGAGTGTTGGTTGTACTACCCCTTAGAAATAAGCATTTTGTAAGTTGAGGTTATAAAATTGGTATTAGTGATTTAATGAAGGCATAATGGAAATGAGAATTATCAGATGAAATCTTAGGTGACTTAAGTATATGTTGAAACATATGATAGCTGAATGGGTGTCTTTCCTCTCCTCGAATAAGGAAGCTGGAGAAGTAGGATCCCTTTCTCTGAGTTCTGAAGAACTCTATTGTACCTAGTCCAATTAGAAAAGTTCCTGTCTTGCTGTATGAGGTTTTTGAGAGTGGTTGGTTTCTGAAGAGGAACTACATTGGGAGGTGATATAGAGGTAGATGACACTGCCCTCTTGAATGACCTGCAAGATCCATAGGTTTGTTGTAATCCAAGCCTATGCCTCCTTGAAAAAAAAAAAGTGGGCATAGGATTGTGAGAGGATCTCTAATAAACTGTTCCAGTATGCATGACCATCTCAAAACAATTTTTTTTCTGAACCTGTGCAGGCTAGGAAGTGGCAGTAGAGGATGAAGCTGATTTTCTCTTCTGAAACTTAGAGCTTCTGGATTTTTATAATCCATCTTGAACTATGAGAGAAGAATCTACTGCAACCTTTGTTTAGAAGAAAACTGTAGTCCATCAGGGTTTTTTTTTTGTTTTTTGTTTTAAATATGACACTGTTATTGTCACGAAGTGGGGCCTGCGAGCTCGCTAGCGCCCCCTGCCATGCCAATTAAGGTGATCCAGCACCCTGTTCTCGCCTGCCACGTCTTTGTTCTTATAAAGTTCAGTAAGGGAGGCTGCCTACTTTCACCTTGGAACAGAGGTAATACCAGTGCGGTGTCAAGTGGGGTGCTCCAACACCCCCAGCCTTATGGGCAATGCGTGCCTCCTACCTCCCCTTTAGCACGTCCCAAGCCTCACAGCTGCTCCTGGATCTTATTCTGTCCTTGCCCTCCAGCGCCCCGTTACCGGCACCCCTGGGCCGGTCACACCCCCGGTGCCCCGTTACTGGCACCCCTGGGCCGGTGCTGCAACTTGCACCCCACTACCGGCGCCCTACCTGGCGCCCCTGAGCTTGGCCCACAACCCGCACCCTTCTCTGGCGCCTCTCGCCCCCTCTAGGGCCTTTGCCGTGCTTCCCGCACTTCTCTCCCCCTCTAGGGCCTTTGCCGCGCTTCCCACACTTCTCTCCCCCTCTAGGGCCTTTGCCGCGCTTCCCACACTTCTCTCGCCCTCTAGGGCCTGTGCACCCTTTCATGGCTGGGGCTACAACCCCCACACACCGAGCGCCTCCCCGGCACTTGAAACGCTGTGCCCACTGCTCACTGTGCCCCCGCTGGGCACCGGGAACCCCCAAGCTACTGGGGAGCCCCCGTGAGGTCTCCTTGCACCCCTACAGCCTCACCCAGTCCTCTGGTGTAACCATAAAAAAACCATGAGCCAAGCAGCTGCAACACAAACAAGAAGCCTACCGGCTTATAACACAAAGCTTGCACTCACTAGGCTCTTTAGTCATGGCCTCTTCTAGCATTCTTTCTCTAGTCCATATCCTCAAGCCAGTCTGGGTAGTCAGGCTGCAAACATACGCTCAGCCTGCCCAGCTCTCCCACAGAACTCCTGCTCCTGCGGCTGCCAGAAGAGAACTGCCCCCAGGCTCCGGCCTGGGCTGTCTATAAAGGCCCGGCCCTGCCCCCTTCTGGTCACCTGACCTGTCTGGTTGCTGCAGCAACCAGCACCTGAGCTGCCCCTGGTGATTGGCAGCTCCTTAACCCTATATTAGTCACAGGACACCTCCTTGACCCTGTGACAGTTATGCTGACAACCACAAATACTTCCTAATACAAATCCATGTGACTACTAGCCATAAGACCTGTATCAGATGCATCTAATGCTGCCTGCACAGATATCTTTGAAACCACATAATTCTCAAAAATATAGAGATTTTAAACTTCTTCTCTAAACTACATTGAATACATGTCTATGAAATCTAGTATTGTTCCATTCCAGGTAATTGTGCTTTGTCAGTATTACTTAATAGTTAGCGATCCTAATGTACAAAGAAGTTGAAAAATAATCTTTATTATTGATCGATGTTTTCCTTTTCTATGAGTGATTTGGGGATATGTTTAGATTTCTCATTGAGAGTAGAGACCACCAATGATGATAGATTGGGCTGAATAAAAATATTTGGTAAGGAAACAATATTTCTGATCTTGTTTTTTTCAGGTCAGAGAAATGGAAATTGGCATGGCCCACAAGTCTTCTGCAGATTCCAAAATCCCTCCATTAATGAGAAAGGACACCTTACTGGTTGGAGGAAAACCAGTTTTTCTGATGTTTTCTCTGACTGTAAATGGTCTGAAAGGATTTTTCTTAGGCACTGGGGTACCAAGTGTGAAGGTGTGTCTGCCAGCAGCTGAAATACCCAAAGTAGTACCGTAAGTCAGTGCCGCATAAATCAACACTATGTGATGACATTTGCTTTGGTGCTGGATAGGGTTACACTGAAGATTTACATATGAACAGAATTGTTGATTTAATGGAAGGCAAGGAGAGCTGCATTTCTGGTGCTGAAACAAACGAATGATGTGGTATTGATTTCACTAGTGCCAACGAATCTCTCCTTGAATGCTTCTCCTGTCATTGCTCACTCATTAATTGCAAGGGGGGACTGGTGCCAGGGTGGCTGGCTAACAGTTGTGCTCCCCTTTCTTGCAGGGTGTGGGAGTAGCTGCCATGATTGCAATTTACATGACTTTCTTGAGGGATCTGCAAATTTGTAGGAAACAGTTTTTTCCTAGACTATAAAGTCACTTATCATATCAGTCAGTCAAAGGGATTATCCCTCCAACCAGAGGACATTACTTAAAGCCTGGCAATACAGGCTCTCATATAAGACTGAATCTCGATAACGGCTTCTCTACCTAAGTTAATTTTTAACAACCTTCATTCGTTCTTTTCGGCCAATGGGCAAAAAAATCAATTGTAAAAAAAGATAGTAATTGAGGGACACAGCAGTAACAGAATATCCCAAAGTAGATGCATAACCTGATTTGTTTCAATGCTGTGCCAATGTCTGGTGACAAAAAGATCTGAATGGCAACTGGAATTCCTTATGCCCTTGAGAGGAGAATGTTACAGTGTGCACACCACATATGCAGTTGCTAACATAGTCTGTCAGTGAGAACTTCTCAGATTTCTGTACAGAGAGTGAATGTGCAGCATGAATAAGACCACATGGACAGAAGAAGAATGTAGTCGTTCTTCTCCAAAAAAGTGCAACCCCTTGCCACTTGAGCCAATGGAGAATCTCAATTTGTTTTTATTAGCATAGACCATTCACAGCACTACAGGTACCCAGCAGCATGTAAGGTAAATCTGAAATACTTTATAGATTTATGTGAAAGGTTCAGCTTAAAAGTAAGACATACTGATGTCTGTGTGAATCCTGAAAATGACTCCCTTCTTCCCATCACCAGGCTTCCTTCACTTTAATTTTACAGTCTTTAGTGGACAAGAGCAATAGCTCTCATCGTTCCTTGTCTATAATTGTTTAATGATGTTCTCCTGGCCCACAACCCTATGTGACATCTATGGATGGAAAGCGCAAGCATTGTTGCCATTATACCTGTCTCTTGTCTTGCTCCATCCCCTGTAATCTATTGGAGCAGTTTGGAGGTTAGTTGTATCTGAGGATCTTGAGACTCAGTTCAGGGAGACTGCATAAAATTAAAAAGCTAAGCAGTCCTAATCACTTCAGTAGGACTACTCAAGTACTTAAGTCTTGGTCTAAACTAAACCAGTTATGGATGTGAACTTTTACTGATACTCATATAATTGTACTGGAAAAAAGCCCCAGCATGGTTGCAGTTATACTGCTATAAAAGGTGCTGTAAACTAGCTTATTCTTCTTACTGGGCGCATCTACACATGCATTTGATCCAGGATCAGTTTACTTGTGAGTAAACTATGGCTGCAAACTGCTTCCTCTTTCTGGGGCTCTGTAATGGGCCCCTGCCACCACCATGGGGAGCTCTAGGCTCCCCCTGGGTACTAGCTCAGAAGCTGGCAGGGAGCACCTGGCCTAGACATTACACATTGCCCCTGAGGGCTGCCTGCTACTGGAGTGGGAACAATGTCCCCCTGCCCTAGCAGCAGGGAGCTCCTGGACCTGTCTCCCCCATTAGAGGCAGGGGACTTAGAAAGAGCTGCAGGGGAGCTCACTGCTAGCTGCCCCACCAGCAGATAGGGACAGGGGGCTGGAACCTACCCCAGCCCTGCAGCTCTTTTCAAGCCCCATACCTTGATTACCCAAAGGGGGCAAGGAGCTGGGAACTGCCCCTGTTCGGGACAGTTCCCAGTCCCTGCCCCACACGTTTGGTGGAGGCTGGGGAGCTTGCTCCATGCCCAGCTAGGTGCTTGAGGAGCCAAGTAGGGAACCAGCTCCCCAGCCTGTTCCCTATCCAGCTCCATGCTCATGGATCTGGGTGGGAAACACGCTCCCTAGCCCCCACCAGCAGGGAGCTTCTAGCACCAGCACCACACCATGGGGCCTGCGCTGGGAGACCCTTCTCTCCCAGTCTGAGCTCCACGGTCATGGAACTCGGGCTGAGAGACCCTTAACCCCCAGAGCCAGCTTCATGGTCATGGGGACCAGTACCTCCCAGCATCAACCCCACTACTGTGAAGCTGGAGCTGGGAGATAAGGATCTCCCAGCCCAACCACTCCCTGATCCTTATCTCCTAGCCCCGACTCCCTGATTGTGATCTCAGAGCAGAGGGCTTGAAGCTCCCTGCTGCCGGGCAGAGGGACGTAGTTTCTACCCAGACTCTGATGGTGGAGCCTGCCTTGGCATCTCCCGGGGGTAAGGAGAAATCTCCCACTCCCTGATGGAGGACTAACTGGGAGCAAATTTGCTGCCAGTCAGTCGTCTACATGATTGTTACTGCATTGTTACTAATCAAAAGTAAATGTGCTACTTGCACTTGCAGATTTACTGCATAGTAAACATGTGTAAGTGTAGATGCACGTGCTTACTTTGCAGTAAACTATGCTACTGAGCAGTTATGTGTCTCATGTAGACATGCCTGCTGTGCAGTAATACCATTAGTAGTATAAACTGCCTTTTTAGTTGTGATATGGTTAAAGTGATATGACTGTGTGTCTACTCAAGTTCTAAGTATCTTGCTGAATAGGAGTCCTGTAAACTTCAGTCTCCTGGTGTGTAAAGTCACCACAAACCTCTTGATGAACTTACTTCTTTGCTAAGCAAAGTTTGGGATACATAACTCCTTACACAAGGATAAAGTTTAAGTTTAAAGCAAAATAGAGCAAAAGAGTACTTTCCTACCTTGCTGTGATGATGCTGGCATGTAACAGGTGCTAAGTAAAGAGTATAAATTATCACTGTTTAGGAAGAAGCTCCACTGTTGGGAATTTGACACAAGGGATTCACACAAAAGACTGAAAGGCTGCAGATGAGCGCTCATATATTGACATTCCTTCCACACAGATTCAGTCATCCACAAAAGATGAGGACTTTTATTAAACATATTTGAACCTAAGTAACAAAGATTATTTAGATCTCATCAGAACACATTCATACTTTGCTTCTTAAATGTGACAATAGCCTGCTAAATTTAGTTTGATCATTAGCTAATGACATAACTGAGAAAACGCAACATTTTAGAAAGATTAATGTTTACAATTTTTAGATGTTAAAAAGAAAAAATATTTACCTTATAGTAACTGTGGCCCTTCAAGATGAGCTCTCCACAAGTATTCCAGTTCTGATATGCATGCACCCCATGCACATGAGACTCAAGTAATTTTTAACAGTATCTACTACCTATCTGTGTTTCTCATACACTCTGTATCCCTCACTATTTTAAAGGAGGTATTGTAAGAGATTATCTAGGTCCTTCCACTGAATTCAAATGGACAGGGTTCTATAGTGGGGAAGGAAATAAAAATTCATGTGAAGAATCATAATGGCTCTAGGGTAAGTAACCTTTCTTTCTTTGAGTGAATTTCTACAAGTATTCCACTCCAGTGCTTTACAGAAACTTATGCCATGGACTAGGTGTCTGGAATCCACTGGAATAATGGCTGGAGGATAGTGTGTCCAATGCATCATCAGACCTTGAGGATTTTGCCAAGGATTTCTGCTGAATGAAAGTGAGAACCAAGCTTTAAGTAACAGCTTCACCAATCAACAAAATGGGAACACTTCTCAGAGATGTTTGGTTTCTGGCTATATCAACCCAAAGTGGGGTGCTTTATAGCAAGTCTTAGTACAACCCAACACTCATTTCAACAGCTTTTGAGCAGAAATAATCTGCTTCTGCGTTCTATGGGCAAATAATAAAATGAAATCCAGAGAGTGGAGTTTAGCAGCTCTCGCTATAGAATGATGTTTTGGAAAGATGACAAATCAGGGAGTTACTTGATTAAAGTGAAAGTCAAAAGACACTTTAATAAGACCCTAATGTAAGGTCTGAGAATAAGTATATCTTTGTGGAATGTTGTATGAGGAGCCTGCACCATAAAAGCCTGACCATCTTCTAATTTTTTGGCCAATGTGATAATCATAATAGAATACTAATGGCTTGGAACTAGGGCCCATTAAACCTGTTAAAATAAATGCTGATGTTTTGAGATGTTGGAGTCTCTCTGACCAGCAGAAAGGTATTAATAAAATCCTTGTAGATTTAAGGCAGAAGACAATGTTGGGGCTGTGCGCTGCCCCCCACCTGTACTGCAGGTTGGGGGGTACTGGGTGTGAGTTGGTGTGGGAGCTAGTGGGAGCATGGGGCCCACACCAGTGTCCTGGGGCCAGTGCCAGTGGGGCCTAGAGCAGGGTGGCAGGAACCCAGGGTCCCAGCTGGCAGGGGCTCTATGGAGCCAGGCCAGCTTCTTGCTGGTGCAGCCCAGACCGGCTCCACAAACCCCTGCTAGCCTGCACCCCGCTTTGGGCCCCACTGATGTGGGTCTGGGATATTGGTTCCAAGACATTGGGACATTGGTCCCAAGATGGTGACTAGGGGGCGGGGCGCCTGTCAAGGGGCAGGGCTACCCATGTGACCCTTGACAGACTGCCAAAACTGGGTAAGCAGCCCTCTGCCCGAAATAATTGCCTGCCCCTACTGTAGGTTGTCTCCAAATAGGCACACTCATAGGGATATGAAGAATCAGGAATCCCTGAGCCTGAGGGAGATAAGTAATATTATTCCTCCAAGAATGAGTAAACCTTTCATGTTATCTAGGAGGGCCAAAAAGGTTGTGGGTTTGTGGCAGTGACATTGCATCCAGTTTCTTGGGGCTGAAGAACAGTAGCAGAAAATCAGATGGATTTCATGATGCTGAGGCTGGAAACACATTTTCAGTGAAACCTGATCAGCTGTGCTGCAAGATAATGTGACACAGCTGATAACACTCCAGGGTCATCTATAGGTGCCCCAAGTTGCTGGGCTCTGACTTGGGGAGTGTCTGTAACCAGGGGGAAACCCCCCCACTCAAAGACAGTCCCTTGTATTGGGGACCAGGGGAATCCCCTGCAGGGAGTTTTCCTGTGGAGGTATCTGCAAGAGAGTTCCCCCTCTCCTGTTTGCAGATATCCCGGTGGGGGAATTCCTCTGCTGGGGATTCCCCCACAATACACTTGAAAGCCTGAATGGTGGTCTCCCAATCCCCGCTCTGGGCTTGCAGACTCATACAGGGAAATCCCTCTGCAGGGGATGAACAAGGGGTTCCACCTCTAAATTTGCAGGCATATGGGGAAATCCCTTTAAAAGCATTTCCCCACACACTAATTGGGATGCATGTCTGCAAGCAAGGAGCCCCTGCTTGCAGACAGGCACCCTGAAGCCCCAAGTTCCCCCGCTTACCCATCCATGGAGGGACATCTGTGAGTAAGCGAGGAAAGCAAGTAAGGCACTCCCAATGCTTGAGGGAACCAATCCTGACTGGGAATTCCTGTGGTGTGCAGGACTGCACCCCTCAATCCTGTGGAGCCCTTGCCCGAGGGAGGTTGGAGGGCCCAGACAGCTTCATGCTGCCCAAGTTCTTCTGCCATAAGCAAACAGCTGGCCAATGTTAATGGCCCAATTTAATACTACCTGGTGTCACAGATACAAATTTGAACATCTGTGACATAGCGGAAGGTATGGAAGTCAGTCTGCTTTCACTTTGTGATCTCATAAAAAAAATTATGGTGGCCCAAAGGTCATGTCTCTTTCTATCACAGGAGACCTACCTTTGAATAGATACTGCAAACAGCAGATCGGGCAATGGAATATCTGCAATACAAATTTCCAGTTGCAAGGACAGACTGCTAGCAGTTGTGCTGATGCTTTTGGTCCTGAAGATTGTTCCCCGTGATCTTTCAATGCTGGGATCTTCAAAGTCAGAGGTGAAGCAGTATGCTCATGCACTAAGGGACCTATTGCCAAGGGCTTTCATACTAGTTGCTTTGGTGCCAACTCAGTCTGTACTGAGTACTTCAGACCACAGTTGCTGGTACTGGTCTTCTCAGGATAAGGACAGACATTCAAAAAACCTGAGTCTGAATTGATTCAATCTCTGCAGGTTAGTGTAATCTGGCCAGAATAAACTGGTTTGTAATTGGACAGACATTCTCTCTGGACTGAGTAGATTCAAGCACACCTGCAATGGTTCAGGCTAGAAGCTGGGGGATGCTAGAGCAGCCCTCCCTTCCTTTACATAGTGCTGAGCTGAGTGGAGTGTGGCCAGGCCCTGGCAGGACCTCTGATTAGGGAGATCTGCCTGCACTGTCCCAGGCTTTTCCCCGCTAGCTGCTCAAGGGGCAGCAGCGTTGCCAGACTCCAGCCCCCTGCCAGCACTCCGAGGCAAGGGCGGGGGTGCAGTGCATGCATCTGTTGTTGATACAGAGCTTTTCAATCTCCCTCCCTGCTTCTTTATATTGTCTGCAGCAAACTGACAAGCAAGCAAGTCAGCAGGGGGCTCATAACAGTGTTTATCACTTCATCAGCATAACAATAGCCTCTCTCTATTAGTACAAACTCTTTAAACAGCTTACCAGCTGACCTGTTTATTAGCTCCAAAAAGCCCTAAGCGGTGACTGTTCTGCCTGCCTGTTCCAGTGAAACTGGAGACATTCACACACAGAGACACCTCTCAGCATTAGCTAGCATACCACATGCCTAGGGTCTGTGAGGCTAGGGTCTGTGCTGTGGGAGATAGGAGGGAGGGAGGTGGAGATCCCTGCTTGTCCAGCAAGTAAGGAGGAGGTAGGGCAGGGGGAAGCCAGGCAGATGCCAGCAGTCTCTGCTAAGCTCCAGCCAGAGAGCAGTGTGGAGGGGTCAGCTCTGTTGGGGAACAGAGAGTGCTGCCCAGCCCACAGAGCATGCCAGGATACTGGGGGAGTCTGGTTTATCTTAAACCAGCAAGGGTCTGGGACAGATTTTGCATAAACTGGTTTGAACCAAATCAGTTAAGTCTGATACTATATTCAACCAGATTTATCTCAAGGCCTCAAGGCTCTGTCCTGGGACCCATCCTGTTCAACATCTTCATTAACGATGTGGACATTGGAGTCAGGAGTGGACTGGCCAAGTTTGCCAATGACACCAAACTTTGGGGCAAAGCATCCACGCCAGAATATAGGCGGGTGATCCAGGCTGACCTGGACAAGCTCAGCAAATGGGCAGAGGAGAACCTCATGGTGTTTAACACCGAAAAATGCAAGGTTCTCCACCTTGGGAGGAAAAACCTGCAGCACCCTTATAGGCTCGGCAGTGCTACGTTGGTTAGCACTACAGAAGAAAAAGACTTGGGGGTCATCATTGACCACAAGATGAACATGAGCCTGCAATGCGATGCTGCGGCTAGTAAAGCGACCAAAATGCTGGCGTGCATCCATAGATGCTTCTTGAGCAAATCCCGGGACGTCATTCTCCCCTTGTACTTGGCCTTGGTGAGGCCGCAGCTGGAGTACTGCATCCAGTTTTGGGCTCCACAATTCAAAAAGGATGTGGAGAAGCTTGAGAGAGTCCAGAGGAGAGCTATGCGCATGATCAGAGGTCAGGAAAACAGATCTTACGATGACAGGCTGAGAGCCATGGGACTCTTTAGCCTGGAAAAGCGCAGGCTCAGGGGTGATCTGATGGCCACCTATAAGTTTATCAGGGGTGACCACCAGGATCTGGGGGAACGTCTGTTCACCAGAGCGCCCCAAGGGATGACGAGGTCGAATGGTCACAAACTCCTGCAAGACCGCTTCAGGCTGGACATAAGGAAGAATTTCTTTACTGTCCGAGTCCCCAAGGTCTGGAACAGTCTGCCATCGGAGGTGTTTCAAGCACCTACATTGAACACCTTCAAGAGTAAATTGGATGCTTATCTTGCTGGGATCCTATGACCCCAGCTGACTTCCTGGCCTTTGGGCAGGGGGCTGGACTCGATGATCTCCCGAGGTCCCTTCCAGCCCTAATGTCTATGAAATCTATGAAATCTATGAAATCTCAAACCAGTTTCAGCCATTTTCAAAATGGTTTATGTACAGTGAACATCTGTTCTGTTACAGGTTTAAACTAGTTTCTGACCACTTAAACCTGTTTATGTGTAATGTCTGTCCCTAGCCCCAGAGGTGAACAGTGGTTGAACAGGCTTATACAGTAACAACTTGCTTCCAAGTTATCAGTGGGATTTATTTAAGAGCCTGAACTGTCTCCAGTGTTGGTTCTGCTTGGCCCCTCATGAGGCTCTGAAGAAAGAGTTTTAAGCAGGATTTCCTAGACTTTTGGGTCCTTTTAGAAAAAAAGCAGTATTCAGATTATTTATGCAGCATGTTCATTTCCCCTAAACAGAAAAGGCACTTAGAATATCCCTCACTGATAAAATGATTCCCTCACAAGTGAGGGACTGGATAGCTGTCACACCCATTACACCTTCAGCTATAGAGTACATTGGGTGCACAGGCCACAAGCATGGCCCAGTAGACACTGTTACAGAAAAGATTCTGATCCTGTGTGCATGGGATACAAGCAGACCAGGAATAGAATACAAAGGAATAATAAGCAGAAACATAACTGCATTGTTACATGATCATTACATAGTTCTTCCAATGACAATCATAGTTTCATTAGAAATGTTATTATAGAAAGAGTATACCATGTCATTGAAGCCCAAATATTGTATCCTAAAAGGAAAGAGTTAGGTGTTATAGAATCATGATATAAAATATTGTCTTGGCTTAAAATATTCATTAAAAAAAAAGCATATTCAATGTTATCACACAGTCTAATATACAGTAAAATTATTTTAGTTTTGGACAACTCAAAATTGAATGTGGATATAAGCAGACTAGCCAACTGCCTGTCAAGAATGAGGGAAGGGGTGTGTGGGTGGGGACAGAGGCCTGCATCTGATTCCTCCTTCCCCCCCACCTTTGAGGCTGGGCCCACTCCCCCTTCCCTCTCCTCTGCTGTGGGGCTGGGCCTGCCCCCCTCTCCCTGCTGCCGTTGTGGGGCCAGGCTGGGCCCAGCAGCCCCCTGTCCACTGCCATTTCGGGGCTGGACCTGCCCCCCCCCACCATTGCAGAGCCAGGCCCGGTGCCCCCCCTCCCTGCCTGCTGCCGTTCTGGGGCCAGGCCGGGCCGCGCCCAGTTTGCCTCCCCCACCCTCTCCACCACCATTGCAGGGCTGGGCTGGGCTTGGCCCAGTTCGCCTCCCCCCACCCTGCCCATTCCTGTTTTGGATCCAGGCCCACCCCCCACCCCCACACCCCCTGCTCCTTCCCCTCTGTCCCCGCTGCCACGATGGCATCAGGGCCTGCTCTTCCCCTCCACCACAGCAGGCCTGGGCCCATTCCCCCCTTCCCTTGTGCCACTGCTGTGGGTACAACACTGTTCTTTACTCCCCTTGCGCCACCGTCACTGGCTATAGCCTTGCCCCCCCACCCCACTATCCCTGCTGTCATTGCAGCAGTCCGCCACAGCACCGCCACCACCTGCAGGCCGAACACTCTTTGTGAGACAGCCAATCAGAGTGCAAATAAAGCATTATAGACAGACAGACAAATAGATTATGCCTTTTATAATATTAGAATTAGTCAAAGTTTGCTCTCCAAACCATGGGAAACACTCCAATAATGTTTTAAATATATGTTTGTCACTTCAGCTCTTTCTTTAAGACAGGGGTGTCAATCTCATCCCATCCCTTGATCCAGAATGTGGAGCTCCTCATAGGCCAGATCTGAGAGGCAAGTGGTGGTGGAGGCAGCAATGGTGGAGAAGGAGCTGGCACTTCAGGGGATGGGGCAAGTGGCTGAAGGCTGAGCAAGGCTGTATTGACACAACCCTTGCTTGTCCCCCTGCTGCTGAGGGCCATATCTAACAGAGCCATGGAGCTCCAAAGTCTGCATCCGCCACCCCACCCCATCCCCATTTTCTTGCTAGCTATTTTGGATCTGTTTTGCATTAAACTTAGAAGGTCCCCTTGACTTCAGTGAAGTTGCGTATATATTTAACATACACATCCATATATGTATAGCATATAAATGTTGCTGAGGGGAATAGTTGAGGCATAGCCTATGCTGTTTACTTTCTGAGGCACATTTGCATCACTTACCTTTATCTTCAGACTCTGATTGTGTGGCAAATATCATAGATAATGTGTGAGAATAGAGGAAGGCTTTCCATTCATTTTCAGGTAGGAATCCAAGTTCATCATGGACTTGATTTTCACCATAGTTACTTTGCATGATTGTAGCACAGAGCAGAAAAGAGAAGCAAAGTTGGTCTTCAGTGAAGAGGGCAGAAGAAACTATCTGTGGAGGGGAAAATGTTCCGATACAGAAATAAGCTTAGAAAGTACAAAAAACATTAAAACATTTCTTATAGTATTGTAAAAGGTTTATGTGTAACTAGATTTACTGTGACCTCTCACCTTATAAACATTACTTGTCAACAGGTCAATTATATCTTTAAGATGTCTGTTAAAGTTGTCTTTCTCATCCTCATATTTTTCACAGTCCTTCTGAATGAACTCCCTTCCACTTAGCCTACTAGGGGCTTGTACTGTTCCAGGTACAGAAGAAGCCGAATCTGACATTGAAATCTGCCTCTGAAGTTTATTTACAGACTCCATAGATTCTACAAAGATTTTATGGAACCATTCCAATGAAAACTGATACATATAGTTGATTTTAACAAGATCTGCTACCACAAAGTAGAGTACAGCACCTCGAGTTGCAACAGGGAGATAGCTTTTGCGTGCTTTTTCAATGGTGGCCTCTGTTTTTGCTGATGCTTCAATGCGTTCAGAGATCTCTTTTGAAGTAACTTTTGTTCTTTCTAAGTTGTCAAGGAGGTCTTGGTCATCTAGTATGTGCCCTAAAATCAACATTTTATTTTTAATTAAAATTGATGATACAAAGGAAGATGCATGTAATTTAAAAATAATCTAGCTAGTTTCATGGAACTAACTTCATAAGGATTATCTGTGGTCAGACCTTCAGTAAAAATTTAGCTTCAAGATGTATGCTAATATCAAAACTACTTCATATTTGTTATCATATTTTCTTGGCTGCAACTCGCACCTATCCCCAAAAATCAGCTCCCCGAAACTGGGGTACATGTATTAAGCAGGGAAGCAGTCTTTTTTGATTCCTGCTCCATAGTGAAGCAGCTATAGGATTACTATTCAGGCAACTGTGGGAGTCAGTTGACTTAGTGGTTCATTGTTCTTCACTCCAGAGGGGTTAACAACTGTCTCTCCTTTTAAATGGTCTTGTTGTTCCACTAACCAAGCTAATAAATATTAGGGTAATTTTGCTGTTTGCTAGCTTTTCCTTATCTCTACCCTTTTATTTCATAGTCTTGGAGACTCTTCAGCTCTTTTCAAAATCATAGCTCCAACCCTGGAAACCAGCCTTCAGCAGCAGCAAGGGTTTCAGCTTTAGTTAAGCAGAAAAGGGAAGGTAAATCAGATGAAGATTAGGCTCTGTGCCTGTTTTTTGCAGTCATAGCTCTGGAAATTTTTTTTTTTCATTCTGCCTTTCAAAAACAAGGTGTATATAATATCCTGGCATGCAAGTATGTGAGAAAATACAGTACTTGTATTTTAGAAGATTAAAACGTAATTGTATTTTTATATGGAGTTTATACTTCTACCTTGAATTTGAATCTATTTGTATTATGCAAATACTTATAATTCAGATTTATCTCCATGCTGTAGATCAATTCTAATCCAGGGTTGTCAAAGATGCAGCTTGCAGGGCTGCTCTATGGCCCCAGTCGAGTCTGCAGACCAGCTCTGCACTCCTCATTCAGGCCGTGGGGCAGCATGAGTTCAGTACCCCTGTTCTAATCAATCTGAATTATTATACAAAACATGCAGTAAAAATCATCTATATCACTATACTAAAGGAAAGCTCATATGATTATATATAATATTTTTTCTAAATTTTCTTTAAGCAGATGTACATGCTTTCTTTAAACTTTTTGTTTACCTTCTGCTTTCTGTAGCAGTGTCAGAGACTTTTGTTCCAAGTCTCGCAGCATGACTAGGTCAGCAGAGATACTCTCAAATAACTGATAATGTTGTTGCTCTAACTGGGGTGTCTCATGAATTACTACAGTAGACAAGAGATGGTCTTGCAAGCTTTGGAATGTTACAGTGAAGTTGATCATTGTGACCAGGTTACAAACTGCTGGGAGGAAATAGGGGTTGGCTTTTTGTGTTGTCATGTATAATCTGAAAAACACGTTAAGTGTTAAAGGAATATGCAGTAATATAGCAAATCAAAATCTTTCTCAAAATATACATTTTATTGTTTTGAAATTCAGGTAGGAGATTACACTCATTAGGCAAGATAAGGAGAATGACTATACTTTGCATGGAATTCTATTTCTTCCTGGTCATTATTAGGGCTAAAACATGGGAAGGCCCTCTTCCATTTTGTTGCCTGTGCATGCACTCAGTCATGTGCATAGTCGTTGTCTATGTCCAGGCAGTCTCATCCAGGAACAGAATGACTATTTATGTGGAAGTCCAAAAATACCATATAGATGTAAAAAAAATGGCTACTTAGATGACCAAGAAGAGAATTCCATCCTTTGCCTGTTCTATGAATGAATGAACTTATGACTTCACTCCATCTCATGTAATGTATGTCTGTGTAGGGAGACCAGACATTCCATTTTCACTGGGACATTCTTGTTTTTAACACCTGTCCTAGGCATCATTTGAACAGGCTTGTTCAAATGAATGCTTTCATCCAGTTTTCAGAAATCTCTGGAAACTTCCCAGGGCATGCTCTGACATGTGTTTGAAGCAATTCAAGTTCCTCTAAAATCAGAATTGCTTCAAAACCAAGAACAATTCCAGTGTACAGATACTCCCTCACCCACATGCACTTCAACATACTGCAGCAGCACTCTCTAGTGCTCCTACCTCCCTCCTGCTCTCCCTTTCTTGTTTGCTCCACAAGACTTTTCAGGCTGTCCTGTTTTGAGACTCAGGAAATATGGTGATCCTATGTCTAGGACACCCATTGACAGGATTGAGACTTTTTTTTTCTGGTAGTACTGGCTATTGTTTTTCATTACTATCATGTTAATGCCCCACACTCCTGGAATTTTTGCTGGAGGCTTCAGGAGTAAGTCCTGTCTTTTAGTGCTGGTCACTGGAACAGGTCTTCCAATATGCAGAAACCCTCCAGCAAATGACTGCTAGCATTAAAACAACCACTTGGTAGCATATATCAATCAATTTGTAAGTTTAACTCTCCATTTTAAAGGACGAAAATCAAATTTGTATTTTAGTCATTTACCAGACTACTAGGTTGGGTTGAATGAGGAGAGACATTACTAACAGAAAGAAAATGATGAGATAAGAAATTTCTTGACATGTTGCAAAGCTTCTCTGCTGTTATAAAGAAATTTATCAGATATGAAATGCCTCATTCTGTTGAACAGTTTCTCTCCTCATTCATCTCTAATGGGAAATAGTGAAAAGTCAGTACCAGAAGCAAAGAGGCTGCCATGAAGTCCTTTTAAGGGTGCTGCGGGGTGTCAGACAATATTAGCACTGTTGGGTGTGTAAGCACTAAGTACCTACACATGATTAATCATATTTACCAACAGTTAAATACCAAACAGGATCCACAGTGTCAAAAACATTCTGATCTGTTCTAGTCTTTCTGAGTTTTTTGCAACAGATGTTATTTTTCCATAGTCAAAAATAAGTGAAAACTAGGGTTAGTATTTTCTGAGGGATGCTTTGAGCCTAAAAAGTTTGAGAACCATTGATCTAAACATTCCTTGGGAAGTCTAGCAAATACTGTAGTAAGGAAATCCCTTGGCTAAGTTGTGCATCTTAACCCTTGCTAGAAGTGGGTCCAAATAAAGGCTAACAAACATCTCTTGCTATCTACTCATGACTTAAATGGGTGTTGATGTTGTGCCTTATGACAGTATTTCTGGAGTTTTTCAGTTTGTTTTTTCAGATTATCTACATAAAATATTTATTATATATTTTTAAGTTGTTACATACTTAAAGTTCTGGAAATGCCAGAATTGTAATTGTCCATGTAGCCTTACTTTGCCTCTATGTTAATATGCCTTATAATATAATTGTTCATTAAATGATCAGGTGCTATTCAGATTTTTGCCTTATTCAGTTCACAGGATGGTCTATACTCTGGGAATCAATAAGGGGTATCTAATGAAGGAAGCTGCTCTCTGCTGCATCTGTTGCAGAAATTTGAAGGTTTGTAATAGGGAAGGCACAATACCATGCAATAACTAATATATAATTGTATAATTAAAAAAATAAATCATCATGTATATGCACAACAAGATAATTAAGGTTGCCCAGAAAACACTATTAGTGGCATTCCTAAACTTTTTACATTGCAACTTTAGCATTCTTCTAATACAGCTTTTCTGTATGCAAGCACAGGTAGAACTGATAATAAGTTATCATTTCCTACCTTCTAGTGCCTGTCATTCTCCAAATGTAGGCCTCTTATAATATGTAATATATAGTTCAATCTAATAAGTTAGTAGCTAGAAAAATGCTGCTATGGAGGACAGTTACCTGAAGTTGTGGTTGTATTCAATTTCAGAACCTGCAATTCTGATGTAATCTTTACCTACTTTGGTGTAGACTTCCTTTTTTAAGAGTGGCTCCAAGCTTGAATCCAGTGTTTCAGCAAGATCCTAAAATCAATTAATATGTTGTCCATGTTGCAATAGTTATGGTACTTAATATGCCTAAAGAATCTCTAGTTTAAAATAGACTTCTGGAGTTTTATTGTTGAATTTAATTGATAGAAATTCACTTTTAAAAAGAAGCAATGCAGTCACTGTTTTATTCTAGTGGAAAAAAATATCCATAATTAATGGATACCATACAAGTGCTCCAACCTGTTCCAATTAGAACAGAGGCAGGCAATTATTTTGGGCAGAGGGCCGCTTACTAAGTTTCAGCCAGCCATTGAGGGCCGCATGACAGGCAGCCCAGAGCAGATTAATATTCATTTTCTAAATTGTTTAGGGGCCCTGTGGGCTGGATAAAATGGCCTGGTGGGCTGCATCTGGGCCCCAGGCCGCATCTTGCCCACCCCTGAATCAGAACATGTCAAAGTTGACTCAATTAAATGCATCTGCTAGACTGTTCTAATTAGAATGCTTCAGCATGCTGCAGCATCAATGTATTCTGTGTCCTGCATTTCAAAATGGCAGTGGGAGTGCTTTAACTAAAACTACTTGAATGAGCTTTAAAGTACTCCTGTGTCCATTTTGAAACACGGGATGCTGAATACATGTGATGCTGTGGTGTTTTAATTAGAGCAGCTGTCTGGGAGCCGCTCTAATTAAAACACACGCTGCCCACCTCCGAGTATGTGTATAGAGACCCAATAACTCTAGGAATAACAGTATTCACAATGGTGTGACAATAACAGAAAGCCCTTTTATTCAAAGATCTTTTGTAAAAATGTTTATAACTTTTTTTTTAAACAAAAATATTTCTGTGGGCTGGAATCTTTTATTCTCGTTCTTACCACAAAGGAGCATACTGGAAAGATCAGTAATGTTGTGAGTTAACCAAATGGGACCTTTTGTCAATTAACAAAAAATTTGTGGTAAGGTAAGTTGAGCCAAGTTTATTTTTATAACTTCAAGACAGCTATGGCTCTAGTCTCAAAGAAAGCAAGGGCATTTAAAATGTTTGAAAAAACCTGACATTGGAAATAATTAGGGACTTAATCAGATGCCCAAGATTTGTGTGGCAGGGATCTTCTCCAAGTAGCTGTTCCCACCAAATTCAGGTAGGGCTGGTGGGATAAGCTAGGTATCAGCAGCAACAAGAGCTCCTGGGGATAAGAATCCAAGCAATGAAAGGGGACAAACATAATTTGGCCAAGGAAAGGCCCATTGTCACCCTACTGTTCTTTCAAAAATTCCCCTGGAACTTCCCATATGCCCTGTCCCTGCGTACCTGGGAACTAACAAAGGAACATAGGCAATGGCTACCTGCAGAAACCCTATTAGAAAGACTCCTTTGGTATCCAATGCTGGGGAGCTGCAGTAGGGTGAAGTGGGGTGTTTGGGACCCAGAGCCACTGGATAATCTCTTCTGATAATCTCTTCTGATTCACTAGAAATTCATATGGCTGACTGATGGTTTCATGTATGCAAAGTTTATCCATTACCTATCAGTGCCTCTAGTCTGATTTACGACACAAGTTTTATCTCAAAGTAACTGCACTGACATGGGTGAAGTTGCTTCAGACTTATACTATCACGTGGGAGAAGAGAATCAAAGTTCTAAGGTTTTAGACTGGTATTATTTATTAAATTTAAATGAAGAATATTAAAGCAAGTAAAGCTACAAACTGTCTGATCTTCCATCACTTTCCTATTCTTATATTTTGGGTGATTATTTAAACTCCCTTTATTCTTATAAGAATTTCATATTTCTAATTTTTCCTTTTGTTCTTCACATAGAACTCATCAGACATTAAAGCCAAGCTACCTTAAGTAAAACAGATTCTCCAACTCGCACTGCATTTTCAAGAATTCTTAAGTAACTGGAATCCGAAGCATGAATTTGTCGCAACTTGCCCCCTGCCATTTGACATATCCATTTACAAGCCTGTTTCTGTGGATCGATTAGTAAAGGCCATCGCCACCCATTCTTGACAAGAATAGCATTTTCAGTGGAGTACTGGTCCTGCGGTAAACCTTCATTTTGCCATTTTCTGACCTAGAAGAGTTTTGAGTTTCCATGTTTATTTTTGACAATCCTTATTATTCTATGAATAAATTAGTTACAAATAACTAGATATAAAGATAACTAGGCATAAATCAAGGAAACATAATAATTGTAAACAACTTCATTAAAATACTTGGCCCTTTGAATTTTACCCTCATTTGGAATCAGGTTGAGTTCTCAAGAGGGAAAGCAATCAATCACCTGAAAAATCTTGTAATGTGTTTAGTGTAAGAAATCAAGAACAAAACAGACTACTTCTCTTACTCTCTTATTCACTGCCCGTATTAGTACCTCATTCTTTTCTGTCATAGCTGCTATTAGAGAATAATTTGGTGACATGGGAATCATGTTCTCATTACACAATCTCAGACATTCATTCGTTAGCTGCTGACGATATTCTGATGTTAACACTCCACTGTAGACTAGGAATGCTGCTGAAATAAGGGCATCACCCATGATACCATGTAGCTTTTGGCCTAAATTATTAACTGCTTTCTTCCATCGCTCCTAACACACACAAATAAAAAAAAGATTATTACAAAAGAAAAACCCACACACAACTAAATTACCTTAAATTTATCTTAATATGTACCATTTAATTACTATCAAAGTTTACATATTTCAACTAACAAAATAGGAACTGTAATAGGGTCTGTATGTAGTTATCAGCCCACATCAGAAAAATATAAAACAGTAAAAAAACCTGTGAGACTAAAATCTTATATGTTCTGAGACCAAAAAGCCAGCCTATAATACCATCTCATCCTCCAGAGCAGTGCTTAATACAGATGCTCTATTCAGACGCTGAGTTGCTAGTTTTTTTCGAGTTGCTAGCATTGCTTTCTGAGCTGCACTCTCTTCATATCTTGCCTCTAAATTCCGCTGATGTTCTTCAATCTAAAAAACAATTAGCAGAATACAGATCAAAAATGTTTTTGTATAGTTTGGCTAATGATTTTTGCTTGCCTGATTTCATCAGACAACTTTATCTGAATCATGAGAACATCTAGCAAGATCTTGTAGAAGATTAAATAGTTGGTCTTATTACAGATGGCTGGTCAGTTGGTCAGGAATTTTTCAAAGAAAGTTTCTTTCACTAGAAAAATGCTAATTTCTCAAAACTGTTTTTACAGGAAGGAGCAATTTCAACACATTTCTAAATCTATAACCTGAAAAAAAGTTTTGAAATTATTAAAGCATCATAGTTTGATATTTAGAAACAAAAAATAATTTTTATTAGGTCAAAATTACTTTTCATTATGAACTTAAAGCTGATTATAGTAAAAAGAAATAAAAAGATCAAAATCAAAATTAAATATTTAAGAAATATGGAAATGAAATGTTCTGACTGACCTAAACTGAATTTTTTTGGGATTATTGATAAATAAATATTTGATATTTTTGTTTTTCATCCTACTTTGTAAAGGCGAAGCTTTTAGAATATTAAAAAAATTCTCAGAACAGGTAAGAGCTTTCCTGCTGAGTTCCTGCACTTAGATTTTAACAATAGTTTTTTTCCATGCTGTGTTGCTCTAAAACAGGTGTGGCCAGCCCTCAACATGCATGCCACAAGTGGGACATCTGACACATCAGGGACGGGGCAGGCAGCACAGTGAAAGATAGGGCAGGGGGCAGAGCAGCAGATTAGACAGGGTTAGGGGTTTGAAGTGGCACTGTCAGGTGCAGGACTTTCAGTTCTGGTTGCCTGTATGGCACAGCTGGGACCAAGAGCCCTGTCAGGCATGGGACTTGGTTCTGGCTGTGTCCCACAGGCTGCTGGGACCAAGTGCCCCATCAGTTGTTGGCCTCTTGGTTTCCACTGCTGCAAATTGTCAGCTGTAGGGGGTGAATGGAATGTCCCATGGCTGGAGATCACAATGTCTGGGGGATTGCAGCAGCTGCAGTCTCCCAGTGGCAGACTGCCTACACATGCAAATTAAAGGTGGATAAAACCAGCTATGAAGTTATTATGCATTTTCAAGCAATAACTTTATAACTTATGAAACAGGGAACCCTTACCCTGTTACGGAAAAGCAGAATGGCCCCTTTAAGGAAAGGGGTTTTGTTAATTGTACAAAGGCATTTGGCTAGGCTGGGGTTAATAAGCAGCCTTGCCAGTAAGTCAGCTGATAGGGGACATGACCAGAAGGTGGCAGGGCTTTGAGCATATAAGCAAGGGGCAGGCAATTATTTTGGCTGGAGGGCCACTTAACAAGTTTTGGTGAGCTGTTGAGGGCATCAAGACTAGCCCTGCCCCTTGACAGGTGCCCTGCTCCCTGATTGCCATCTTGGAACCAGTTGTCCTGTCCCCTAACCCTTGAACTTTGCCACTGGAAGTCCCTCCCCTTACCCCCAGAAGTATTCCTTTTGGCTAGAGGGGTTGCCATCTTGGAACCAGAAAAAAAACAAATTATATTAAAAAAAAAAAAAAAAAAAAAATCAACCAACATACATTAATTTGATTACAAAAAATATTTTTGTCTTGATATATATGCGTTTTGTTTAGTGTACATTAGGGTTGTGCTAAACGGGCCATATTTAATTTGGCTTTGGCCAAAATTGGGGACAGTAATTTAATGAACTGATTCAGTTCACTGCCCCCGATTCAATTTGGCCAAATCCAAATCTGAAGATTCAATGCTGATTTGGAGAATCAGTGATTCAGCCATAAACAGCTTTAAATGTTTTTTCTACATACCTCAAGGTGCCAGGCACAGCTCATGAATGCTGCGATGCTGGAGTGGATGGAATGTCCCACAGGAGTGTAGGGGGGGGCCCTGCATGCTTGGTGGTGAAACCAGAAGTGGACTGGAAGTACTTCTGGTCCACTTCCAGGTCTCCCAGGGGGCCCCCCTGTGCCCACCTGGCTTGGTGATTGGGTGCAGGGGGACCCTGGGTGCCCCCCAGGCCCAGGAGGCACCAGTTGCTGAGCTGGGGGGAGGGCAGCATGCTTGCCGATGGATCTGGAAGTAGACCGAAAGTGCTTCTGGTCCACTTCTGGGTCTGCTGCCAAGTGCACTGGGGAGCCTCCATCTGCCCCAGCATCACAGTATCGATGAGCTGCCTGGTACCTTGAGGTATGTAGAAAAATCATTTAAAGCTGTGTTAATGTCTGAATCGCTGAATCTTTCCAAATCTCTCCAAATCATTTCAGAGGGTTCCAATTTAATTCAGAGAGATTAAAGGGTTTCCTGATTTAAATTCAGATTTGGAGGTTTGGCCACAGAATTGAGCTGAATCTCCACTGAATTGAATCAGAGACCAAAGTTTTGCACAGCCCTAGTGTTCATAGAGGTGACTGCATAATAGCTTAAAATGAAATTTTGTTATATTGTGGGGAGGGGGGTGTATGGAGGGGTATAGGTGGGTGGGCACAGAGTTTGTGGGGGCCTGTGGGGGTGTGTGTGGGGTTTGTGTGTTGGGGGGTAGATGTGTGGGTAGGTAGACGGTTTGTGGGGGGGCTGTGTGGGGGAGGGAGGATGGCTGAGAGCTGTGGCATGCATGGTGAGGGAGGCTGGCTGGGTGTGTGAGAATGTGGAGGTATGGGTTCATGGGTATGGCGGTCACAGCCTGTGGCTTATGGAGCCCTAACAGTGTGTGGTCCCCGCAAGCCCCAGGACTGCATGTGGCCGGGCTGCCAACAGGGAGAGTGGTGGAGTTGGCCTGGCTCCATAGAGCTCTTGCCAGCCACGCACCATGCTTCTGCTGTCCCATCCTGGGTCCCTGCTGACCCTGGTCCTGGGGCACTGACGTGGGCCCTGTACTTCTTGGCTTGGAAATGCCATTAGTGGCCTAGGGGCATATGCTGGGGGACTGCTGGGGGAAGGCTTAAGGCATAGTCAGGTGCCTGAGAGGGCAGTAAGACCAAAAAGGGGACAAGCCTGGGGCCAGAAGGTCCAGTGCCTAAGAAAGGCAGAGACATGGGCCAGGGATCAAATGTACACCTGAGAGGTGCAGAGACTGTAGCCAGTGGCCCTAAGCCTGGGAGTAAGCCCAAGCCCAATAGGGCATGGCTAAGGCTGGATTCCAGACACCAGGTCTGACACAATGGATCCTGAGCTAACTGGCTCAGAAAGAGTAAAGGGGCACAGGCCAGGTCAGTTGAGACCCCCTACAAGGGACTGATTGGACAAACAACACCTGTGAGGCATGGATGTGGTGTAAGGGGCAGTTTGGAGCCACATAATAAGCCACTAATGGAATGGGTGCCTCAAGGCACATATGGGCTGGGAGGGCTCAACTATGGACAGAACCAGTTTGGGCTAGTGAGGTCTGAGAGGGGACCTGCTGGCAAAAGAAGGACAATGACTTGTTCTAGACCTAAAAGGCAGTTTCCCTTTCACAATTTAATAATTACATCAAGACATAGTGGAGAATACCTAGAATCAGGATAAGGCAGTGGTAATTTGGCCACCAGGGGGTAGCATGGTCACCCCCTGGGTCCTGTTCCTGCTACACTGGTTGGACACTTCTTAAGGCATGATAGTTGATTAGCACATGCAGCCCTTCTAAATTTAACAAAGTAATTGTGCAATAGATTTAATGAGGGCCCATGGTTGCACTCCAACTCTCCAGTAAATGTTTCCCATCTGATGTCTTTGAAATAAAAATAACTTTTGAAATAAAAATAACTTTTAAACGTTCATGTAGAGCCAAAGGACATGCAAAAACTTACATACTGCAAATAATAACAGTTGGCGTGGAATAATGAGAAATGTCTCACCAGGGCTAAACTTCTTTGTTTTTCTGCTAGTTTTTGATGAGCTAGCCTCAGTACTTCCTGAGCTTCTGTCACACGGACTTGTTTTGGATGCACTACCTAGATAAAAAATATGTACCATAGGATGCAGAATGAGGAGAATGTGAACAACTTGTTAAACACATTTATAATCTTGGAAGTTATTCAGAAAGAGGAGTCATAATCTTCCTCGACATATAACTTTCCCACTGGTAGATTTTCAAAATGAAATGTCCAAAATTATAGTCCTAAATTTTGATATAGTTAATCTAAATATGTAGTCTGGTTTTCAAAAATAGTGGACACCTCTCCCTGAAATTAGTGAGAACTGTTGGGTACTCACCACATTTGAAATTCAGGTCACTTATTAAGATGGCTAAATATGGATGTAGGAACCAAACTTTATATATTAATATGTTTATTGAGCTGGTTACTTAGAACAACAATCTATTCTAAGAAATCCCCTCAGCTACAGAAGCAGGTGGATGTTTGATTAGGTGGTAGGAACTCTTGAGTATTTCTTTCAATTAGAGATCAAGTCTAATGAATTACTTTTGTAATCATTTGTAAGGAATTGAGAGCGTGGATTCTTTTAAAATTCTGTATTAAACAAAATTTACTTGAAATTTAATATAGACTCATACTATATTGAGAATATGATCAACGTAAAATTCTAACTGTTATACTGTATTAGTTACTGTACATATACTTGTATGAGTAAAAAAAAAATCTGCTAGTCGCATTATTTCCTGATACAAACCCAGACAAGTGTAAATTACACGTTTCCTGTTTCTTCACTGTACCCTCTTTGTTTAGTTCACAGACATAAGCAAATACCTCCTTTGACTTCACAGAGCCATGTTTATTAACCTAGGTGCATATTACTGAAAAAAGACTCCAAAAACTAAACTTCAGTTTCTACAGTAGTTATATAATGGCATATTTAGCTCAAGTTGCAGAACATGTAATAGTTATACTGTTTAACAGGGCTGAAAAGTCAATACTGAAGTCAGCCAAAGACATCCAGATCAAACAAATCACTGCCCAAATGTTTAATTTATGCAAAAATTATATTATGTTTATTGCAACTTTGTGCTGTAGTTGCATTCGCTCTTTCACAGGTAAATGTCTCCTTCTGATATGTGTTATTACTGGTTGTATTTGCTTGTTTTGTCTGCCTCTCTGGGACTCTCAAACACAAACAGTACATTTGAGCAAAACCCTTGCACAGGTTAACATTCTCCTTCAGTCTGTAAAATGCCAAATTTTTACTGTAATAAAGAACCTAACTAGAAATTGCTGATTAACCAAAACACCTGTTTGACTTCTATTTCAGATATTTTAAGGTAAGCATAATTGTTTAGCTAAGAATGTCAAACATTTCTCATAATATTTTAAGACAAATACTACCAAAACAAATTAAATTTGATATATGTGTAGAGGTGTGTATACAGTATATATGTGTAGAGGTGTGTGTACAGTATATATGTATTAATACATATTATGGAGTACCTAGTTTATTGCATACTATGTTTTCATTTGTTGTTATAGTAGAAAATGATGTATTTATACTTTTTCCTATATGTGTCTATATGGTTTTTGGTGTGTGTGTGTATATATGACTTCAGCTGACTGCTCAAATGATAACATTTCTTAAATCAATCGCAGCTCAGTTTTAGTTAGAAGTATCAAAATATAACTAAGTTGAGGAACCTTAAAATATTATTGCACAATGTATTATTTTGCCTTTAAGAAAATTATAGTGTATAACCAGAATGTTATTTACATTTAAAAAGTTCACATACACATTTTTCCTATATCAATAACAATTTTCTGTGTTTCTTTAGCTGTACCTTGGATCACCTGTAAAATATTAATTCTCAGGTCACGTGTTTGAAAGTTGTCAACATCTATTATACTAGACATGGAACTACATTTACTCCTCTCATATCTATTTGGTATATTCTGTACATCACATGTGGTACAAGCATGCCCTGAAGAGTGCAACTGTACCCAGAGACCACATCTTTACCATACCGAGGTGGACTGTTATCAGAAAGGACTGACGGAGGTTCCACAAAAGTTGCCTCTGAATACATGGGTTCTAAGATTTGGTAAGCACAGTAACATCTGCTCCCTCTTGTAAGTATTTGTGGTATGTTTTGTGACATTTAGGACACTTAAGGTAAAATAAATGAGTAAAACACGTTAATGGCTGTATAAATATTAGAAAGCCACAATTACCTGGAATAGGTAACCATTGATCGCGTGGGTTTTTTTTGCAAAAGCTCTGTTTAAAGTTAATAAAAGATTTCAAAACATTACTGAAAGTTTTTAATAAGAATTAGAGACAGAAGATGCATCCTAATCCACTAGACAAGATAGGAGATGTGGGTTCTAGTCCTCACTCTGTCATAGACTTATATGACCTGAGAGAATCCATTTAAACTTTTGACATTGCAATTTTCCCACCCTTAAAGTAAAAACAATACTTGTTTTATCTTTATGCAAAGAGATTTGATCATTAGGGGAGAAAATATATGTGATGCCTAACAATAAGATGCAAGTATGCCCTCTGTGGAAATTTTGGTGTTTATATGTTAAATAAATGTGTTTCAATATATTCATTTACCTCTAGTTTTTAAAAATGCTTCAATATACAAATTTAACATAA
The DNA here is from genome assembly GCF_052110815.1 of Crocodylus siamensis. Lineage (NCBI taxonomy): Eukaryota > Metazoa > Chordata > Crocodylia > Crocodylidae > Crocodylus > Crocodylus siamensis. The sequence goes on from NC_143395.1 coordinate 165,165,318, forward strand.
ATACATAAAATACAAAATAAGATGCATTCTGAGTGACTTAAATAAACTCCTATAAATAGAAGAAAGCAGAAAGAAGCTGAAATAAGCTAAGATTTTAGTGCAGAATCATTACATTGTTTAAGACGCAGTAAACAAGCTTGTTATGTAAATTACTGGTATACTTCACTCTTGAGAAAAATAAAACATATGTAGTCAAACTGTTTATTTATGTACATGGCCTGCAGAAGACCCTCCACATAATCTCAGCCTTGTGGGTAAGTGTATGCAATTAAAAGGACTTCAGTAAAGCAGCCACGAAAGGGTGCCTCTGCAGCTTTCAGAGTGGACTTGGAGCAGAATGTAGAATTCTTTGCTGCACAGATCTGTTGAGCCCTACCCTATAGTGCAGATGGTGTATAGCTGCTATACTAGATCATAAAGTAACAGCCACAGGACATTTGGGCCCATATCCTATTTCATCTTCAGGTGTCAAAATATATAAGTAGATACATAAGTGTCAGTAACAGGATTTTAGATTTTATTTCTACTTATGCAATTAGACTTGGCCCCCTGAGCATGATCAGGAGGAAGTTAGTACAGCCACTTTTCTTCTTAAAATCCTATTTTACTTGGGAAGTGCAGAAGTCTGTGTAAATCCCCAAAAATTTAACTGGAGGAGAAACAGGCTAAACAACTGTTTGATTGAGGAGGCTAATGAGCAGGGCACTTGCCTAGAGGCTGAAAGATCCAGATTCTAGGTCACCCTCAGCCAGAGAAAGTTTGAGTCATCCTACACTTAGAGCTCCAGCACATGATAGAACAAGTAGCTATAGCAGTCTCATCATTCAGATGGAAATAGAATGCTAAAGGTGAGGTACAACTTGGGTTGTGGTGTCCGCACAGGAATGCTGTGCACTACTTTCAGAACGGAGGTGTGTTTTGTTACTCTAATCCATAATAAAGTCTGAATGCTCTACTTCTATAGGTAGAGAGTAAAATGAACCCTATTAGGATTAATACAATGTAGTTATGTGGCAATGCATAAGCTTTAGAATAATACTAAAGAGCACCTAAACTTAAAGTAACGATTTATTTTCTTTCTAAGGGGCCAATACATTACAAGAACTTCCAGATAAATTCCTGTCTACAGTTCGGAACATTGAAAGTATCAACCTGGAGCACAATTCCATAAAACTAATACATCCTCAGGCCTTTCACAGAGTTAGAAAATTGAAACTAATTAATCTTTATGGAAATCAGATCACTAAAATTCCACCCAAAGCATTCCAAGAATTGACAGATTTGCGCTTTCTTATGCTTGGTCAAAATCATTTAGTAGAAATTAAGCCTGACACTTTTCATGGCCTTCTGAACCTCTCTGATTTAGATATGCCTTTAAACAGAATTACTGCTGTGCCCGCCAATGCATTTCAGACATTAAGTGCACTAAAGACACTCAATTTGGCCTTTAATACAATTTCTAAGATTTCAACAAGATCCTTCATTGGCCTTAGCCAACTGCACCTCCTCAATCTTGAGCAAAATAAACTAAAAAGCCTTCCTGTGCGAGTCTTCAAGCCTCTGATTAAATTGGAGGTCATAGTACTGGACAGCAACTTGCTGAAGACAGTAAATGCAGCTGTATTTGAAGGTCTTTCAAATCTACAACAGTTGTATATGAGAAATAATCATATTGAAAGGCTTCCCCAAGATGTTTTCAAAAATACCCCAAGACTAATGCAACTTGCTCTAAGTGGAAACAAGCTTAAGTATATTGATGGAAACATTTTGAGCCATCTTCCAGGTAAGAACATAGTATTATTCCTCTTTCCATTGTTCTTCTTATTATTTTGGTTTAGGAATTAAGGCTATTCTAACATTTTTTTCATAAGTGACAGCAGTTGGTATCAAAGCTGCCAGAAGTAAGAACTGCATCACATGGTCCCATCTGAACCTAAGTCTGTTCCAATTTTTTTTTTTGGTCTGCAAAATACATTTTTAAAGCTGTGATGGAAGATACAAAACCTCTGATTTCCTGACTTGCCAATGGGTTCCTCAGTCAGGACTAGAGAAAACTAACTGATATTCTATTTAACAGCCTCTATTTTTCCCCTCATATTCAGATGAATCCTAACATGTTGAGGTATGTTATGTCTACTTATTAAGTTTTTCACAGTTTGCTATTGTTTGGGGACATTGTGATGTATAGTAGGGGTATCAAACTCTGCTGACCAGTTGAGTCATGTGAAGCCAGTCTGTGAGCTGGATGAGTGTCATGAGGCTAGTCTGAGCACTGGATTGAGCCCACAGACTGGGCCCATGTGCCACACACATGCTGGACCTAGTACCATGCACCCTATGCAGCATGCAAGGGTGGTAGCATGCACAGTATGCAGCATAAAGGTCCAGTCTGAGACCCATAGACCAAATAATAAGCCTCTGTGGGCCATATCTTTGACACTGCTAGCATATAGGAAACAATACTGTAAAAATATATTATTTAAATTTTAAATGCACTATTCTGTGTTTGACATTGATATCCTTTCTTTGCAACTGTCTTCTGTAAACATCATATTTGGCAAATGACTGAAATGCAAATCTCGCTACTTTTACAAGTTCTTTTTTCCTGTGGCTCCTCCATTAATAAGAATACAACACAAGGGAAAACACAATTTAGGATTTTGTAAGCTTAATTATATGCTAAAATCTATAATTATCTTACAATATTTTCCAGAATGTGCTAAAAGTAATACAGACAGAGGAAAACCCTATTTATTCAGTCAATTTCTTCAGTCCCTGCTTTGAATGCCTTACAATCAAAATGTGTACAAAATAAATGAATGGCAGATGAAAGGAATACAACGTGGCCTCAATGATGATGATTACTATATGTCCTGTAAACTTAATGATTTATTTTTTTAGTGTAAGGAAGAAGAAATACATACACAAGATGCCAACCTGAAGCAGTCAAAACACACAAGTCAGGATGCCAACAACTCATGAGATTGTCTTTAAAAAGTCATGAGATTTTCAAATATATTTTTTTTTCTTTATTTTGAACTTTCTTCTCTGTTACTATAAAAGCTAGAAACTTACACCTATTAATTTAAAACTGAAATGCTCAGTTAATTAAATCACTTCAGGAGAGTCATTTAGGAAAAGCACCAAGAATTGCAGGTCCCATTGTGAAATCACAAAAGTCATTATTAGTGTACAGTGCTGAATCATAGACATCATGATAGAAAAGGACTTGGAAGAGATTTGAAAAAGGCTCTTAAAGGTACAGATGAGTGAATGAATTTAAAGATGTGGCTATGAAAAGGATCAAATTCTAGGTGGGTAAGAGAGTGTGGAGGACTTCAGTTTTGGACATGTTAGATTGAACTGACTGTAAGACATTTGAGGAGGAAATAGGAGAGAGAGAGGCAACAATGTAGGTTTGGAAGGAGAGCAGGTCAAGAATGGAGTGGCAGATTTAAGAATAAGCTGCAAAGCAATGGCATATAAAGCCATGTAAGAGGATAAGCCCACTACCAAAGTGAGGATACAGAGGAAGAAGAACGGAGAGCTGAAAAAGGCTGGGAAATATATAGTGGCTACAAGAGGGAAGGAAGACAACCCACAGAAAGAGATGCTAAATGAGCAGCAGGGTTGACATGCAAAGAACCTAGAGATGACAACAATGTAAATGACAAGGGGAGATACAGTGTCAAATACGAGGCATTGATTATAGTTTCAAGTTCAGGTGAGGGTTCAAGATAAAGGGTGAAATACTATTGTAAAGTCTTGGGCAGCAAGAAGTAATTGAAAACTTGGATAAGGGTGGGATCAACAGAGAGAAGATTTTAGAAACCAAACTGAAGATAATCCGAGATTGAGGAGAAGAACTTGATGCAAAATTGTATAGGATAACAAAGATGCAAAGAACTGGCAACAGACAAGAAAAAGAGAAGTGTGTTTAAAAGAGAAGTAAGGAATATTGCTAGATTGTAGGCATTACAAGGCTCAGATCGGTAAGAGTGGGGGCTATAAAGCTGAGTAGCATTGACATAGATGAGGTCAAAAAGTATCAATTTGATGATGAGAGGAGAAACAGCAATTCTTAGTGAAAACAAAGCAAAAGTAGCAATATTTTTTTTGTATCTGAGAGACTGACTGAACTGTGAGGCTAAGGGATTAGATGAGATGAAATTGTTTAGGGTGGGGAAACTGAGATCAGAAAGACACTCAGATAATGAAGTCAGAGGAAGAAGAACAATTTGGGGGGGTAGAACAGATTATTTGACAAATAATTCAAATATGTTTTCAAACCATAAAAAAACAAATTGTACTTGATATACGTAAATTACTGAGTTCTATTCACCATTTTTCTATTTCAGCTATTAAAGATGTTTTCTTGCACAATAATCCATGGGCATGCGACTGCAATATGAAATCATTCATTCACTGGCTCTCACAAACCAAGGCCAATGTATTTCCTTTTGAAGATCTAAGGTGCAACTTTCCAGCAGAAAATAAAGACAAAGCAATTCACACACTCATGGAAAAGGATTTCAAATGCAAAGCAAGATCCTGAATTGAAAGCCATGTTGAGAAGATGCTACAGTTGAAATATCAATGTGTAATTTAAATACAGATTCTTCCTAATTAATATAATTTAATTCCTGGATACCCTTCATTTAAATGAAGGTCTCAGATAGGACGGCTGAAGTGTTCTGTTAGTGACAGTCATTTGTGCAACTTGTGCTCTTCTACATTGAATTTTTCCTTTTAGTTCCTCCTTCTCCTTGGCTCCTTTCTTTCATGGGAAGCCTAGATCCTTTGTACGGCTTTCTTTCTCTAGTACCCATTTCTCTCATCTCACCTTCTTTGCTTCCAAACTTTCATCATCCACTATAAACATATATTTCTCGTAATAGCAGTTCCCTCCCACTGAGACACTAGGATGCATTTTTCCTCTACCTGCCCCCTACACTGTACTCCACCCAAACCTCTCCATAATTTGGCTCTTCCTCCCATTTCTGCTCACTCCACTCTAATCTCACTCTGTCACTGGATGCTGCTCCACATCCTGGCTCCATTTGATTTCCTGTCTCTAGTCCCTATCTACAAACCAAATAGATTCCTGGTGAAATTCCATAACCTGCAAATGAACTGAGGAATGAAAGGGTAAGGTAAAGAGTGACTTCTTATATTACTGGAGTATTAAAGTATGAAAAAAATCCAAAAAACATAATTGACAACCTCTCTTTACTCACTTATTACTCTTTTGCACACAGCCCGTATTAATGGGAGGAAGAATTCAGGAGGTAGTCCACATAATACTCCTTTGAAATTGTTTCCACAATAACTGTTTGAATTTTTCTGGAATAGGCCATTTTTCTGGCCTACAGAATAGATAGACTTTTTGCTTCCCAAACCATCTCAGTAGGTGGCTCTGTTGGAGCAGCAAGGTCAGAAGTTCCTCTGGGCTGACCTGAAGCCCCATTTAAAGGCAATATTACATTTAGAATAGGCCTAGTGTAAGCAGACAGTGTACACCCTCCCCAACCCTGGCCTACAGAGTTGACCACCATTTCACCTTCCATGTTATGCAATGGAAATGAAGACTAAAGCTGCATTCAGCCTGGGCATGGGGGATTCTCACATAAACCAAGGGACAAAACATTTTTATTACATTTCCTGATTGTATCTATTTATATAGCTATGTATGACACAGTAAAGTAAATATATAGAGAATATATTGTATTTTGTGTGTGATTATCATTAATATATTGAACGCCAAACAATATACTGTAGTTCTGTAGTGCCCTGTAATGTTTGTTTCTTTGACATGAAAATGTTATAGCCTCATCCTCAAACTTACTGAGTTTAACCAAAGCAAAAATACTGTAGCAAATGAAATTACCATGGTCTGCTAATTAATAATTTCTTATTCATGTCATTTAGCCAAGAATTGGAAACAAGATTCTGAAAGCCAATTCAATTCTCAGATTGTGCACAAGCACAGAGACAGAAAGCAGAATTTTTGTATCTGATGCATCAGTACCTACAAAACTCACACAACGCCAATCTACTGCAGCTATAACTGCAAAGAGAAATATTCTACAGTGTTACTTTGAGACTGTGTAGCTCAGGAATATATTGCTGCAGGTCTGTTCTTTGACATGTTCTTGTTTTATTTGTTTTTCTTTAGATGAAAAAAAGAAAGACTTCTGATGTTGCAACACATCAAATAACTGGCACTTCTGGCAGACTGCTCATATACTTCTTCAGAAGTAAAAGCCTCTGCATATAGGAATAAATAGATATCTAAGTTATAACTGCTCTGAAAATAAGTTAATTTACCTGCCTACAGGTACTTAGGATCTGAATCTAGCCCTTATAATTATACAATGTTAAATTCCTATTTCTTCTTTCCATAAAACCTATTTAATATCTATTTTATGTTCCAATTTTTAAAGAAATCTGTCTTTAAAAGTGAATTTACTTGTCGTGAATTGTCAGATGGATCGTAGGATGGTCCTAAGTAAGGAAAGGAGAAAAGTTAAACTCTTTATCCACAGTATAGAAACAGCATGGTTCTACCAAATATGTCTGAATCCCAATTCAGTGAGAACTTCATAAGGACATAAAATGGGTATTCCTGGCTCCTAAGTCTCAGATTTCAGTGCTGAGATTCTCCTTATGGATTACTTAGAGAAGCTAGATAGTTTCAAGTCAGCAGGGCTAGATGGGATACATTCAAAGGTACTGAAGGAATTGTCTGAGGTAACTTCAGGATCATTAGATATCCCCTTTGAGGACTCATAGATGTCGGATGAGGTCCCTCATGATTAGAAAAGGGAAAATATAGTGTCCATCTTTAAGATTTTTGTTTTAAGACCAAATTCCAAATCAACTGAGCTGAGCAAAATCATTCTAGTTTGTGTGGCTTTACCACTGGGCCAGTCTCGTCCCTCCCAGACACATCAGTCCGGCACTTCAGATACTCCCCAAATCCATAGCAGCCATCCTATGTATGTGCAGGCCTCAAGCCAAAAGGCACTGGAGTTTGGATGCCCCCTAGTCATGCTTGCTCCTTGCCAAAAGGCTGAAGGAGCAAGCCAAGGAGGAAAGTGCAAACACAGTCCCCCTTACCACAAAAATGTGTAGTCGAGTTTCCTGCATTTGGGAAACTCACAGTGGTCAGCCTGCCCAGCGTGCAAGGGACAGGCTTCACCTGGAGAAAGCCTGTTGATCACGGTATCTCCCTGCTCATCTTTACGAAAGGGAAGAAGGAGGATCCAAGGAATTGCAGACCAAATCAGCCTGACTTGATACCTGGAAAATTCATGGAGCAGGTCATCAAAAAATCTATTATTAAGCACCTAGAAGAGAACATGGGAATCAAGAACAGCCAACATGTGTTCACCAAGAGTAAGTCATACTGACAAACCTGATTTCCTTCTATGTTAAGGTGACAGGCTGTGTGGATGGGGGGAGAGCAGTGGATGTGATATACCTTGACTTTGTCACAGGAGCCTGTCCAAAGCTTTGCTATTCTCAGTAACAAGCTCACGAAATACAGACTAGTTAAAAGACCTCAGCTGCACCTGCGCAGGAAAGCTCAGGCTGGGGTTGCCATAGAGACCAGCTGCAGCTGTGCTGGTAGCGGATACAGCAGAGCACCGCAGGGGGTTGCTGGAGCCGCTGGGAACTTGCAATGGGGCCGTCTTGCTCCAGAGCCAGGGCAGAGCCATGATCTATAGCCTGAAAACCCCAGGCAAGGACACATAAGCAGGGGATCATGGCTCTGCCCCAGCTCTTTGCCACGCAGGCAGGGGTGGCTGGGAAGTGGAGTCCATGGCCAACTGGATCCGGCCCACAGGCTGGACTTGCCCATCCCTGTTACAGAGGGACTGAGTCTCTTATCTGCATATCCCTTACTGGTATGCATGGGTGAGGGAGTGAAAAACCCTTTTGTGCTTGTTTTCATTGTGATAACATGTTTTAACTGCTTTTAACCTTTTGAATATATACAAGTCCAGGGAAGTTAGGTTTGGGTGCACTGGCCCTGCCTTCTAAAACTGTTAAGGTCCTAAGGGTGTTGATACTGTAAGAGAAAGTAGAAAAATGAAGCTGAGAGATCAGTTCTTACTATGACTTCTATGGGACTCTAAGGTGAAGTGATTCTGTCCCCCCCACCAAGCTCAGGAATCACAAGGGGAGGAGGAAAGGCTCTAGATCAGCAGTCTTGATGCCTGGATTTAGGAGCATCTGAAAAATGTGGGCTGTTTCTCAGACTCTTGCGGGCTAAGATCAAGTGTAGGAAGAATATGAAGTGTAGGAAGAATATGAAGTCCCAGACTTAAGAGTCTGGGATAGAGGATGCTTGCCTATAGCATCTGGGGGCATCTGAACCTCAGACCTCCAGGCTTGGGCCTGCATGTAGGTTAGGATTCGGGAGTATCTGAACTCCCAAGGTGATAGGTCTGGGATGGAAGATATTCACTGGTTGCAACGCCATACTTGGTGTTTCGATTGATTGAGTTCTGTCTGCTCAATTGATATCATTTTTGGAACGATTGAGTTCTGCTTAATCTATATGATTTGGAACTGATTTGACTAATTTGACCTGGACCACAAAATATATTATACAAAAAATCTGAAAAGTCTGGAAGGTATGACACTTGCTAGTGCTAATGCCACACAGACTCGAATGACTGAGCCCTGTTCAGTTCATAGAATTTGGAACTGATTTGTCTGATTTTTCCCAAAACATGAAATAAAAAAACAAAAAGTAAACCCTATTGCATCTCACCATCCAACCAGAAAGGGAAGGTGAGGTATAAATCTCTTTAGTGGGTCCAGTCTCAGTCTGTTACCCACTAGGTCTTAAAGAGCTGAACTCAGGGTGCTACCAGGTCAGGTAGAAGCCTGTATTAGCTAGATCCTGAAAGATCTGAATCTGCATCTAAGACAGCTGGGTTGTCTTTGCAACTCAAAGAGGAGAAGCCCTCCCCAGCAGCAGTGAGCAGTGACAAGGAACAGCACTCCCCAGAAGTGGTAAGGAGCCACAGAGAGCAGTGCTCCTGCAGTGGTGAGGCAAGGGAAACCTTGGGCTAGGAACTGCACTAGCTCTTCTGACTACACTGTTCACCCTGTGTGGGACTAAGCAAGAACTTAGAATCTATGAGCTAGGGACAGACATTCAAAAAGCCCGAGCCTGAATTGATTCCATCTTTACAGGTTAGTCTAACCTGCAGAGATTAAACTGATTTGCAAGTGGATAGACATTCACTTTTGAATCAGGAAAATGCAGACACATGCCTGCAGTGGCTCAGGCTAGAAGTTGGTGGGGGGGGCACTAGAGTGAGCCCTCTCTTCCCTTCCACAGTGCTAAATTGAGGGAGGTGTGGCCAGGCCCTGCCAAGATGCTAGGATTAGGGAGTAGTTTAAATCCCCACCTTGGCCTGCACAATTCCCAGCCAGGGTGTGCCTGGAGGGGGAGGGGGAAGCAGCCCTTGCCAGGCTTTTCCCTTGCTTGCTTCTCAAAGGGGTGGGGGGGGGGAGTATTGCCAGCCCCCAGCCCCTGGCTAGCACTCTGAGGCAAGGAGGTAGGGGAGGGAGTGTGGACTGCATACATCTGTTGATGATACTGATCTTCTCAATCTCCCTCTCCCTGCTTTTTCATGCTGTCTGTAGAAAACTGTGGGACACCAAGGATAGTCATAGATGTAGAAAGTTTTATATATGATGAGCAATAGCAAGTACCAGCCTGGTAGGGCTGTGCAAAGCTTCAGGTACTGATTCGATTCGGAAGAGATTTGTCCTGATTTGGTGGCTGAATCTCCAAATGCAAATTGAATCAGAGGACCAATTAAAAGCTCTCCAAATCAATTTGGAAAAGATTTTGAGAGATTCAGTGATTTGGGAAGTCCCTGCCCGCTGCAGCATGGAGCTGGACTTGCAGCTGGTAAGTAGGAGGTGAGGGAGGAGGGGCTGGAGGGGGGGGGGGAACCATGTGGGGACCCCTGCCAGGCCTCAGCCCTCCTCCACTCCCCCAGCCTCCCCATGGTTGCCCTGTCCGGCCACAACTCCCAGCCCTTTAAAAAAAAAGAAAAGCCCCACTCACCAGGTGCTGCTGGGCAGGGGGTGATCCCTGTTGCCCTCCACTGCCCCATGCCATGTAGAGGGCTCTGTCACAAGCCCTGCAATGCTCCCTTGCTCCCCCAGCCCTCCCATGGCTGCCCGGCTCGCCACAGCTTCGGCCTTTTAAGAAAAAAAAAATACAACCCTTTCCCCCACCCCAGACTCATTAGGTCCTGCAGCAGCCTGTATTTCTAAAGACCTATTTAACATTAAATATTTAAATACAGGTCATACAGAGCCCCCTATGCAGTGTGGGGCAATGGGGATCATCCCCCGCCAAGCAGGAACCAGTGAGTCCAGGGTTTTTTGTGTTTTTTTTCTTAAAGGGCCAGAGCTGAGGTGGGCAGGGCAGCCATGGGGAAGGCTGGGGGAGTGGTTGGGGGTTGCAGAGCCCCCCAACACATTACAGGGCAGTGCGGGGCAGCGGGGATTGCCACCCTGCGGGCAGCACCCAGTGAGTGTGGGTTTTTTTTTTTCCAAAGAGCTGGGACAGGCAGTGCAGCCATTGCCAGGGCTGGGAGGGAGGGTGTGGGGGGGGGGGCGGTGTGATTTGGAGATTTGGCAGGAGCTGAATCTCTAAATCAGATTTGGCTGAATCAGTTCAGGACAGTGATTCGAATCACTGAATCAAATCACTGCCCCTCGACTCAGCCAAATCCGAAACAAATACTAGCCGCTTCACACAGGTCTACAGCCTGGTGAACATTTTATTTGGCTTTTCAGCCATGCCCAGTTCTCTATGACCTCACATAACAAGGAAATCAGAACAATTCAGGACAAAACCTATCCTTAGTATTTCTGGTTTTCATTTCATATCCTCTATGAAATTTAGCTGAGGTTTGAGAAATTGAGCTGAGGAATATATACTCAGACTGAGTTCTACAAATCAATTTTTACTGTCTCCGTTATGAAGCTACTGACTTTAGTTGGATTAGATGCCCATAATTGAGAACAGAATTTGGCCTGTAAGTTTTACTATGAGTATGCATTTATCTAGAAACTAATTACTGTAAGAAGAGTGTTCCAGTTTTGTATGATGATCCCTACTAACTCAGACATATATTCATTCAGTTTTGGTTGAAATGGCTTTTTAAAATCAAGATTCATTTTGTAAGTTTAGAACATCATCTTTTACCAACTATATTCTGATAAGAACTTATGTTTTGTCTGAAATATTAAATAGGTCTTTAGAAATACAGAAAAAAATGATAAAATAAGATACCTTTTGAACTTCATGGTAGTGATCTAAAGCTAAAATCCATTGACACATAGAGCAACAGGCAATGGACACAAGTCCAAGTTTTGATGGACTAAAATTAGGTGATTTTATGTAGCTTTTCAACTGCAGAAATACCTAAGAAGAAAAAAATTTTAATATTATCAATCATTTTGAATTTTCGTATCCCCCAGGGAATCTATGAGGTGCACCTCTGTGTGGGGAAAGTTGAGGTTCCATGCTTACAGGCATGCCATTGGAAAACCCTGAGGCGTGTCTATGTAAACAGGGAACATGCTGCCCATTGTCCTACGGAATAGGGCCTCTGCTTGACGTGGGACAATGGGTGATGTGGTTTGCCCAATGAAGCAGATCGTGCCACAGCTAATCCACTTCATTGGGCGACATCTGTTTATATGCTTACAGAAATCAATTCAAATGCATTTTAGTTATGTGAAACTGAAAAAAATGCCACTATAAATACACCATAATTCACAGAATTCTGATCTCATGTTCATTCATTTAAACTTAAAAGAATACCAACAGCTAGAATTATATTTACATATTTGTGTTAGTGCAATCAAGTATTAAGATTATTTACTTAGGAGTTATTCAAGATGGACTGTTCATATTCACACACACAGAATGTACAAATTGGGTGAGGCTTAGCTACTGGAACTCTCCCTTAGTTGTGTTTATTGGTTTGTGCCTAGAATCCTACCATGGCAGCTACATTATAGTACTGGTATGGTAGTGAGTGGAACTGTATAAAATATCCCTTTGCCATCATGTCCAGGACCAAGAGTCAGTGTAATATTGGCTCAGTAATTGTCAAATTCATAGAATCACAGACAAGTAGGGTTGAAAGGGATGTCCAGCGGTCATCTAACCCCCTCACTGTAGCAGGATCATCTCTACCCAAACCATCCCATACAAACCCATAATCTAACATCTTAGTAAAACTACTGTCAACCTTGACACAACACCAGACATGGCCAGCCATTGGTAAAACAGAGGACCCATGGCAGCCAATGTAGTGCTTCTGTAAAAAGTTGTTAATATAAACTTGACTGATCCTAGGTAGAGGCCCATGCCCCCCACTATGAAGGAAGGCAAAAATTCCCACAGTCCACACTAATCTGACCATGAAGTAACATTTTTTCCTGATCCCAAATCTGGAAATTGGTCTGATCCTGAGCAGAGGAGCAAGACTATCTAGCTAGGAAGCTCTGGCTTTAAGTCCCGGTAGAAGCACTGACACAACCCAGACATAATCCCCAGCCTTGGCTGCAGCCAACCCTCAATGCCCCTGAGGAAGACTTAAAAAACCCCAAACCAACTGGACACAAGCAATGGTGTGGGTGGGGGGAGGGAGGTATTCCCTTTCAGCTCCATGTGATAGGGTGCTAAAATAGCTAGCTACACTTTGGGCCTTGAATTTTTTAGTGTATGAAGGGTCTTGTCAGTTCTGGGATGAATGCGCTTCATGTTTCCAAATGATAGGTTCTTGCAGAAAATCGATCAATGCAGCCATAATGATAAGCATATGACTATTGCCAATGCTATAGACACAACAGAGACATTGGCTGTCAAAAGCAGCCTCTGGGGGTGTCTTGGTTGCTAGATGCCCATCTGAAATTAAGGACATCAGGTCTTCTGTTCCAAGTAACAGAGTCTGTCAAATCTGTTAGCTTTTCATAGACCCACAACTTGTAGTGGGCTATAAGTCTGGGAGGTGGCTATTTAAAACTGTAGGCTAGCTGATGACTAGGTTTTCTTGTCAAACAGGTTCAGCCTCTTGGGTCTGCCCATTCTCTGTCAACCTGGCCTTCTTTCACAACTGTGACAACCAGGGAGGATGAGAGTAAAGATAGGTGTTTCTAAATGGCACTCTATTTTGTGTCTGCTTGCTGAGCAATGAGATGACAGGATGCGGGGATTAGCCAAATTGTTTTGGTTGAGTCCATTACAGCTTTGTTAATAACCTATCCTTGCTGGGTCCACTGACTGCAGTATGTAAGCCAAGGAATATGACTGTTTGGATACATGTTCTGAGTTAATCTTTAATGGGCTTGTTGCTCTTCTCATGAGTTCTTTGAAACTTCTTACATCTTCTTAGGACATACTAAATTTGCACAGGGGGAGGGCAGATCCTTGGATTCTCCTGTTCTTTTCACCAGTAAAGACTGTTCACAATGGTCTGGAGGGAACTGAAAAATGGCCCTGTGTAGGTTGTGCTAGTATTTGTTAGGAATTTCATCTTTGATCTTTCTAAGGTAGTCATTGTAGTGGTCCAATGTGTGGTTTTGTCCACTAGTAAGTGTCTAGTCCAATTTTTTTTTGTTGATTTGGTCTGTTGTGGTGGTGGTGGTTCAGATGTGATTTTGTCCTGGTGTAAATATTTTTTTAGGTGAAGTCAATGGAAGAATTCTCCCAATTCACTATATATTAACAAATTGTTTAACAGAGCAGAACTTCAGGCCTTTGGAGAAAACAGATATTTCAGAATGGGGTTGGGGGGGATGGGGGAGGCACTGTGATAGATTAATGATGTTGTTCTGGGTGGGACTTGCCTTTAGTGTTGGTATGCTGTCTGCAAAATGGCTCTTGTGATATTGGTTCCAATTTTTTTCATTCCTGTGGTAGAAGTTTTGGGACTTCTGAATAGTAACAAAGTTTATTTCCCAGTTTATATTTCCTAGTTTAGTGAAGTAAGTATGTCCAGTTTAAGATGCTCTCTTTTGGATTACAAGAAGATGGTTTCTGAGTTTTTCTGATGTCTTCCCTCAGAGCTGTATTTAGTACTTGAAGTTCTGTGCATTAGCCAAAGGGGTGCAGATGGTAAGTCCGCTAGGGACTTATGTTTCTTGCACAGTCTTAGGAAGTAGGCAGCACTAAGCAGTCTGTCTTCTTTTTAAGTTATGCTGTGGGTTTTGCATTGTAAGAAAATTTCCAGAATATTTGAAATCTTTTTTTTAACTCTATAAACTGTTTCAGGGCTGTCTAATTTCCAAGTGGCTAGGGGCTGCATGCCCCATAGACTGTACTAGGGTGAGCCACGGCCCTGCAGACTGCACAATCCCAGAACACACCCCACACTGCTGCACCACATGCCCACAACTCCATCCACTTGATCCCCCCTACAGTGTGTGCCTGCCTGGGCAGTGCTTCCTGCTGCCATGTGCACCTGTGAACTACAAAGCTTTCATAGATCTTAATGTTCTCCTTTTTTTTGCTAAGGGCATTATTTATATCCAAATCTATATATTAACGCAGTAGGACAGATTCTCTATTCCTCTACTTCTGTAATAAGCAGAGAATTGGAAGAGTGGGAGCAGTCAAAATGACTTTGTCACCCTTTCACATTTTTAAATGAGACCTCAACCTTCATCTCCTCTTAGGGCAGTCCTAGAGCTGTTCTAAACTGTACCAGCTTGTAACAGTCCTTTATGGACTGATATACTAATACATAGTATGCTAACATCTTTCTGGCCAGGAACAGATGCTGTATTTGTTTCTGGACAAGATGTGCCTGTATGTTGTGGACCAGAAATGCCCTTCAGATTGGCATGTACACATATAACCCCTCTAATCAGGGTTTAGTGGGTACCTGAATGGATTTGTACTTTTCTGCCATTGACTCGATGTTGCAATCCTGGGATAACTGTTCAGACACACTTAGCAATGTCCTGGGATAAACTGTCAGTACTTCTTATACCATGAACTTTTTAAAGATTTATTTTGGGACAAAGGGTATGGATACCTGAACAACTGCACTTTGTCCAGAGATAAAATTCTTTATCCTGGGACAAATGCAACATCAGTTTGTAGTCTCTGTTTCCTCATTCTCCTAGCCTTCCCTGGACCTGTCTTCTACTCTGGAACTTTATTCATGACAGTGGGATTCTGCAGGAGTAATTTTTGCCTGGTCTGTAGCTTTTTTGTCTTTTCAGAGTGGTGCAAGTGGGTTGTAACACATGGCATAGGACATCTAGGCCCAAGTTCTGATGCAAAATTTATCCCTAAGGCAAATCAACACCATTTAAAGAGTTCTCACAGAAGGAGTTAAGAAGAAATGTTATACGTTACTGCTTTGCTTCACCTTTTCTGGTAGATTATCTTTATCCAAAGTAACCAAAGTTTTGAGGAACCCTGGATCTGCAAGAAGGTGTTTTGCTGTTGCCCAAGTAGGTTTCTTCTGCAGAAGAATACAGACTGCATTCATAACAGTTAGTACAAGAGGAGGAGGGTGAATATACACTCTGTAAGAGAGAGAAGCATTTGAGAGGTTAACAAGAACTGTTGTTGAGTTTAACATTTCATATAGATCACAAACTGTGGTTGTTTCCTATTGGGCTACTCTTTAGTTCCACACTTCTCCAGCATTTTGCTGCTTGTTCACTGAGAACAAATTGAAATTTGACCCTGGGATAATTTCTTACCCAGTAAAACTTAGTTCCACCTCTTCCAGTATAGATCTTGCAGCTCCAGCAGAAGTAGTACTGCCAGTTTGTGAAATATATCCCTGCAATTTGTGTAAATTATAGGTCCCCTCCTCCACCTTTATTTATGGAACTTTTCTAAGACAGGAGCTCAGATAGGTAGATGTACTTGTGAAATCTGCCAGCATTATTATTCTAGAATGCCAGATTACTATTGCTTGGAACAAAGCTTTAAAATAAAGTGACAAGGCTTTAAAATAAAACAGACCTACCTGAGTTCTGCAATGTGGGCTTTGTCCAGTGCATCTAAAGCAGTAAGAGCCTTTTCTAAAGTTGGCATTACAGCATTTAGCTCCTCTGTAGCTTGCTATATTGTAAACATTAAAAAACCATTAAAAGGTTAAAATTGGCACTCTCTTTTGGCAATATGTACTGTACAGAAATCACTTCTAGTGCATAATACCCATCAGAAGGGAAACTTGTTTTGACAAGAAAGCCACACAGAAAGACATTGTTTGAAATAATAAGGTGCCATTCAGGCACAAATATTTTCTAATCAGAATCATGAGTGAAAGAAACAAGACAGAGACCTTTTGTGCTTTTTTCCTAATTCTAATTTTAACTTGTAAACAATTCTAATATAATTCATTCATATGCTGGGGGCATATGAACACTGGTGTATATTTTTGCAACTATTTATCCTTGCTTTAAAATTAACTAGATTTTGCAAAGTTCTCAATAATCTCAGTTTCCACTGGAATCAATGAGACTTGAGAGTTCTTTGTGCCTTATAAGAATGGACCCATTTAAATTAAAATCTGAAAGTCATCAAACAGGTTCTCTACCTTAGCATATTGTTCCACAACTTTTGTTTCTTCAGCCATGATTTCTTCATCCTGTTTAACAAGCATTCGAACCTGTTCCACTACTACTGAGTCTCTACGAAGTTTTTCCACAAGTTCTTCTGTTTCCTAACAGGAGAGAAAAAAAACTTTTCCTTAGCAAAATATTTTGGCCGTAGAATTTTAAGTACACTTAGTAAATTGACTAAATCACAAATCTAAGATTCTACAGATTCCAGAATTATTTTTCTGTTTCTTGTCAACCAATCAAGAGTATACCTTATTTTCAGTTCATTTACATTTCTGTCAACCATGGAAGCATATGACAAGGAAGTACATGATAATTTCCTAATTTACTGACAGGCTCAAAAGATGAGGTGATAGAACATGTATGATTTAGGTTATGAACTCTGAGGTGATGTGCAGTGGGAATGACTAAAGATTTTGAAAGTCCATGGGAGAAAACAAGTATGAATTCAGATGTACCTTTGATTTTTGCTCTATTTGAGGGCCAAGAACGAACAACTCCTCCTGCATTTCTGCAACTAATGATGTTGCTTCTAGAAGCTTGGTTAGACCATTTTGAAAACAATCCCTAAAATATAAAAAAAAAGTAAAATGAAATACCAATCTGTACTTCTCAAGAAAAGTCTTTTATTTAACTTGTTTGAAATAGTAGCTCAGGTTCATTTCACATTCCAAATTAGGTACAAATTAGGAGTGTGTCTTTAACAACATGCTCTATTTTGCTTGATTTTGACACTTTGCTGATATGAAAGGGATACTTCATGCAACTTTACCTTATAAAAGTACACAGTGGGGAAGTGCTAATAATTTCTCACCTGTTAATCAGAGTTTTCTTTTTTGCGATCTGTAATATTCTGGAAAAGGTGTTTATGAATTGCAAATAGCTACTGGGAGTGACATAGTAATGCCTCTTTGTTTCCTTCAAATATTTCTCAACTATTGTTGATATATTTTTGTGGACTTCAACACACGTGTAGGTAACCCTGTTTGTTAAGGTCTGGAAAACGCAATGATTAAAAAAGAGAAAAAGTAAATTAAAATATTTATATTTCTGAAGTATAGTATACATTTTTGTTTAGCTCCAGCTTTATGCAACTTTCTTAAATTCAGATGGAATACACTGAATGGTGTTACAGGAAAATTAATAGAAAGTATTTAAAATGTTTACTATTAATTTATAATTAATAGAAAATAATTGGTGTTTTTTTTAGTAATCTCCAATTAATATACATTATTTTTTCTCTGTTTTTTCAAACAAAATCCTGTGTTACTGACAAGGACGTTAAACACTACAGAAGGTATAATCTTGTCTTCACTTGGTAAAAATGAAATCAGTAGGATTAAACCACTATATCTGAAGATAAAATGTGAACCAGTGTATTAGATAATTAAGCACTGGCTAAAAATCTACCGTACAGTAAGAACAGTACCATTTTCCTAATCACTCTTATGGCTCATTTAAGGATGAGATGATATTTTACCAATGCTATTACCAACTTACATCCTATAAACCTGTTCTTTTTCTCATTTGTATAGGTTTTATACCAGCACAGCCCTGTTAACTTCTAGGGAGCCAACTGCACTCATATGTACTCATGTAACCAATGCAAGAAACAGGCCCACACTTACATTATCATTTAAGTCTCTACTGCTCTTCATGAAGCAGAGCTCACACTGAAGCTAAGCAAAACTGTTTCTTGTTGATCTGCATAGCTGTTTAACCTGTGAGGCATGGGTGTTGTTGCAGGGGAGGTTGCAGGCAACAAAGGGTTTCCTAAGGTGGGGTGTTGTTGAGACTTTGTTTAAGGGAGAAGGAGACCCCAGTGAATGAAGTGAGAGGTGACAGAGCCCAGAGGCCCAAGATTTTTGAGAACAGGCTGCCAGAAGCCCACTGGGCAGAGGGTGAGCCCATGGCCATATTCTGTTTCTCTGGAGGCGTCCTCCCAGAGTTAACAGTAATAACAAAAAGGTGTGGCAAGTGAGGACAGGTTGGTACCCAGAGAAAAACCAGCATGGAAGAGACAGGATCAATACAGCTGCCAGGGTGCCCCATAAACACCCTCTGATACCAGTCTTGTTACATATGGTTAAAGAAGAAAAATAAATTCTATTGACATTACCTCATTTTCTTCAAAAATATTCTTTTGACTTAAGTAGTTTTTGGCAACATGCAGGAGAGCTTCTTCAGGCCAGTTCTCGTACCAATCAACTGTACAGCAATTAATAATGGCAGGATATGTCCGGCAATACTGACGGAAATTATGCCCTGCAGGACTTGATGTCAAAACAATATGAAGGTTGCTATGAACTCTCTGAAATAAAGTTAGAATTTTGGGAGGAAATTACCATTACAAAGATTAACGTTTTCCCTCTCAAACCAGTTTATTTTTTTAACTTTTTTTTTCTAAATGTATGTTAAATTTATGACCTCCTTCCATGCTAACAGTACTATACCCAAATATTGTTTTATAATAATTTGTGAAGCTGTGAATTTAAGACTATGGCTGTATACACATATTCAAATGATCTGAGAATTCCTGGTTTGTTTTCCTGTAGAAAAACTTGCCTGGAGAGATGGCTGGCTGGGGACTATCTAAGCAGCAGCTCTGCCAAAAAAGACCTGGGGGGTTACAGAGGGCAATAAGCTGAATATGAGCCAACAGTGTGCTCTAGTTGTGAAGAAGGCTAGCAGCACACTGCAGTGCATTAGTAGGAGCATTGCCAGCATTTCAAAGTAAATGATTCATCCCCTCTATTCAGCAGTCTGGGGAGGCCACATCTGGAGTACTGTGACCAGTTTTGGGCCCCCCACTATGGAAAGGATGTGGGCAAATTGGAGAGAGTCCAGTGGAGAGTAGCAAAAATGATTAGGGAGCTAGGGCACATGACTTCTGAGGATAGGCTGAGGGAATGGGGCTTGTTTAATATGGAGAAGAGAAGATTGAGAAGGGATTTAATACCAGCCTTTACCTGACGGGTGGTTCCAAAGAGGATGGGACTAGACTGTTCCCAGTGGTAGTAGATGACAGAACAATGAGCAATGGTCTCAAGTTTCAGGAAGGGAAGTTTAGGTTAGTTATAAGGAACTAGGAAGGTAGGAAAGCACTGGAACAGGTTACCTAGAGGGTTTGTGGAATCTCCATCCTTGGAGGCTTTTAAAGACCCGGCTAGACAAAGTCCTGGCTAGGATGATTCAGTTAGGGATGGTTCTGCTTTGAGCAGGGGATTGGACTAGATGACCTCCTGAGGTCCCTTCCAACCCCAATTATCTATGATTCAATCTCAACAGACATTGGAATGCTGGGCCCCTGAACAGCAGCGAGTTTGCAGTGCTGATGCCGAGCATTCTGGGGGTCCCTCTGCATACATCTCAGCAGGCTCCCTTGGTCTGTCTGGAGACAGATGGCAACTGTGTACTGGGCTGCCCTGATTTGCTGCTCAGGGTCAGCCTGCATCTCCTTGCTTCAAGTTGTGGGGATTGTTAAGGGAGCATGTTCTGCCCCCCCTGCTGGGCTGGAGCAGTAAAGTCCAGCAAGCAGCACACTGGAGGACTGTGCTATAGCTTCCCGCAGAAGAGGATGTGTATAGATATTCACTATCCTGGATGTGATTTAACCCTGGGTTATTTTTCTCTTGGACTGGCCATTTTTCTTTGGGAAAAAAATCTTAAACATTTGTACACTTGTGGTTTCTACTGGGAGAACAGCAACTATCCCAAGAAAAACTGAATGTCTGTATGTGGCCTATATAAAGCATAGTACATTAATTCATTACAATACTTTGAAAAGCCAGGCAGCCTCAACAGGCTTTCCTCTAATTAAATGCTCAATTCTGAAGTCTGTTTATGGGCATAATTCTTTGAGCTGAGTTACACATTCATAAGGACTGTAGGAACAGATTCCTACTGGGCACATTTACACATGCAATTAATATGCCTGACTTTTCTTCACAGAAAATTCAGGCTCATTAAAGCGCTTTGGGACACACATCTATGTGCGCGCCCCCATCAGAAACAAATTGCACCTGATAGGAACAGCTCAGTCCAGGGCTGTTCGTGCCCTGCTCTGCCCCACTGCAGCAGTCAGGGGGAGACTCAGGACTGGCAGGGGAGATGGGGGGCCAGTCCCAATTCCTATGTGGCTGGGAGAGCCATCTTTGCTGAGCAGGGACACTGCCTGCCAGCCACGTGAGGATCCTGAACCCCATATGGCTGGCAGACAGTGGCACCTCGAGCAGGGATGGCTCTCCTGGCCATGTGGGGATTGGGACCCTCTGATCTCCATGCTGCTGGGATGCAGCAGTCTGGGCTGCTGAGGCAGCTCTCCCAGTCACATGATGATTGGGTCCTGACCAAATTGCTTCGAGTCAGCATCTACACTACTGTGTGGTAACTAATGCACCATTAATTTAGTGACTGTATTTCCTGGTACTAGCATAATTTACTGCACAGTAAGTACCGTGCATCTGTAGATGGTGAAGCTTTACTGCACATTAGAGTAGTCTAATGCACAGTAAAATGTCTTGTGTAGATGTGCCACTGTGGTGAAAACTGGTTGGCAAACTGTGTCTATTTTTTTGAGCTTATTTTGCTCAGGGGACCTCTTTCCTCCTGCCTGCCTAACCCCTTCCCCCCCAGTCCCCCAGAAAAAACACTTTCAGCAAATAAAATACTTTAATAATCAGCCTTTATAGATAAATGGAAAACCACAGGTAAAATTCAAAACTACCACTATTTAACATTTTTATAAACAGAAAGATAAATATGTAACAACTTTTTAAAAAAAAAGCCTAAATGACTTGGAGCCTAAGGGCCAGATTCTAATCTGCTTATTAGGTGGTATAAGGCCCCTGCTATATATTACTTATATTACACAATTAACTGATTAATCATACAATACATTTAGATCAGCTACATGTGCAAAGTAATTATTAGAGGTGCATCGATACATAGGTCCATATTGTATCGGCACTGATAAAAGGAAAATTGACAGTATCGGCAATTGGGTTTTTTGGCTGATGTGGTTAATAATGTCGCCAATAAATGCCACATGCATGTGTGAAGCTACAGCATGCATGCAGCATGCATGCAGCCAGCCTGGCAACTTGGAGAGCAGCATCTAGCTAGTAATTTTGTTGGGGTGGAAGGTGCGGGGAGAGGGAAGGGGCATAGGGGGTGCAGATTAAGGAAGGGAGTGTAGCTAGGGCAGGAGCTGTGAGCAGTTCATTGGAGGGGTGGCTCCCACCACTGTGTGCACCCCTGGGGGAGGCATGTGGACTGTGCATCCCCAGGAACTGTGTGCAGAGCAAAGACAGGCTGCCACTGCAGGCTGGGGGTGGCATTGGGCATATCCTGGCATGGGGTGGGGCTGGGCTGGGGCTGTTCTTGGGGTGGGTAGCAGTGGTGCTGGGGGGGGGGGCTATAGGCCCCCCATAGTCCCTTTCCCAGTGTCACCACTGCCCATCCCAAGCACAGCCCTGGCCCAGCCACTCCATACTGGGAAAACCCTGGTGCTGCATCCTCCCCACAGTGCACAGAGGCATCCCAACCATGCCCCATGTGCAGATCTGGGAGGCACATGCCCCCCATGCCTCCCCTGGGGGTGCACACTGTGGTGGGAGCTGCTGCCCCTCACTGTGCCCTCCCCGATAAGCCACTTATTGCTCCATCTGGTGTCCTGCTTCACCCTGGCTGGGCAGCACTTGCCCTTGCCCCACTCCCTCCCTCACCACAGGGGCCTCGATCTTCCTGCCCCATGCCCCTTCCCTCCCCCACCCCTTCCCCCACAACAGACTTACCAGCCAGATGCTTCTCTCCAAGCTGCTGGGTTGCATATTGGCAACTGGATCAGTATCGGCCAATATGGCTTGTTAATGATTGGCTATTGATATCAGCCCAAAAAATCTTTATCAGTGCAGCCCTAGTAATTATCACACAATAAAAATGACTATCCAGCTATAAAAAGAGTCAACCAGCTATAAAGTTAGTGCATGAAAATGACTAACAATTCTATAGTTGATATCTATCCATTTTAGTTTTAATGTATAACAGGACCCACAGTGATAGTTAAACACTGAAGTGTAATCCATCCTGCTTGTGGCCCTGAACAAGCATTAGCACAAAAGGCAGGTCAGTTTGTTCTTCCTTACTGGAATCTGTGATTTAGTCTTATGGATAAAATGAAGAGAACTGGCTAGCCATGTTAGTCTGAAATCAAATAGAAGATAGGACAGGGTTGTACCTTGGAGACCAACTGGCTCAGAGAGGCAAGACATGAACTTTCATAGGCGACAACCTACTTCATTAGGTGCTACAAACATACTGGCAGAAAGAGTTTTATATAAAAGGGCAGAGACACTGTTAAGAGAGGTAAAAAGAAGATTCGTTTGATCCCTTGAGATGAACAAGGCAGTTAACCCCTTGAAGAACACTAGAAGTAACTGCTAGTCTAGGTAATGAGATATGAATATATAGCCCTTGTTGAGACCACGGTTAACACAATCCAGTGTGTGAAAGACTATTTGAAAAGGTCAAGATTGCATACCTGGAGCAGACCCCTGGCTAGGGGAATTTGCCCAGCTGTGGTGGCATGGCCATACTCCAATGGGAGCTCCCAATTCCCCCCAGCGCTGTTTTATCACCTCGCCGGGTGAAGCGGATTAGACTCATTAAGCAGCCCAGGGTTATTTCTGGTCCAAGGAGATGGGATGAAGAGGGATGGTAGAAGGGAGAGATGGGGCATGAAGATACAGTGAATGCCTGTCTGGTGCCCAGAACTGAACTCTCTGGGAATGGGGCAAGACACCTGCAGGGTCTTTAGCGCTCGGAAGAGCTCACATGCCTAAGGGGAAAAAATGCTTCTGCATTAATTGGTCACCAGGCATGGTCAATTATGCCGGCGCGGTATCAATTACTGAAGGAAGAAAAAGGGAAATGCTTGATCGCAGAGCCAGTGATCAAGCACTCATGGATTAAGGGAGCAAGAGGCTGCATCTGAGTCCCCTGCAGCCAGAACAAGCACCAATGGACAGATGGCAAGTGGCCTGTAGTTTTATTTTATTTGCTAAGAAATTTTTTTGGTTTTGTTGTATATACCTGGTCTGACACTGGGCAAGTGACGATCAGCCTGGGTCAGGGAGTCATCACCCCTCCCCCATTAATTAAGGTATCAAACTCATGGCAGGTGAGATAATAGTGAGGAAGACCAACCTAACTGAGTTGACTGACACCAGCCTTGGGGAAAAGGAAGGCCAGTGAATGTCAATGGGACGCAAAGGCCCACATCCGTACACGGTAATATCCCGACAGACTGCATTCTACCTATACCTTGAGGTATGTAGAAAAAACATTTAAAGCTGTCTCTATGGCTGAATCGCTGATTCTCTGAATCAGCATCAAATATTCAGATTTGGATTTGGCTGAATTAAACAGGGGACAGTGATCCGAATCAATTAATTGAATCACTGTCCCTAATTCGGGACAAATCCGAATCGAATAGGGTCCATTTTGCACACCCCTACCACATGCCCGCAGTGGTCCAAGCTAGAAGCTAGGGGGCTCTCGAGCATGCCTCCATGCTCTACTGGAGCAGACTGCTTGGGCCAAGGCTAGCCCACCCACTCTGTGAGGGGTGAGGGTTTGTGGGGGAGGTGCAAAGCATCCTGGGATGCTGGGGCACTGTGAGTTAATCTGAATCTTGAGGAGATCTGGGACAGAAGTTCAATAAACTGATTTAACCTAAATCAGTTAAGTCTGATATTACATCCATACAGGTTTATTTTAAACCAATTTTGGCCATTTTGAAAGTAGTTTATGTGCACTGAACTTCTGTTGTGTTACAGATTTGAATTGGTTTTTGACCACTTATTCCAGTTAATGGGTAATTTCTGTTCCTTGTTATCACTTTAGGGTAGCTGTCCTATAAAATAAAGGAATGCTATAGGGGTTATGGTTTTGTTTGGATTCAAAAAGAAAGAAATCGGATCCTAATTAGATTTCTAATAGGAATAGGATCTGGCCCAAGTTCTGCTTCCAAAACTGACTTAATTGTCTTAGTGGTGCTCAATCTGTATGGTCCCACAGGCCGAATGAGTGATATGGGGATGGGCTATGGGTCAGATCCTGTGTGCAGGGTTTGTCTGTGCATCTGATCCTGTGCAGGGTTAGTTCATGGGTATGATCATATATGCTGGCCTAATCCAGAGCACCAAATCTGTTTATGCACACTGGTGTGAACTAGCATGCAAGGCCATGTCTTTGGGGCTTCTCACAGGTCCATAAATTTGGCAGCACAGGAGCAGCAATTAATGCTGCCAATGCACCTCTGTCACCAAATGTCTGGAGCCACAGAGAGCTTCATAGGATATATAACACGGCTCTGTGACACACTTCTGTTCTTTATGCTGGGGGTTGAGTACTACTGACCTAAGGAGACTCTTGAAGTATGTGGGCTTGGGACCTCTTTCTATTTAACTGATGTCAATGGCAATGTCTTCAGCCTGAGCAGCATGTGGCACTCTAACATTTTGATTAAAAAAAAGTTTCAAAATCCTATGATATTAATGTAATTAACAAAATACCTGCAGAAAAAATGACAGAATAGCTTCTTTGCTGTTAGAGTAGTTAGCCTTTTCGGCAACAGCTGTAAGCTTCACAACAATATCTTCTACCTCTTCTTTATCAAATAAGTCAGGTACTTCTCCAGAATTCAGAATATAGCTCAAATCTTCTAAAAAACATTCCTAAGAGGAAGGACAGCAATTAGTAATCCCTCCATAGCTTATTTGATTGTAAAATTAACAACATAATACTTTATGGCAGTGGTCTCCAACTTTTCAGCTGTGGGCTGGGCAGTGCTGCGCTGTTCCTGGCTGGGCTGTGCTCAGGCCAGGCAGCAGAGGCAGTACTGGGAGCGAGGCCATGGAGGGGGGCTGTAGTCCCCCCACTCCCAGTGCCACAACCACCTGCCAGTCTGGTGGGAACAGCCCAGCACAGACTTCTAGCCGCGTAGAGGTGGTGGCTCCCACTGCAGGCTGAACATTGTGCCCTGGGAACCCACCCATTCCCTCCTCCACCGACTGACCTGCTGGGCTGGGGGAGGCATGCATGCACATGCGCTCAGCCCCCCCAGCCCAGGACTGACCTCAAGAGGCTCTGGGATCCTTGGTTGATGACCACTGCTTTTGTGGTATTTGGATTACGTGTACAAAGGGTGGAGGAGTTTGAATAAAAGAGGAATTAATCCACATCTTTGCCTACAACTCTAATCAAACCTGACACTTTTTTAAGGTAGAAAAGACTAGTTAACTTTTATGTTGTATCTCAGTTTTCCCATACTTCTACATATCTTGATTTTGAATGAAAAAAAGAAAAGGAAGTTTTACAAAAAGGACTATTTTCCTATTACATCTGACCCCATTAAAAATTAAAGTACTAGAAATCTTATACGATGGTTTGTTCTTGCCAATATTCCAGTCCAGTTTTCAGAGAAAAGAGATGTACTCCACATAAGCATCACAATCATAGCTCAAAACACTTTTGAGGATACCCAAACAGTGACAGTTCAAATACTGGTTTGGGGTTTATTAGGGACATATATGGCATATATAAAAACCAAAGGATATAAGTACAAAAAAACAGACAAGATGATATACAGGGGCACATTCAAAAACACAGCCAAAAATATATGTTGAAACAAGAAGTCAAATATCCAAATTTTCCAACCATCAATAACTTGTATATATATTCTGATAATTAATTTTTCTTAAGATTGTTCTTTGAAAATGTTTAATTTTCATCTCTTAGTTAAACTTGGCACTCATTTTTTCATATCAGAGTGACGTAAGAACTCAGCCTAGGAAAAAAAAAGTTTATCATTATACAGTAAATGCCACAAGCTCTATTCTTCACTATTGAAATCTATTGGTTTTGCTTTTGACTTTGAATGAGAATTATATAGCATGACTTTTGGATCTTGGTCTCTGTTTGTACATATGCACTTTGGTGTAACTCTAAATTAAACAATTAAACATACATGCATCCATCAACATGCCCTCATTTTGGCAATAATATCATATAAAAGACTGTTTACCTTTAGTATGTCTGAATCAGTGATAAGAAAAACAGTCCTCTGTCCCTCCAGCCCTGTTTGCCTATAAATTTTTTTCAGGTCCTCTCTGAAATCTGAGTAAGTATAACTGTGGGTAATAGACAATCTAAAAAGACTGCAGTTTGATAAATAACAGGCTAGAGTCACACATGTTACTTTCCCATTTCCATCCAGTCCAATCTGCAGAAAAATATCAGTTTTTATATATAATTTTATTTACATTTACATATAATGACTGAAGAACTTCTTTGGTATTCAATACATTCATAATTAAATATACAATGAAACATTTGTATAATTACACATGCATTGTTCCAGTGTTTTTCTTTTTTCTACTCACACGTTTATTTGATTCTGTTAAAGTACGGTACTATATAAACTGCAGTACAGTAGGGTGTGACAGAAATGTAAACATTCTTGGGCTAATTTTTTCTCATTTCGTTTAATTCATAAATTTAAAAGCCCTTTAGAAAGTTAAATATTTTCCCCATTTTATAAGTGGAAAAAAATGAAGCTAAAACAATGAAGCTAAATTGACAAAGTCACAAAGTAAGTCATAGGTACAGTTAGGAATAGAACCCAAACCCCCTAAATTCACAGTTTGTGTCATATGTTTCAAAACATCTTGACTCACAAAATCTTTATCAGATAATGTGGCAAAGAGCAAACTATATATACTTTGTGCTAAATTTGGAAAAATTTCAAGACGATTTTGAAAAGTTATTTAAGATCTAGCTTAATTATTCTATATAGATCAATGCTGTTCAACTTCTGGGGCCCCATGGACCTGAGGAGTGTCACGAGGCTGGTTTGTGGGCTGGATCCTGCGTGCAAAGTCAGTTTGCGGGCTGGATCCCAAGATGTGGTCTACTGAGTTTCAGTCTGTTCTCTGCCTGCAAACTGCTCCTTCCCCAGCTCAAACTGAAGAAGAAAAAAAAGAGACCTCTCTCTGAACCCTTTTTTCCCTCTCTCCCCCTGCTCTCTTCCCCCTTGCTTTACCTTTTGTCTTGCTTATCTCTACCTACTTACATTTTCACTGACATCCTACCACACTTTTACCTTCTCTCATTCCTTGGAGTCTCAGACCAGCAGAGACTCCCTATGCCAGATAAAGGGTGACTGCACCCGAAAGCTTGCCAAGAACTTTTCCCCAACTACTCAGTTGGTCTAATAAAAGATATCACATCTACCCAAAGACCCTTGCCTGCCATGTCCTTAGACCAACACAGCTACAACCAAAAACTCAGGATCTTGAGGTAAAGCATTCTTGGAGCTGGAGGGATGATGTGGTCATACAGGGAACATAAATGAATGAGTAATAGCATTCAGTGCCAGAATAATTTCCTTTAAAATACAATTTCAATTTTCAACTTAGCTTACAGCTGGTAAACATAAATGAAACAAAGGCTAGTTCTGATCTTAACTTGCATTTAATCAGGCAGAACATAATAAAAGGTAATGCAAGTTAAATGAACCTTCTTGGTCAGGACAAGTGCAAATTCTGCATAAAACCCCAATTCCACTGGTGCCTTTAGGGTTTGTTTTTTTAAAAATTTACAGCTATGTAAATATAAAAGATTAATATTCTTACCAGGATCATGTGAGCACCTGGCTGTCGAAAAACTCTTGCAGCTCTTGTAATGTGTTCTACAGCTTCCTTAAAGAACACCATTGTAGTCTGGGGAATCAAAAAAGAAAAGCTTCAAGTACGGTAAGAAAAGTAGCAGCACATGCCAAGTGACATTTATGGTGGGTAACAAGGGGAAAAGGACTAAGGAGGAGAAAATACCTAGAAAAGCTGGGAGTCACAGTTCAATTTCAATTGGTAAAATATTAATAAAAAAACCCAACACATTTATGTCTTCTCTTTCTTTGCTTCTTGATTGTCCGCCAATTTCATGACTGCCACTTTCATGACTGCACTTAGTTCACTGTAACCATCAGTGACCTGGTCTGTTTACAAAAGCAACCACCATGAGCTACACTCTGCTCTCCATTACAGTGGTACAGCTTCACTGAATTCAATAGTATTATAACAATATAAGTGAGCATTATTTGGTTTCATGTGTGGCTGAGAAGACTCCATACAGCATCTATCCTATGAGGTTCTCTGTGCGTCCAGACTTTTGGTGACAGGGGTGCATTGGCAGCATTAATTGCTGCTCACTATTGAGATCAGAGGAACAAGAGATGTGGAGTTGTTTTTTTTTTTTACTGCTGCTGTTAGTCTAGATGCTGTATGTAATTATGCTGTGCTTCCCTGTAAAGTGAATGGAATGCATACTATGAGAGAAAGCACAGATTTGAAAAGAATCAAAACAGACTAAACAAAAAGAGGATTCTGGGGGAGGAATAAATGGAAAGGAATCAATCAATGAATATAATAATAAAATAAAAGAGTATAGAAAGAAAGCGAAAGGTATTCCTGAATCCCACTTGCTAGGCTAGCAAGTAGGAAATGAATGGTAGCCTTTGTTGTCTAATGCTGCTGAGCTTCTGGAAGACATCTCAGTAACTGACCCCAAGGCAGAAGTAGGCCAGTTCAAATAATGCTGCCTTTTATTCTGTTTTTCCATCTCTCCCCCAGAGCACTGGGATTGGAAGGGACCTCAGGGAAGGATCAGGGTCATCGGCCAGCTACACAGTCAATATGAGAGCAGTCCCTCCCGCCTCTTTCCCCTCCCTCTCCTTACTTTCTGTTTTTCTGTAGGGAAGCTCAGCTTCAGCTTCAAAACTTGAAACGTTTCAAAACTTTGAAACATTTTGACTGCCCTTGTTTCATTTTGAGACTGTTTCGAAGCCCTTCATTTGGTTTTGATGCCACTGTTTCAAGTTCGAAATGAGTTGAAACAACATTGAAATGAAACAGCCAGCGAAATTTCGCATAGCCCTACTTGGCACCCATGATGTAATAACAGACTTAAATGATTTAGGTTAAATCATTTTATTGAACTTCTGTCCCAGATCCCCTCGAGATTCAAATCAAAGCACAGTTCCCCAGCATCCCAGAATGCTTTGCACCTCTCCCGCAATCATCCCCTCACATGATGGGTGGGCTAAGTCTTGGCCCAAGCTGTCTGCGCCAGCTGAGCAGGGAAGTGTGCTCTACTGCCCCCAGCTTCTGGCCTGGGTCATTGCAGGCATGTGGATGCATTTCCAGCTTAGACTAACCTGCAAAGATTGAACTGACTTAGCCTCAGCCTTTTTGATTGTCTGTACTTATCCCTTAAGTCTCACTTTAAAAACTCTCAATACTGCCACCTGTTCTCTTCTTGCTATGCTACCGTGACAACCCTTTTATTAGCCTCAGCACAGCTTCCTCACATCCTTTGGCAAGCAGTAGTCTGCAGCAGACAAAAAACTTAAATACTATGCACAGGTCTCTTAAACCATATCTAGCCACACCCAGCAGAATAATGTCAGTGTACCTCTGCATCTATTGATGTATGCATTGACTGTTACATAAAGAGGGATAGAGGCAGGAATTTGTTCTGTGGTTGGCTAGCAATGACCCAATTTTTGAAGTCCTCTCATAACACTTTTGAAGTGTATTACAATTAATTATGCCTTTTAAAGGGGAGAAAGCCCTACTTGAAAGCTTTAAGTGGAATCTCATTAATAATGTGAATAGGAAAGTGAAGACGACAAATTAAAGACATCATGAAACTATCTTGTTGGCACCAAAATTAAATTTCATTAGAGCTGGTCAGAAAAAAAAATTCTTGCAAACTGGAAACTTCTTTTTAGTCACCTCAAGATGTCATATATTTCTCAAGTAGCATTGCCCTCTGCTGGTGTCATGTTAAATGAAGAAACTTTAGCATAATTTATCTTTTTCAAAAGGGAGGTGAGATAACTTGCCTTTAAGGACTGCATTCTCTTAAAAAGCTTGTTGTTGACATAATTTTTTATTTCACTCAATTGATACATAATTCTATGAAATTAAGAGTTGTTAAAAAGAATAATAAAACATTATCTCATGGTAAATGACATGTCATTCTAGGCCAGGGAAGGGTAATTATTTTGGGTGGAGGGCAGCTTACTGAGTTTTGGCAAGCTGTTGAGCGCCACATGGATAGCCTTGCCCCCTGTTTGCCATCTTGGGACCAGATGTCCCGACCCCTAACCCCTGACCTTTGCCATCAGAAGTACTGCTTTTAGCAAGGGGTTTTGCCATCTCAGAGCCAGAAAAAATACTAAATTATATTCTAAAAAAATCACACATCTATAACATACATTAATTTGATTTCAAAAAATCTTTTTGTCCTGATTTACATGTGTTTGTGTAGTGTACATAGAGGTGATTGAACAATAGCTTAAAATGAAGTCTTACTCTTGTAAACTGTGGGGGGCATTGGGAGTGGGTATAGGTTTGTGGGGGGGCTTTTGGGTGTGCGTGGAGGGTGGATAGGTGTGGGAGGGTGGGTGTGGAGTGAGGGAGTATGTGGGTGTGTGTGGATATTTGGGGTTTGGGTGGGTATGAGGTTTGTGGGGGAGGGTGGCTGGGCTGTGTGAGAGGGTGTGGGTGTAGGGGTCTGTGGGTATGGCAGTGCAAGCGGGTATGGGTGCATGTGTATGGTGGGGGGTGCTTGTGGGACTCACTCTATGGACAGACAGACACACACATACATACACACACACCCCTCCTGCTCCCTGGCTACTGGCACACCCCTGCTTCTGTGGTCCAGCAATACAGCCAGGGGCCTCATGGTGCTGGAGCAGCTGGCCGTGTACAGGGAAAGCTGCAGCAGGCAGACACTTTTGGGGATAGGGGGAAAAGGCAGGACCAGTCTGGCTTTTTTCCTGACTCCTGCTGGTTTCCCTTGGGTCCTCCTGCCCCTGGCTCCTGTCATCTTTGACAGGGAGCCTGCAGCAGATAAATATTAATTTTCTAAACTTTGTAGGTGTCCTGCAGGGCTGGATAGAATGGCATGGTGGGCCAGATTCAGCCCACGGGCCATATTTTACCTGCCCCTGTTCTAGGTTAAATTAATAGAAACTTTTTACTTATAGCAGCAGCTATGATTTACTGGATCTCCTATTATTTTTACAGTTAGAAAGATTTTAACTGTGTCTAGTGATAAACAGTAATAGCATTTTAACTGATGTTATTTTTCTAAATTTATTTCTAAGTTTTTTATAGTGTTCATCATCATAGTACCTAAGCATTTTTTATGTTCTACATTAATTCTACATTATTTGAACATCCCTGGTACCATTTTAAAGAATGGAACTGAAACCAAAGGGCCAGTGACACATGTAAAGCAGAATTAGAAACAAAATCAAATCTCCTGGGTCTAAATCCAGTGCCTTAGCCTTAAGATAATCCTTCTTCTTTTGCCTAGTGTAACAAATTATTTGCATTAAAATATTATAATACCAATAATAACCCTGCCACGAATATATTTTTAAATCCGTGTTCTTACGATGCATGTATACTTGCTGCATTTTCACTATCCATGCTTGCACACATCAATATCTACTGCAGACAGAAATCAAGTAACTGTATAGTGTTAAAATGCCAAATTTGCATGTATGAAAGTAGACTGGACACATTCAATTTCTGTCATTGCAACTTAGATAACTGTACTAAAAACCGATAATTTGGCAAGCTCAAAAATATTTTTAAGGATCTCTTTTCCTAATTTCAATTCAGTAACTACAGATAAGAAGACATCTGTTCACTTTACCTCATTATTTGTTGAACTCATTTTCATATGGAATGCTTCCAAGACAGAAACAAGTTTTTTATAGTTAGTGATATTTTGATAAATCCTACTTCCAAGAGGCATGTTCATATCTAGAAAATCAGCAAATATAGTTGACTCCTCCATTAGTTTTTCTTTGGTCCATACAATCTGTTAAAAATAAAAACCATTCTATTAATATTGTAAATATATTTGAATGCAATATTCAATGCTGTTTGTAAACCATTTTTGGTGGTTAAAGTATAATATTAATCTTCCTACTAAGTGTACCAGTTTTCAAAGGGATCTTATCCAATTTGGCATGTGTATGTGCTCATGTTCATAAGTATACTTATGCATATATGCATATAATAGAGATAGGGCTAATAGCGCACTCTATTATGGTTGACTGGCACTTCCACTTATAAGATCTTGACTTTAGTAGCTTTAACTGTTTGGACTGTTGTATTCTTTTTATGCTGGGTGTCACTCATTGCTACTTTTGGAAATGTTAATAATAAATCAACCATTCTTAAGAATAAGGTTAAAAAAATACAGTATTTTTCAGTGTTGAAACATTTCTGGTGATTTTTTTCTTTTAGACATCTAGTACCTGGTGATGACTTGAAAATGATATTTAGAGGTTTTCTTTTTGGAATTGGCTTATACATATAGGTATATGCATTAGAATGGTTCAGGATGGGCAGTAGGGTTTAACTGATTTTGAAAAGCCTGGGTCTCTCTCTCCCTCTCTCTCACACGCACAGAGTTTCACACAGCCTTTAGGAGCAGATAGGCTGTCTAACACAACCAGGCAAATAGATACACACACAGCCTGGAAAAGTACCATACTGTTCCATAAGGTTGCTGGTAGGTGCTGTAAGGCTTCGCCCCCTTTCTGGTTGGTGCCTTCTTCCCTAGCGACGTCAGGGTAAGACTGCACCCTGGGGCCACCTAGATGGTTTTGAGCGCTTCCCCTACTCGCCTGCCATGACTTGGATGTTGATTGATGGGGAGGCAGTTTCTTGTTAGTGGTCCCAGAGGGCTCGTGACCCTGGACTTTCTTTGTGGGGCTCCAAAACTCCTCTTTACCCCACCCTTACCACATCCACGGCCTGGAAGGGCACTGTTCCCTGTAATCTTCCCCAGGACGATCTCGTCTCATCCACGTGGCTTGCCTCGATCGGGTTTGGGTCTTTCTGGCCACCAATCTCTCCCAAGTTGATCCCTAGTCTTCAGACCAACTTTCGGGTAACTAAACATGCCCCAGCCTGGGGGGTAACAATAACTTAGAAAATTCTTAACTAAAAGAGAAGATGTTCGGCATCTGCCGACAGGTGCCTGGGATTCTGGCTCCCAGGACCTCTCTGCCTCTCTGGGATGGACGAAGGAATTTGTCCGTCTCTCCGGGTACTCTTCCCAGGGACCAGCTGACTATGAGTTAATCACTCCTGATCCCACTACCTGGTGGTACTTACCACTTCCTCGCTGGGCTCTGAGCCAGTCGCCGCCTGTTCCTCCTTCTTCACCAGGCTGCCCACAGGATTTTGCCATCGCTCACCACCCTTCCCTGAACTCTGCGGAGCTGTGTCTTTGCCTGTGATTGTGGAGAAGACCATTTCCCTGCTGTGGCCTTCCAGCAATCTTCAGCTTCCCGAGCCTGGACTCTTGGTTCTCCCATCTGGGCTTCCCCGGCTGATGCTGGGGGTTCTCCCTCTGTGTTATGTTCTGCCATCCTTGCCCGGTTCTGCCGTCTGCATCTCCCGGCTGGCATTCTGCTCCTCTCCACCTGGGTAGCTGGTTCTCTCCCCAGCTGCCCTTTGAGCAACCCACGTTTCCTTCAGGCCCTGCTCCCAGGGCTTGCCGATCCACAGGCTCAGGCAGCTGTGGAACTGCTGAGCCTGTGTCGGCATTTCCCCGCAGCTGCCGCTCATCCTGTTCCCTGCTGTAAGTACCAGTGCTTATCACGTGGGGTCCCGGGACATACTGGGAGGGGGGCTTCTACCTCCCCTCTCACACAACATGAAATAAGGTGGCACCAGCACACAAGGTGCAAGAGTGGGGGCTAAAATTCCTGTTTTGGGAAGGGTGTGCATGTGATGAGCTTGGAATGCGTTGATGAGACAGGACATGGACAGTATGATGAACACAGAGAGACCAACCAGTGACAACCATGAGAGATCTACATGAGCGCTACTGCATCTACATGAGTGATAACACACCATTACTAATCAAAAGTAAATTTGCTACTTGCATTTGCAGGTAGCAAATTTACTTGCAATTAGGTAGGGTTACTGCATAGTAAACATTTGCACATGTAGTCACACATGCTTACTTCGCAGTAAACTATGCTACTGTGCAGTTAAGTGTCACACGTACATGCATCCTGTGTGCGGTTTTAGGCTTCGCTTTTTAAAAAGGATGTAGAGAAGTTAAATCAGGTCTAGAGGCAGGGAATATACATGATAAAGGCATGTTCAATTTATGTTCAATAGACATATTTAACTTATGGAAAAGATTCTTAAGAGAGGACATGATAGCAGTCTTTAAATATTGGAGGGGCTGCCATAAAGAAGTGGAAAACCTTTTTCTTTTTTGCTGCAGGGAGCAGGATGCAGACCAAAAGTTTGAAATTACAGCAAAGTAGGTTTAGATTGGGTATCTGGAAGAACTTCTTCCCTGTAAGAACAGTGAGGAAGGGGAATAGACTTCCTAGGGTAATTGCTGAGATTGGATGAGCATTGATCAAAGATCATCTAGGAGTAGCTATGCTTATGCACTTATGGGTATTTCCCAAGCTTCTGGGCTTTGCTGGCTGCCACATGGGGCCAGGAAGGGATTTCTTTTCCTGATTCTGTTGCTTCATGTTGCAGGGTTTTTTTTCACTTTCCTCGGACACACTGGATGTTGGCCACAGCCAAAGCTCAGGATTTTGAATGGAAAGTGCCAAGGCTTCTCCTGGGATTTAAACCTAAAGGTTCCTGGCTAGAAGGTTTTGCCCCTTTGCTTGGGGTCAGACCAATAGCCATACTTGGGGTTAGGGAGGAATGTTACTCTATGGTCAGACTGGTACAGACTGTGCGTGTGTGGGGGGGTTGCCTTCCATTATAGCTCACATGGCCCTCTTCCTTGGATCTCTCAAGTATATCTTAAAAAACTTTTACAGATGCAAGACATTAACTGCTGTTGTCTCTCTGCTTTACCTGTGGCAGGTTAGGGTGTTATGCTTTGTGGTTGTGTCATGGTTGATTGTGTAGTTTTACTAATAGGCTAAATGATCAATTTGATTGTCTGGATTTATATGGGATGCTTTGAATAGAGATGATCCTGCCTCATGCCTGGGTTGGAGGTCCCTGTGTGAACATGCATGCATATGTAGACTGAGCATGTGCAGTAAGCTACATATAGACTGAGTGTACAGGCAGGTGTGTACACATACTCATTCTGTACAAGTACTCATGTCCAATCCCCAAAATGTAGTCAGCCAGAAACCAATGTGTTTGTGTGGGGAAGGGCAAGCGAAGAACATGTTCCCAGCCAGTGCTCAGCCTGCTGTGCGTGCTTGGTCTATGTGTTCATGCTTACACATCCACACTGTACGGAAAGAGGAACTGCAACTTTTGGTTAAATGGCAAAAATGTGATTTATGCAGCTAGAAAACTTCTATTTACATGCATGAAAGGAAAAGGAATTCCATCCTAGAAACTACCTGACAACTACTGGGGAAACCCTAAGATCAGATGAGGAACTGAAGTGGGAGGGACTGGTGCTGCAGGACTGTTGAGGAAAGCATGGGAGGGTAGTCAGTTCTGACATGGAGCTAGGGGGCAGAGGGACAAAGGGAGATTTGTGACAAAAAGACTTAGAGAATAAATGTGGGAGAATGGGATGAAGGACCTGGACTAGATGAAGACCCTGGAGAAGAGAATGGGCCCATATGTGTGTTAGACTAGGCATCTAAGGGAATAACAAGTGGAAATGAAAAGGGACAGTGGGAACTAGAAATGGCTAGGCATGATAACTGTAAATATGAATAAGGGCAAGACTGAGTCAGGGAAGGTACCTCAAGAGAGGAACTAACTTGCTGGTCAGGCAGACCAGGACTATGATGATCAAGAGATAGTTAGGAAAGAAGAGCTATACAAAACATAAATAGATTTCCAAGTAGCTGCTGTACAAGTCTGAAATTGTGACATTGGCTCTGATGGCAGACATTAAGGACAGATAAAGCATTCCTCCTGAAGGTGGTAAGGTCCCTTTAGCAATCTTATAAGTGGCATCTCAAAGTGCCAATAGGTTCTCAAAAAGGTGAGTATTCAAAAATTAGTCCTTAAAAATGACTTAATTGTGACACATCTAAAGCAAGTATTCCTCATTTTTCACTATTTGATCTAACTTGTATTAAAATAAGAAAATGTTTAAGCTGCTGTATTTTCAATTTTCTAATTTCATGATCAAGTAAAACGTCCAGTAGATGGCTCCATTTCTTCAATCTTACTCTATTATTCACACAAGACTGCTCAGAAACAGAAACATACAGAAATGAAAAGAGAAGTAACTTACTTTATAGTAACTGAAGTTATTTCAAAGGCATTTTCCACATTCATGTTTCACTGGATACACACATCTCATACACTTGGGCACAAAAAATTCTGACTGGCAATATCTGTATAGTGAATATGTGACCTGTGCCTCTCCTCATGCTTTCTGCCAACGGAATGAAGAATGATAGAGTTTCTGATGCCTCTGGGGACGACCTGGGGGGGAGGTGCTAGTACAAGGGAGGCTAGGGGACAGTGATCATGAAATGATCCAGTTTGCTATTCAGAGAAAGGTGGGGAGGGTAACTAGCACTGCGCAAATGCCTGACTTTAGGAAAGCCAACTTAGACGTGCTCAGGGCAGTAGTCAGGGAGGCACTTGGAGCCCAGGGTCCAGGAAAGGTGGTTCTTCCTCAAGGAGGCTATCCTTGGGGCACAGCAGGATGCAATTCCTCTGTGCAGGAAGGCGGAAAAAGGGTCCAAGAAACCTTCATGGCTGAGCGCGGATATCCAGGCTGGCCTGAGGGCAAAGAAAAAAGCATATTGGCGGTGGAAGCAGGGGGAAGGGACAAAGGAGGAGTACACCTCCCTGACCCAAGCTTGTAGGGATTTGGTGAGGAAGACTAAAGCAGCACTGGCTCTTAGTTAGCTTCTGGGATTAAGGATAACAAAAAGTCCTTTTTCAAGTATATAGGTAGCAAGAAGAAGTCTCGGGGTAACATTGGACCCCTATGAGGCAGGGCAAGGCAGTTGGTGACGGATGTGTGAGAGAAGGCAGAACTCTTCAACAAGTTCTTTGCCTCTGTGTTCCTGTCTGCTGACAATGGGGTGCTCTTGGGTGACAGCGTAGAGAGGCCCAGGAAGGATGCGATTTCCCCAACTGTCAGTTCAGACCTAGTTAAGGACTACCTGGAGGGCTTAGATGTGTCCAAGTCGGTGGGCCCAGATGACCTTCATCCGCGGGTGCTGAGGGAATTGGCTGGTGTCATTGCGGAGCCATTGGCACGGCTGTTCAAGGACTCCTGGTGCTCGGGCCAAGTCCCTGAGGACTGGAAAAGGGCCAATGTGGTCCCTATTTTCAAGAAGGGGAGGAAGGAGGAGCCTGGCAACTGCAGGCCAATCAGCCTCACTTCTATCCTGGGGAAGGTCTTTGAAAAAATTATCAAGGGCCACATTTCTCTGCAGGGGAAGTATTGTTGAGGGGTAACCAGCATGGGTTCGTGCAAGACCAATCCTGCCTGACTAACCTGGTCTCTTTCTATGACCAGGTAACAAGAGCTTAGATGTGAAGGAGGAAGTCGATGTCATTTTCTTGGACTTCCAGAAAGCCTTCGACACGGTGTCCCACCCAATTCTGGTGGGCAAGTTGAGGGACTGAGGCACTGACGAATGCATGGTCACATGGGTGGCAAACTGGCTCCAGGGGCGCACCCAGAGGGTGGTGGTGGACAGGTCGATGTCAACCTGGGAAGGTGTGGGCAGCGGAGTCCCCCAGGGTTCGGTCCTTGGGCCGGTGCTGTTCAACAACTTCATTAGCGACCTGGACGAGGGTGTGGAGAGCACCCTGTTCAAGTTTGCTGATGACACCAAGCTGTGGGGTAAAGTGAATACACTGGCAGGCAGGGACCGCATCCAGGCAGACCTAGAAGGTTAGAGAAGTAGGCGGATCTGAACAGGATGCGGTTCAACAAGGACAAGTTCTGGGTGCTGCACCTGGGGAGAGGGAACCAGCATTATGGTTATAGGTTAGGGGCTGCCCTTTCAGCAGCACAGAGGCAGAGAGGGATCTTGGAGTCAGGACTGACTCCAGGATGAATATGAGTCGCCAATGCAATGAAGCAATAGGCAGAGCCAACTGCACCCTGTCATGCATCAACAGGGGCATCACTAACAGGTCCAGAGAGGTCTTGCTCCCCCTCTATGCGGCGCTGGTCAGGCCGCAGCTGGAGTACCGTGTCCAGTTCTGGGCGCTGCATTTCAAGAGGGATGTGGAGAACCTGGAGAGGGTCCAGAGGAGGCCACTCGTATGGTTGAGGGCCTCCGTGGCCAGCCCTATGAGGAGAGGCTGAGGGACCTGAATCTTTTCAGTCTCCACAAGAGGAGACTGAGGGGGGATCTTGTGGCTGCCTACAACCTTATCAGGGGCCACCAGCAGGGACTCGGGGGATGTCTGTTCACTAGGGCCCCCCTTGGAGTCACCAGGAACAATGGCCGCAAGCTGAGGGAGGATAGGTAGGTTAGATATTAGGAAGAACTACTTCACTGTAAGGGTGGCCAGAGCCTGGAATAGGCTTCCCAGGGAGGTGGTGCTCTCACCTTCCCTGGAAATCTTCAAGAGGAGACTGGATAGGTGGCTGGCTGGGGTCTTATGACCCCTGCCGCTCCCAGTGCTCCTTCCTGCCCCTGGCAGGAGATCGGGCTAGATGATCTGTCTAGGTCCTTTCCGACTCATTGATTCTAGGATGGGTTTCAGAATATGCATATGAACAGCACTTCTTAAAATAATGCTAGTCACTATAAATACCTTCTTTTTCTTCTTTGAGTGGTTGTCCATATGTGCATTCCTCTATGGGTTACTTCAAAGAAATGTCCAGTCTACACAAAGACAGGATCCCAGAGAATTTGGGTATGGACAGACATATATTTGAAATGCTCCAGATACTGGAGCTCTTCTAATCTGATCCACTTTGGCATCATGCAGATGTGTCTCTGTCTCTTCCTGCTCCCCTTCCCAAACATTTTGACTGCAGAAGCATGCAGTAGCACCGCTCTCCAGACAAGGGGCTGGAGAGAAGGAATCCCTGCATGCCTCTGGTAATTCTTGAGGACAGCTCAGTGTACAGGAAAGCACTCATTAGCTGTCTGTCCTCTCTACCCTTCCATGGGGGTGAGGGAGAGCAGAGCACTGTGATATTTGGAGAACTATTGGAGTGTGCAGCTGGTTCAGTAAGTGCTTCAAAACTTTTCTTCTGTTTTCAGGGGTTATTTTTGAAGCACCCTGACCATTTATGAAGCTTCTCTGGCTATGCACATCTGTATGCTAACTGTTTGGAGTGTTTCAAAAGCACTATGGACACTTCAAGCTACACATGCTCATGGCCTTAGGAGAACAGTGATTGAAGCACTACTTTTTAAACTGCAATATTTGATCTAAAGACTTTGAAATGTTTTTCTGTTTAGTGAAGGCACAAACAACTTTTTATTAACACAGGCAGGCAATTATTTTAGATGGAGGGGAATCTTAATTAACTTAATTAGTTTCAATTAGTTTTGGTATCCTCTCAAGGGCCACATCTTTCCCTTCCTCCTTGGCCCCCCTCCACCTGCCCGGAACTGTAGCACACCCTGATCCCCATCCCTGACATGGAAGCTACTAGCCTTGTCCGCCGCATAGATAATGCCTAACTGTTGACAGTGCCAAGGGCACAACTCTATGCTGCCCCTGCTGCTGCTGGGCATTTGGTTCAGTCAGCTGATGCCACCATGTTAGTGCTGAGTGGAAGCAGTCACCCACCTGGCATAGCGGAAACAGCCCTGCCTGCCTGCCTGGCACCACGCAGCAGCCAGAGCTGGAGCCACCAGCTGCCTGTGGGCCAAATGCCATAAGTTGATGACTGCCTGCCTGTGGGCTGGATACAATCAGCTGGTGGCTTGGATCCAACCCAGGGGCTGTATTTTGTCCATTCCTGTATTAACAGTAGAGATGTTTCTTAGCAAACCTGCAGGTGCTGCCTCAGGTTTGGTGGAACATCTTCCAATCTCATAGTCTGGCCTAATGCAGTCAGAAATCTACCTGGAGAGCCTTTGGGTAGATATCTTTGTACCCTTATGGCTATAAAGAGTTAAAATGATTGGAATTATCTTTGCAAATAAAAGGCTAAGAATCCTCTCACATCTGGAGCATGGAATAAAACTTTGGATGTGAACAAATGAGACTTCAGGAAAAATACAGGAAAATACTGGATAGTATATATTGGTTAAAGCTTGGAATAAGTCCTATGGGTAATTTGTTTGGATGAAACATTATATAAAAGGATCTTCCATTACAAGTTGGATCTCTCTTACTCTTCTTCATGAAATGAGCACCTCTGCACAACAAGTAAATAGGCAGCAAGACATTTCCAGATTTGAAAGGTGGACTGTTGCAGTGCACATGGGTGCCCTGTGCCTAAAAGCAGAAATGGCAGGAGAGGCCCCTGGTGGTGAGAAGGGGGAGGCTCAACTGCCAGTCACCAGGGCAGCACAGGTGCTGGTTGGTAGGGAAACCAAGGGGGTCAGCTGACAGGAAGGGGCAGGGCTTGGCCCCTTCTTAAGCCCAAGCATAAGGCCAGGAGAGCAGTTCCCCTCTGGCGACCAAGGAGGGGGCAGCTCGGTCAGTACACGTGGAAAAGGGGAAGACAGACTGCAAGAGCATCCCCTGGTTGCAGCTGAGTTGAAGTATTTTTCCAGTAGGGACAGAACATGGATTTTTGACCGGGCAGTTTAGTTTATGTTATAGCCCACGGCTTTGTGTTTTGTGTTTACTATTTAACCAGAGGACCGGGTGAGGCTATTAGGGGTGGAGGAGGCCTCATAGGGATGCCACGGTAGCGTGGAGTTTCCTGGCACCAGAGAGGGCGCAGCATTGTTTGGGGGCGCATTGGCCCCAGCCCTAGAGCAGGCAGCAGGGAGCCCTGGAGCTAGGGGGCAATGAGAAGCCCTGGAGTGAGAGGGGGCAGAGAGGGCCCCCAGAAGTAAAGAAGAGGGCCAAGGCATAGGGCAAACCATGTCAAGTACCATCTGTGAGGCTTGGGCTGCAGTGTAAGGGAGGAAAAGGAGCCACAGGTAGCACCCCCCTGACACTGGGCATATCAAATGGGCAGCCTCCTGCTAATTACATCACTCAATCAATTAAGATCAAGGCATGGCAGGTGAGTAAGCAGGCGGTTAGCCCAAGACAGGAAGGCAGAGCCACCAACAGTAAGGCTCCAGTGCGCTAGACCTGTTACATGGACCCATCAGGGTTGTAAGGATTACACTAATGTCTGACAGTTTGAATGAATCTTGTACTGGAAGGCACATCTTGATTAGACCCCTCAAAGCACTATCATGTGAGAGATTACAGGGATGTGTCATATGGAATCAGGGCCATGTGTTGCATTGTACACAATGAGGTTTCCATAAAGCTGAAAACCTTGTCCATATGACCATGTAGGTCTGCCTTATGGAGATTTTCCTGCTGCTGATCAATATGTCATTGAGAGGGGAAGATTATACTCAAGAACTACCCAGTAGCATCCATTCTGTAAAGTGGAAAGAGTTTAGCTGTAACTTGAGCATCCTCCCCTTGTCCTGACATGGTTGGTCTGGGAACAACAACCTCTTGGAGCTGTGAAATGAGAAGTGCAGGAGGTCAGGGAACAAGAACTGCCTCAGACATTTTGGGGCTATCATGATGAATCAGGTTGGTTGAATCTTGTTTGACTTTACAAAAAGTACTCTGGGGATCAGAAAAGCTGGTAGATTTGTGTAGAGAATCCATTCCAAACAGTATTAGGAAGATATCAGACAGATATCCTGAACTTAGGATGAACAGACATGGCACTTTTTTGACAGGTTAACTTTGGGATAGCCCCAGACTGCAAACACATCCTGCAGGATGGTACAGAGGGATGTATCTGATTTAAATGCCTTTTTGGTGTTCTGGAGTCCAAGAAGTTAAATCATGGAGAGAGATATCTGATGCCTGATGCACTGATTCCATAGCTTGATAACACATGTGTAGTTTCATTTAAGTAAATGGAGTTATAAATGTGCACAAAGTTAAGCTTGTGTGCAGTGCACATGAATGCACATATATTGCTTCCTGTATGAAAACATGGTGTCTCAGAGCAATACTCCTTGGTGCTACAGGAACATTTGGGGTGGGTGAGAGTGTAGCTCTAATTCCAGAACTAGCTTGTGTGAAGAGTTAGTGCTGGCATCTCTACAGCACATCTGAGATGAGTACCATGAAGCAGGCAGACTGTAGGGCTGTGAATGGGGTGGGAGAGAGGTTACCTTCAGGCCAGCAGGTGGTGCTGGGGGCTAGATGAGTGGTGAAGATGTGTGAGGGGCTAGGGCTGGGCTGTAGGACCTTAAGACAGTACACAAGGTTGAAGCAGGCTATGGTACTGTACAGAAGGGTGGGAGAAAGCAAGCGGTGGGGAAGCAACTTGAGTTAGGGACTGTGGCTTGCAGGGCCGTGCAGGTGAGCTGGAA
Organism: Crocodylus siamensis; assembly: GCF_052110815.1. Taxonomy (NCBI): domain Eukaryota; kingdom Metazoa; phylum Chordata; order Crocodylia; family Crocodylidae; genus Crocodylus; species Crocodylus siamensis. The sequence goes on from NC_143395.1 coordinate 165,208,531, forward strand.
GTGTGTGTGTAGGACTGCAGCCAGGGATGAAGAGAGGTGGGCTGGGGTAGGTAAAGAGGTAGCTTTGTGCATGAGTCAGGGACATAGATAAATGTAGAGGCTATACATGGTCCCACAGTGTACTTTTCTGTTGACTCCAAGCATGATCCTTCACAGCCCACTTATCTGTAGTCTCTAGTAGGTTTTGGAACATTTTGCACATGAGCCATGGTATCAAAAAGGTTGAATTACTGTATATACAATTATATATTTCTGCTAGCATACTCAAACACAGATAGTAAATCATGTAAAAATTGATCATTTATCAATTCTATTTAGTTCAAAATCTTAAGTCTATAAATGATAACCACTTATAACTGATAGCAAATCAATTAGATATTTTACAAACAGATGACTAGTTTAAGCTGTATTCATATTTTTGCCATTTTATTATTTTTTACAGTTCCTTTAAATCTACCCACAATTCCTTTATTCTACCCAATTCCTATAATCTACACACATTTTTATCTAATAGCATCTTATTTAAAGATGCATTGCTAAGACAATTAAGTTGTGAAATTGATTGTCCTTGATAATGGTTCCATGTAAGAGGGCTAATCATTCAGGTGCTTTCTATACATTTAATTTTCCAATTAATTTTTCTAAACACAGAAAACATTTAAAATAGTATGCAATTTTGTCAGATGAATAAATACTAGACATGAACATAGAGACAACATAACAAAAGAGTCTGTTAGATAATACATAATCATATAAATATATCACTGATTGGTTCTGCATTGTTAATTCTCTGATAATGGGTACTCTACTTCAAAATATACTTCTAGAACTGACTTCTTCTTTAATGCCTCAAAATTATCAGAGTCCTAGAAGCCAAGAGTCTACTTAAGCATAAAGTGTAGTGTAGTTGGTTTCAGGCTAGTGAAGCGATTTTCTTATTATGAATGTAGATTGGAATGGCTCTAATAGCTAGTTCCTTAATGATGTAATTTGCCATAGCTCTACTGAGGCCAATAGGGCTATGCCAATGTGCACCAGGTGAAGATCTTATCCTGGATATTAAAATACACATCGATAGTTCTGTATGCCACAATTGGCAACTTTTGTGCAATACGATTAAATTGAGTGCTTCGAAAAACTGAGAATCTAAAGATGCAGGCATTTCAACTTGAGTTACGATTTTGTAAGATTAAACAAGGCTAGGCTTCATCTGTATTTATGAGGGAGAACTCCCTGGAAAAATAAGTAAAGTAGAAAGCAATCTCCTAACAAACAATAATATTATATTGCATATTATTTTAAACATTACTAAGTTGCTATAAATTTCAAACATTTATTTCCTGCAGTAAGCTAAAGATATATAAACATGTCTTAATACAACACATCAATGGAAGGGCATACATTATTATTATTACTCATTCCTGGCTTCATGATTTCATTTTCAGCTCCTAAAATAAGATGTCAAATTTCTACATTTTTCCAGATACATCTTAGCTGAAATCTTTCTTGCTGATAAATGCAAAGAATTATTTTTCCGCTATCAACAGAAAGCATGACTTGAAATCAAATCCCAGTATGCTCGCATAGCATAGTGCCTATGCTCATCTCTAACTAAGTGCAATGTGTGTGTGTGTGTGTGTGTGTGTGTGTGTGTGTGTGTGTGTGTGTGTGTGTGTGTGTGGCGGGGGGGGGGTCCTTTTCATTTTCTCCCATCACAGATCCAACAGGTGAGCATCTAATATTTATGGATTCAATCTTACAAGCCTTCCTCTATAGAAGTCTTGAAATCAATAGGAATGCTTAAGTACAGGAGACAGTAGGAACAGATTCTAACTTTTTAAACTTTCAGGTCAAATTCTGCTCTTAGTGATACCAGTATTTAATATGGCGGAGCTGAGTGTCCTTCATTTATACTAATATGATTACTAGTCTTTTTAGAAAAATGGGCTTAAAACAAATCCACAAATTATTATTCCTCTTAAAAATTAAAAACAGACAAACTTACCTTAAAATAGTTGCATAATTCATTCGACAGGAAATTATGAAAAATCTCTCTTTCAGCAAGTTCAGTCAGACGATCATGGAATACTCGGGTTGTTTCATGCACAAAGAGAAGGGCTGTGGTTTCTTTTGAGACAATAATTGACCGATGGGCTTGCAACAATCCTTGTAGTACCTGTTTGCAATTTTATATACAGTGTCTGTTTAACTTATTTGCTAACAAACATGTTGGTACATTTCTTTTTAAATACTGTAACAAGCTTTATGAACAGTAATGTCATATGTTTTAATTAAAATCAAAGCATAAGCATATTTCTTATTTACAAAATACATTTACAAAAGCCAACAGCATTCCAGAATAATGGCCCCATTCCCTACATCTTCACTTAGGCTATCAGAGAGCTACATGGTTGCTAATTATTCCATAAGCCATCAAGGGAGGTGCAAGAAACCTCCTCTCACCTTGTGCTGCCCACACACAGGATGGGAACACTGCAGTCCCACAGCTACAACCAAATTTTCACTATAACACTTGCCAGGAAGGTGGTATGCCATGGAAAGAGAATACAAATTGCATGCCTTACATGGGTACTAACAGATGTGTGTAGTATGAACTGAACTAATGTAGCTGATGTTAACATAGAGTGTGATAGTAATGAAATATAACCATGTTAGTCTTGTCCTGTAAGTAACTTGAAAACTCCATTTTGTATTCTTTTGCTTGACATAAGTGAATGAACTCTGCATGCCCTTTTATGAATGAGGGAATGTGAAAGGGTGAATGGCAAGAGAATGGCATAGAGACAGGAAAAGAAGATTTAACTGTGTTTGAAAGCAGCAAGAGGCCAAGTGTGTAAGTTGCCAGTCAGCAAACTAAATAATAGATGGCTGAAGAATCCCTTTGAGGCCTAGGGCACAAAGGAGATAATGAGGAGGAGGAACGCACACATCCTGCCAGATGGGCAGCAAGGACACTTCAAAACTGAGATACAAACTTTTATGACCAAACTGACCTTGGGCTGAGATAAGAAGATGGATGAGAAACAACTGTGTCATGGAGTGGGTGCAGGGGCGGCCGTGATCCCGCTAGCGTCCCTTGCCGTGTCAATTAAAGGTGGCCCAGCACCCTCTTCTCGCCCGCCACGTCTTTGATCTTATAAAGTTCAGTAAGGGAGGCTGCCTACTTCCACCTTGACACCGCTGGTATTACCTCCGTACCAAGTGAGGTGCTTCAACACCCCCACCTAACCTCCCTTTTAGCACACCCCAAGCCTCGCAGCTATTCCCAGGCGTTATCAAGCCCTTACACTTCAGCGCCCTACCTACACTTCAGGCACCCCCGAGCTGGTTTCACCACCAGCGCCCCTGTCTGGGGCCTATGCCGCACTTCCCATGCCCATTGCCCCCTCTGGGGCCTATGCCGCGCTTCCCGCGGTCAGGGCTCAGGTGGCCGTAGCCGTGCCTGGCCCCCTGACCCTCCTTTGGGGTCTTACACCCTACCTTGGGCTTTAATCCTGATAATGCCCCGCTGGGCTGGGGTCAGGATACTCCACTAGCTCCAGGGCTCTTCGCTGCCCCTTTTTAGCTCCGGGGCTGGAGCAACACACCCCCAAACAAAGCTATCCTCAGCCTTGCCCCCCCTCTGGGGCCTATACCGCGCCTCTCGCGCTCCTTGCCCCCCCTCTGGGGCCTCGCTCGCACGTTTCCTGCGCTCAGGGCTCAGGTGGCCGCAGCTGTGCCTGGCCCCTTGACCCTTTCCTGGGTCACTTGCCCCACTGGACAAAATACCACCCTCACAGGCTAGGGTCCAAAACCCCACACACCGTGCCTCTCCGGTGCAAACAGCTGTGCCCCACTGGCACCGCTCGCTGTGCCACTACTGGGCACCCGGGGCCCCCAGATTTTTGGGGAGCTGCCATAAGACCTCCTCACACCCCTACAGCCTCACCCGGTCCTCCGGTGTAACGACAATGAAGCCATGAGCCAAGCGGCTGCAACATAAACAAGAAGCCTACCAGCTCATAACGCAATCATGAGGCCCCCAAGCTCATAAACCCAGCTCTGCTCTATGCTGGCCCTGTCTTACCTCCATCAGAGTTCCCTTTACCCCTGCATCATTGCAGCCAGTCAGAGTGGTCAGGCTGCAACCATTGACTCAGGCTCAGGCTCCGGCCTGGGCTGTTTATAAAGGCCCGGCCCTGCCTTCTTCTAGCCAGCTGACCAACATTAGTTGCCCTAGCAACCCTCACCTGTGCTGCCCTATTAATTGGCAGCTGTCCTCATTACTGATGCTAGTAGTGAGCACCCTAGTGCTCTGCTACAAACTGCAAAAACAGAAATTGAGTGTGGGAAAACCCCAAAATGCAAAACAAAGAATGCCAATCCCCATAAAAGAGGACTCTGGAAAATACTGGGTTGGGTGAGTCTCTCTCAACTGCTGCTCTCTTCAGAACACAGATATGTTTGTTCACCCCGTTCCAGCTGCTACCTCCATCTTCTCTCAATAGGCCTGGGTTGGTCACCCAGTGCCCCTATTGCGAAACTGCTGCTGGTAACTATAATATCTGAACGGAATGGTTGTTTTCTGTTTGTGTATGTCTGTGTGTAATGATGTGTATGATGACTTGTGTGCATCTGTATGAGTGGTGCGTCCGAACTTCTACATCTAATTCAAGTCATCAATAAATGCGGCATTTTACCTTTTCCCCCTTTATAAGGTCTTGCTCTTGATTTGAAAAATTGGGAATTCAAATTAATGTGTTTCTTGATCAATAGCAACTACAGCAAGTATGTCCCTCTGAGACAGTGTGGCTTTAGAGTACTTACTGAGGTAGCACAATTCACACCTGGCCCTAACACAATGCTACCAGAAAAAGCCACACTAGTGACCATAATATTTTAGACAGCCTTGCCCTTTAGCATAAGAAATGCACGTAACTGCTTGAAGTTCTAAGCTTTTTGGGGAACTGTACAGTTTTCAACTCACTGGATAATGTGATCTGACTTTCCAATATAGTACTAGAATTAGAGGCAACTTCAGTTTTGAGAACTTCTCTGCCCCCGTCTTACCTGGCAGCATAACGTCCTACAAATTCTAAAAGGAGCCTTGTTTATTACTCTAGAATGTAATAGAAAGCTTGATTACCCTAGAATGTCCTTTATATGGAATCTTATACTTGTTGCTATTATGTTCATTAAACTTTTTAATGTTGTTACATTTGTAAACTCTGTAAATGAATAATCTCACAGGCTAATCCAACCCTGGTGTAACTGAAGGCATAACCCCACTAAATAAACAATAAAAAATAGGTCATTCTCGATGGAAACTTGTCAAAAGTGTTTACTTCCTAGATATTTGTTTATAATGTCAGTATATCTTTTTTTACTGAATGAAATAAAGGTAAGATGCAGTTTACATACAAGTACACAATTATATATAAAGATAAAATGCAATGCATTTGACCACTGATCAAAAGGTCAAAGGTCTATTTGAGCCTTGATAACTCTTTAGGGTACCATGGTTTTGTCATGCCAGTCTTAGATGACAGAGCAAATACTTTTAAGATTGTAAAGTTTGAGAGTTATCTTTACCATAGTTTGTTTTCCCTTGGGTATTAATTAGCAATTACTAAAGGAGGCATACTAATCTAGGAATAAATAAACAAAGCAAATAAAGAATAGATAACATTGACATTTCTACACCTATTTTTATGTAGTACCTAAACCCCAAGTTCAAATTACTGCAGGGCTCCAGATGGGAAGGCTAGATTCAATTACATTCCAAAAAATGAGCTAGATTCGGGATACAACATTGCTTGCAGTGATCGTGCTAGATTATTCTGCACAAAAGTTCAAAATATTTTATGGCAATAACAAACATGTAATGTAGCATAGCATACCTTGAAGAGATCTCTTAGATTAAATGTGTAGTGACACTTAGCTGGAGTAGGAAGCATTCTGTGGCACATATTATAGTATATAGCTATGGAAGAGGATGTTAAAAGATCACTGCATTTCTGGACCTCATATAAGAATCTATTGTTATACAGGTATGTTCCCAGATGAACCTAAAAGAAAGAAATTAATCTAAATTTGTGTCTGGTCTTAAGAAAATTTTAACCATACTGCTGATTCTGAAATGGAGCAAACTACACATGATAGAAAACAGCTACTTGTAATTTTCACTATTATTTTATGAGTAAACCATAGAAATCATAGAAAAGTAGGGCTAGAAGGGACCTCCAGAGGATCATCTAGTCCAACACTCTGCCTGAAGCAGGATCATCCCTATCCAAAACATCCTATCCAAATCTGTAATCTAACTTTTTAGTAAAACTATCACCAGTCCTGAAACAACACAAGTTGTAACACTCTAACCTGCCACAGGTAAAGCAGGGGGACCATGGCAGCCAACGTCCTGCTTCTGTAAAGGGTTGTTAATATACATTCAAGAAATCCCAGATGGAGGGCTAGACCTCCCACTACAGAAGAAGACAAAAACCCCCACAGTCCCTACCAATCTGATCATGAAGTAAAATTTCTTCCTGACTCCAAATATGGTGAGCTCTCTGATCCTGAACTTAAAGGCCAACTTCTAGCTAGGAACCTCTTGCTTTAAGTCCCAGAAGGAGCAGTGGAACACCTTAGTCAAAATTTCCCACCTTGGCTGCAGCCAAATCCTAATGCTTCTGGGAGAGGCTAAAAAACAAACAGAAAAACCCAAAGTCTGATGCATGTACCTGGAAAGTTACAGGCTGTCACTGTTAATCTTCATTTGCCTGTTATTTTTAAATGTACAGCTGTGAATGCAGTTTATATTTTTAAAATTTTTAGCAAGTGAGAGAAACTGCTTATTATACTAGAACTTTTTACTCTATGAAGTATAGTATTTGTGCATTGTAGATCCACACTAGGATTTTGAATTTCTTTATATAAAGCTAAGTTTGATACCAGGGGTGCTCAACCATTGGCTGGCAGGCTAGATCTGGTCCATAGAATCATGACATCCAGCCCACAGAGGTCCTCACAGGCCCAAAAATCTAGCAGTGTGAAGGAAAGTGGGGGAAACAGTGGTCATGTTAATTAGCCCCACATGTGTGATAACACGGCCCTGTGCTAGATCATGCTGGTGAGGGTCCAGATTTGGGCATGCAGGACCCAATTCAAGCTTGCAGGGCCTGGCCAGCATGGGGCATGATTCAGACATGCAGGGCTGCATCTGGTTAGCATCAGGCCTGATCCAGGTATGTGGGGCTACATCCCAGAAGCATGGAACCCAATTTGGGCACATTGGGCTAAATCCAGGTAGCACAGAGCCCAATCTGAGCATACAGGGCTGGATCCAGCCAGCACGGGGCCCAATCTAGGTGCATGGATCTGGATTCAGCCAGCGTGGGACCCAATATGGGTGTATGGAGATGGATCCAGATGGCATGGGACCTAGATGAACTAGTCTACAGACTGACATTGTGCCACTCATCTGGCTGCTGGGCCAAAAGGTTGGGCACTACTGCTTTGGTACAAGGTCGTTTGAAAACAATTTAGTTATAGAGACGCAGCATGCCTACGGCAAACGACTTGTTTCTTTTCTTTTAATCTTAACCTTCATATGTTCCCATGGAGTAATTTCCAACCCCAGATGCATATTTTGTGCAGTATCTTAAAGTTAATTAATTCTAAAAATTCTTCTTTTTCAGACATTGTCACTAGCACCGCAGTGCACAATATCCCCAAAGAACAGCCAGCTTACATGAGTGGTTTGCTCTCTGTGGATGAAAAACTGCTCAAGGTAACATGTTACCCTAAGCGTGAATGTATTTTTTACATATGGGGTAACAACTTACACAAAGCCCATGTTAACACATTGGGGTAACTTGTTACTGCAATTTCTGTATAAATGACAGGCCTAGACCTGTTTGGCCACTTTGGATGGACGTATCTGAAAGGTCACAATCATTCATGTCCACTTAAGGTATCCATGGTAACTAATAGATGGGCATCCTCCACTTGTCTTTTGTAGAAGATGAGGTAATCGCTTTTGCTAACCACTCTGCTTGCAGGCTGCGAGGTCATCAAAACACCTTGCCCTTTGCCAAACCCCCCCCCCCCAAAAACCCCAAACCAAAACCCCTTTGTCACACCCAAATCTACCTCTGGTCTCTTTTCTCATGGCAAAACTCCACCTCACCTGCCCCTTTCATAACATACAAACTAGTTTGCCTTGCCTTTGTTGGAAGTGAAGACAGTGAGCAAAGGGACAGCAGAGAAGATATAGAACAACATCATACTGCAATACAGTGTACACTATGGAGTCCCCTTCAACAGTAAGGGCTTGACACCCTCCCATTCCTCTTTTACCTGCTCTCAATAAGTCCCTGCATGTGTGGTTTCCAAAAAGCATCCACCCACATTTCGAATGCCTGCAAAAGGTGGATGCTGGTCTCTGGCTTCTGTACCCAGGAGAAGAGGGTGCTACCTGCACTGCCATAGGGCAGGGCGGAATTGCTTCTGTGACAGCATAGGTGGACAGGCTTATAGATTCATAGACATTAGGGCTGGAAGGGACCTTGTAAAATCATTGGGTCCAGCCCCCTGCCCAAGGGGCAGGAAGTCAGCTAGGGTCATAGAATCATAGAAGTAGGGTCGGAAGGGACCTTGTAGATCTTCAAGTCCGACCCCCCCGCCTGGGCAGGAGAAAAAACTGGGCTCAAATGATCCCAGCTAGGTAGGAATCAAGCCTCTTTAAAGACCTCCAGGGTAGGAGCCAGCACCACTTCCCTTGGAAGTTGGTTCCAGATCCTAGCCACCCTAACTGTGAAGTAGTTCTTACGGATGTCTAATCTAAACCTACTGTCCAACAGTTTGTGGCCATTGTTCCTTGTTATGCCAGGGGGTGCTAGGGGAAACAAGGTCTCTCCCAAACCCTTCTGGTCCCCCCTAGTGAGTTTATAGACTGTCACCAGGTCCCCCCTCAACCTTCTCTTGTGAAGGCTGAACAGGTTCAGGTCCCGCAGTCTCTTGTTGTAGGGTCTGCCCTGTTGTCCCCAGATCATGCGGGTGACCCTCCTCTGGACCCTCTCAATATTGTCCACATCCTTCCTGAAGTGGGGTGCACAGAACTGGACACAGTACTCCAGCTGTGGCTTGATCAGTGTTGCACAGAGGGGGAGGATCACCTCCTTGTCCCTGCTAGAGATGCACCTGCGGACGCACGACAAGGTGCGGTTAGCCCTGCCAACTGTGACCTTGCATTGTTGGCTCATGTTCATCTTGGAGTCAATAATGACTCCAAGATCCCTTTCTGCTTCCCTGCTTTCAAGAAGGGCGTTTCCCATCTTATAAGTGTGCTGCTGGTTTCTACTGCCCAAGTGCAGCACCCTGCACTTGTCAGTATTGAAGCACTTCCTGTTTTTGCTAGCCCACCCCTGTAATCTATCCAAGTCTTGCTGCAGTCTTTCCCTCCCTACTAGTGTGCTCACCTCACTCCAAATTTTGGTATCATCAGCGAATTTAAACAGGGTGCTTTTTACCCTGTTGTCCAAATTGCTGATAAAGAGATTGAACAGCATGGGCTCAAGAACCAAGGCCCTGGGGGACTCCGCTGCCAACTTCTCCCCAGGTCAAATATGACCCATCCACCACCACCCTCTGAGTGCGACCCTTGAGCCAATCTGCAATCCATCTGACTGTGTAGGCATCAATGCCACAGTCACCCAATTTTTTAATTAGGATGGAGTGGGAGACAGTGTCAAAGGCCTTGCTGAAGTCCAGAAAGACCGCATCCACGGCAACACCTACATCCAAGGCTCTTGTGACCTGATCATAAAAGGCAATCAGGTTGGTCTGACATGACCTGGCCCTAATGAAACTGTGCTGGCTGCCCTTGAGCATCATCTCTGAGGTCGGCACATCGTGGATGTGCTCCATGATGATCTTCTCAAAGAGTTTCCCTAGGATTGAGGTAAGACTGATGGGCCTATAGTTCCCCAGGTCCTCCCTCCTCCCTTTTTTAAAGATGGGGACCACGTTGGCTATCTTCCAATCATCTGGCACCTGGCCCGAGTGCCACGAGCACTCATAAAGCCGTGCCAAGGGCCCTGCAATAACACCTGCTAGCACCCTCAACACCCTGAGGTGGAGAGCATCTGGACCCGCTGATTTGAACACGTCCAGCCCCTCCAGAAGCTCTCTAACCAGGTCCTCCCCAACCTGAGGTCTGGAGGCATTCCCCTTGAGTCCGTCTTGCATCACGGTGGGGAAGTCCTGCACAAGAAAACGGAGGTGAAGAATTGGTTAAAGGGGTCTGCTTTCTCTTCTGGCACAACCACCAGATTGCCCAGGGATCTTGCAGGGGCCCCACATTTCCCGGTGCTTTCTTCATCCTCCCTATATATTTGAAAAAGGACTTTTTATTATGTTTAATTTTGGACACAAGTCCTAGCTCTATGTCCGCCTTAGCTTTCTGACAGCCCCCCTACAGGCCTGAGCAGAGGAGGTATACTCCTCTTTGGAGACAGCACCCCCCTTCCACTGGGTATATGCCGCCTTTTTGGCAATCAGGCATTTCCGTACACCCTTGGTGAGCCGGGGGCTTTCAGCACTCCTGCTCCCCTTGGGCCCTGAGTATCATCACCTTAAGGAACAATCACTCATCTTGGGCACTGAGTTCCCCTGCCCTTGAGCACCCCAGCGCCTCGCCCACTAATCTCAACTCATTGGCCCTCTTGAAGTCTAGAGCTACCGCCTTGCTGCTGGCCCTTGACACCCTGCGCTGAATGGTGAATTCCAGCAAGCGATGATCGCTATCACCCAGGTGGTCAAGGACCCGGAGGCCCCTTTCCAGGTCGTCGCCTGTGGCGAGGACCAGGTTCAATAGGGCATTTCCTCTGGTGGGACTGTGCACCTCCTGAATTAAGTGGAGGTCCTGGGTCAAAAGATCCCAGCAAGATAAATGTCCAAATGCTTCTTGAAAGTGTTCAAAGTAGGTGCTTGCACCACCTCTGCAGTGAGTTTGTTTCAGGCCTTGGGGGCTTGGGCAGTAAAGAAGTTTTTCTTCATGTCCAGCCTAAAATGGTCTTGCAGGAGTTTGTGACTGCTGGACCTTGTCATCTCCTGGGGTGCTGTGGTGAACAGGTGTTCCCCCAGATCCTGATGCACTCCTCTTATGTACTTACAGGCTGCCACCAAGTCACCCCTGAGCCTGCACTTCTCCAGACTGAAGAGTTCCATAGCTTGCAGCCTCTCTTTGTAAGGCCTGTTCTCTTCTTGCACTCTGATCATGTGCATGGCTCTTCTCTGAACTCTTTTAAGCTTCTCCACATCCTTCCTAAATTGTGGAACCCAGAACTGGATGCAATACTCCAGCTGTGGCCTCACCAAGGCCGAGTACAGAGGAAGGATGACATCCTGGGTCTTGCTCAAGATGCATTGGTAGATGCAGGCCAGAGTTTTGTTTGCTTTGCCAGCTGCAGCATCACATTGGTAGCTCAAATTCATCTTGTGGTCAATCATGTCTCTTTTGGTCATGGTGCTAGCAAGCACTGCTAAGCCTATAAATGTGATGAAGATTTTTATTGCTGAGGTAGAGCACCTTGCATTTCTCCATATTGACTGCCATCAGGTTTTCATCCACCCACCCTGCAAGCCTATCAAGGTTAGACTTGATCACCAGCCTATCCTCAAGTGTGGAGACTCTTCCTCAAAGTTTGCTGTCGTCAGCGAACTTGGCCAGTCCACTTTTGACTCCACTGTCCAGTTCATTTATGAATACATTAAAGAGTACAGGTCTGAGAATGGAGCCTTGGGGTTCACCACTAGTCATCAAGTGCCATGTTGATTTGGTTCCATCAACTACCACTCTCTGGGTCCAACCTCAGAGACAGTTCCCCAACCATCAGACTGTGGAATAGTCAAGGCCAAAGTCGCCCAATTTTTCCATGAGGTCAACATGGGACACCAAGACAAAGGCTTTTTTAAAGTCCAAATATATGACATCAACCTCTTTCCTTTTGTCTTTGATTGTTATTTATATGCATTCAACAGTAATCATTTTTTTCTTTTTTTTTTCTACAGTCCAGGATGAGAAGGCAGCACGTATTCAGTGCTGAAGCCTTGCACAGGTAATTGGGGATGACAGCGACATATCCACTGATGAAATCTTATTCCAAGGCAGTGAGGATGCTGACTTTGTTCCAGATGTAGGAGACTGGCCATGTGTCTATAGGCCATGTGTCTATAGAAGCTTCATCCAGCTCAGATGAGGAGGACTTGGTGCCACAAGCAGAAGTGATGCCAACACTTCCAGCAGGAAAGGGAAGAGGACCAGCCCGGGGCTGCCATGGAGAGCTACAGCAGGACCAAGGAGAGCTACAGCAGGACTTGGAGCAGAACCACTGACATCACCCTTTATCGTTACTGGAATTGAAACAGTCACCTGTTGTGGAGATCTTCCTCAAATTATCAATGTAAGTACAGATCTGAAATATTTTTCTTCTGAAAAGAGATGCCAATGCTGCAAATTATGTGCAGGAGGACCACCAAAAGACAGAACCCTAAACTAGTAGCAGGATTTTCCTATCAGGAATCTAAAATATTTCCTGTGGGTTGAAACAGCATGGGATACTTTTTATAATTTCCAGGATACAGCAGTTGAACGTAATAGCCCGAACTACTGGTACTTAAAAAAAAAAAGAGGTTGTTTTTAAAAGGGGAGAATAGTTGGAATAAAGAGAGATCTTGGGGAGGTTTTATCAGCATCTCAGTCCTGGCATTAAACTTACTTCCTGGTAGATGTCCTGACTGTGGTACAGCAGAAAAGGAGACAGAGATTCCATCATAGAATCACCCTTGAATCCTTTTGAAAGTGGATAGTATGATCTGGCATACACTTACTAGCCATGGGTTTTCTGTGATTAAATTTTTGGGATTTATTCAGCATCTCATGTATGCCCGAGTAATTTATGGGAAATTTGCAGCATTCCAGCCTGTAGCTGCCCCATGGTCCCCACTTGTTTCCAGACCAGGCTGACCGTGGACTGGTAAAAGTGGGAGAGCAGCAGTTATTCTACTCCTCCTGGTCCCTGGGAAGAGCTCAGAAGCCTCTGCTCCCCTTATGTTCTCCAGATGGGGGTTACTGTAGTCCGGGGAAGGTACAGAGAGTGCCTTTTCCTGACACTCCTCCCAGTCCCCAAGAGAAGTGAAACAGCAGCTCCTCCCCCTGACTTACCTGCACTGGTTTAGCCCAGTCTGGGGAACATAAACGGAAGTTTTCCCTGCTGCTGCTCCAACCCATTTTCTTCAGACCTGGATAATCCCAGATTACCCAATGTCAATCATACTGAATGGAGAAAAAACTGTAAAGTAGTTTGCAAGTGAGGTAGGAGAGAGAAAGATGAGAACTTGTTTTAAAAAAGTGTTGTTTTTAAAATGCAGATTATTTATGTAAACTAAGCCTTTTCTTCAGCACACCAAAGGCTATTTCAATCAAAATATTGCAACTGGAAATTATTGTAAGAATGGCCAATGGTAATCTTCAAGGAACTTTTTCTCTAACTTGATTTTAAGGTGAATTAATATTATAACATCTTAAGTGTTTTCATAAGTAGTGAAATATAATATATTTGGGGACATACTGAATGTCTGCCTCAACTTGAGGCTCTGAAATAGAGGTGGATTTCTTAATACAAATTTCTTAATAAAATCAGAACCATAAGGCTGGAAGGGGCCCTGAAGGATCATCAGGTCCAGCCTCCTGCATAAGCAGGAAAGACATCAGGTGACTGACCAGCCTTCTCTGTAAGGAGCAATCAGGTACCCTCTCAGCCTTCTTTTCTTTAGGCTGAAGAGTCCGAGATCCCTCAGCCTCTCCTCATATGGCTTGCCATGCAAGTCCCTGATCATGCAGGTGGCCCTTCTCTGGACCCTCTCAAGCTTTAGCACATCCTAGTTGAAGTGCAGCACCCAGAACTGGGTGCAATACTCCAGCTGTGGCCACACCAATGTTGACTAAAGTGGGAGAATCACTTCTTTGGATTAACTGGAGATGAACTGATTGATAAATGCCACGGTTTTATTGGCCCTAGTGGCTACTGCATCACATTGTCGGCTCATATTCATGTTGGGGTCTATTGTTACCCCCAGATCCCTTTCCTTTGTAGTGCTGGTCAAGTTAGTGATGTCCAGCCTGTAGGTGTGCTGGGGGTTCTTCCTTTCCAGATACAGCACTTTGCATTTCCCTATGGTGAACCTCATCTGGTTTCATTCTGCCCAACATGCCAGCCTATCTAGGTCTGCTTGTATCTGCAGCCTATCTGCGGGTGTGTGTCCACACAACCCCATATCTTGGTGTCATCTGTGAACTTGGCCAATGCACCTTCCATCCCCTCATCCAGGTCACTGATGAAGATATTGAACAGCATTGGGCAGAGTACCAACCTTTGGGGTACACTGTCACCCACATCTTGCCAGGATGACATTTATTTGGACTCTTTGTGTCCTACCCCACAAACAGTTTCACAGCCACTTGATGGTCCCACAGTTGAGCCCAATATCTTCCAGTTTTCTGATCAGTACCTTGTGGGATACCAGGTCAAAGGCTATCTGGAAGTCGAGGTATATGATGTCACCTGGATGAGAGAAAAGCGGTTGACAAGTCACCTGATCATAGAAAGAAATGAGGTTGGTCAGACAAGACCTGCCCACGATGAAGCCATGCTGGCTGTCATTCAGTATCGTGCCTTCTGCATATTTGTCACATATAGCCTCTTGGATGAATGTTTCTAGGATTTTCCCTGGAATAGAAGTTAAGCTAATTGGCCCGCAGTTTCCTGGGTCTTCATGATTCCCTTTCTTGAAGATAGGCACAACATTGGTCCTCTTCCAGTCCTCTGGGATTTTTCCAGAGGCTCATGATTTTTGAAAGACCTTTTCCAGGGGCTCTGCGATTACTTCGGCCAACAGCTAAAGAAGGACTTCTTGTTTTCCTTGATTCTTGTAGCTAATTTTAGTTTGGTTTCTACCTTAGTTTGCCTAATTTGTTTTCTACAAGTGCGAGCTATTCTCAAGTAGTCTTCATTAGAGGTTGTCCCAAGCTTCCATTGTTTGTATGCCTCTTTCTTTTTCTGTAGGAGGGCTGGAACTTCCCTGCTTAGCCAAGAGGGTTTTTTGACCCTTCTGCTACTTTTTCTCTATAAGGGAATGGATTTTCTCTGAGCCTTAAGTATTGTATCCTTAAGGAATGACCATTCTTCTCATGCTCCCTTTACTTGTGGTCCTCGGTCTCTCAGGGCATTCTCTACTAGTGACCTGAGCTTATTAAAATCTGTGTTTTTGAAGTCTAAGACTTTGAGCTTGGTATCTGTTTTGTCAGCCTTGCAACAAACTGTGAATGTAACAATTTCATGGTCATTCCTGCCTAGGCTGCCTTCTATGTTTAAGTCAGTCACAAGGTCATCTCCTTTGGCCAGGACCAGGTCAAGAACTGCATTGCCTCTAGTTGGCCTGTGCACCTTCCGAGTCAAAAAAAACTCTTCGGTGCTGGTCAGGAAGGATCATGATCGATCCGAGCTGGCCAAGCACTCCTCCCAGGAGATGTCTGGATAGTTGAAGCCACTCTTGACAACCATGTCCCTTGCACGCACAGCCTCCATTAGTTTATGGGTGGATGCTAGATCATGTTCCTCCTCCCTTGGTTAGGCAGCCTGTAGTATACAACACCTACAGTCAGGTTTCTCTCGCCGCGCCTCCCCCAGAGCTTGCCCGAGAGGGTTTCAAGCTGTTCTTCTTTGGGGCCAACATTGGCCTATAGGGAGGTGTACTGCTTCTTCACACAGAGGGCAACACCCCCACCTCTCTTCCCTACCTGATCCTTTCTGTGAAGGATGTAGCTCTTTATGGGTAAGCTCCAGTCATGAGAGGAGTCCCACCACTTCTCCGTGATTCCTGCTAGATCATAGTGTCTAGTGGAAAGCAGAAGGACTGGTTCCCATGCTTCTACCGTTGGTGTACAGGCACCTCAGTCCTTCCACTGAGGTCACGGGCCGCCTGTTGCATTGAAGGGGAGCTGTTTTCTCAGCTTCCATAAGAGTGGCTTGGCTTCATTGTCGATGGAGCTTTCCTGTATATTATTCCCTGGGTAGGCTCCAGTTAGCATTTCCCCATCCCCCAACGATCTTAGTTTAAAGCCCTATCTAAGAGATTGGCCATCCTGGCAGAGAAAAAGCAAGCCTGGGAATAAAAATTCAGGAGTTGGCTGGATACTACGAGCTGAGGACTGAACACAGATACTGACTTCATGGCTCATTACAATCTGATTGCTCTCTCCATTCCACAAGTGTTAAATGCACTCTCCCCTTTTTAATGGTCTTGATTTTCCATGAATCAAGTCATTGTTTCTTTTGCAGTTTTCTTGTCTGTTACCTATTCCTGTGAATGCATCTTCTCCAATATCATGCCCCTGCAGACTATTTTAGCTGTAGCTGTGCCTGCTTTTTTCCTTAGACCCGAGGAACAACGCATTGCATTCAAAAGCTTGCCTATATCTAAGTCTATCCCAACCATGCAGTTGTTCCAATAAAAGCTATCACCCACAAAAATCCATTTCTCTTATGGATTGCTTAAGACATTTAAAGTAACCTCTTTCCTTGTATTTTACATTTTTAATGCCTTATGACATTAAAAATTATTTGAGATATTTTGCTTGAAATCTTATTAGCTATTCATTCTTCATACTTTCATTCACTGATATAATTTCATCAAAATATTATATCCGCTACCTGGAAAATACGTTGTAAGGACTGTAAGCAAGGTTGAGGCACAGCTAATATGGAGAAGTGTGACAAAAGACGTGGGCTAATCTCACTTCTTCCACCACTTGTAGGAGCGCAGTTTGCTACCAAGGAGACATCCTGGACATTCTGTGAGAATTAGAAAAGGACAAAATTCAATGATAGCAAGTGCATTAGCATTTCAAAACTCCAGAAGTAATAAAAAATGTTCCCACTTGAATGTCTGTATTTTGTTTCAGCTGAAAGTATTGGGACTTATTTTCTTCAATGGTAAGAGGATCAGACCCCTAGGAAATAATTTGTAATCATGTGGTAGGTTCTGTATAACACTGGCAAACTCTACAGTTTCATCGTAGTATACTAAAAATGTTAGTGATTTCATGGTAAAAATCCTAAATGTATTTAAAAAACAGGCCACATTCTAATTATTTGAAAAATGACAAAAAAGAAAATGACCTGCAATCATTATTTAAAAAAGAAACACCTCTCCCCGCAAGCAAAAGTAAATCCCACAAACAAACAAAAATTGAGGTATCCTTTTTAACAATTAACCAATGACAGGAAATTAGACTGCAGTCATGGGTAGTTGAATTGTTTTAGAATGCATAAATTTCTGATTAGTCTGCTGAAATGTTTCTAGTTTTTACATAAGGTTTCCCTTTGATGATAGGTGAAAATATACAGTTATCTTTTGGACTAAGAAATTGCACTTTACCTATTTCTGAATTAACAGAAACAAGTGAAATGAGAGAGAGAGAGAGAGAGAGAATGCAAAAAAGAAGGGGGGAAAGTTCAATGAAAAAACAGGTTAAAAAATATAGATGTATAGGAAGAAAAAGAACAGTTTCTGTTAGCTTTGCAAAATTCTCATATAATGTATAAAGTTATGTCTATATATATTCCCTGCTCACCTCCTATTCTTAACCTGTCTTTCCTTCTAAATATTTATTTCTGGAATAAAAGCTGCTGTTATGTGCACCCTGCTTCAGAGAGTAAGTAGAACTGGGGGATCAGAAAGAGAAAGGGACGGAAGGTAGAGAACTTACTCGGTGTGTGTCATGTGCAGAGAAGTAGGGCTGTGTGAAGCTTCGGGTGTTGATTTGACTCAGAGGAGATTGGCCTGATTTGGCAGTTGAAACTCTGAATCCAGATCAAATCAGGAGACTAATAAAAAGGTCCAAAAAGATTTGAAGCTCTCTGAATTGATTCAGAAAAGCTTCAGAGAGCTGCAGAGATTCGGGCAGTCCCTGCTCACTGTCACAGGAAGCTGGACCTACACTCTGTGCCGGTAAGTAGGGGGCAGCAGGGGGGGGCTGAAGGAAAGGGAGGGGACCATGGGGGGGACCCCCACCAGGCCCCATCCCCTGCCTGCCCTCCCAGCCCCCCTGTGTGCCCCCAACTTTTGTCTGCTCTCCCAGCCCAACCATGGCTGCCCCACCCAGCACCAAATTATTGAATCGAATCACTGTCCCCCGAATTGGCTGAACTGCACAGGCCTACAGAGAACCCTGAGTGCAGAGGTGTAACTAGCAATTTCTATGTTCTGGGCAGAGATTAGAAAAGGTGTTGCACTAAGCACTGTAGAGTGGAGGCAGGCAGAGCTTGTACTTCACTCACCCACCCCTAGTTATGCTACTGTAAGAGGAGCAATTAGTGGTAGGGGTAGAAGAAAACATAAGAAAAAAAACAGCCTGAAGCAGGAGAAGATAAGATTCTTTGGTTGTTGTCTTATATCAAGACAGCAACAACAGGGAGATATAGGGATTGTGGGATTATGGTGGTGGTAAAGGTCTGTGAACGGCCAAAACTCCAAATCTAGGAAGAGGAAAGTTTGGTCAGACAAGAGCTGTTATCAGGGACAGGTAGCTGTTCTCTCAATGCTTTTTGTTCTCATACTCAAGCTATTATTTGTCAAAAAAGGAGCTATGCATCTCATCCGTGTGCATGTGTGCATGAATGGTCTCAATATCAGGGAAGAATTCAAACACATAGCTATATTTAAACACATACTTAAATCCTATTGAATTAATCAAAATCAAAATTAGGCAGTGGGGGTGTGCCAAGTGGGCCCTATTTGATTCAGATTTGGCCCGAATCAGGGACAGTGATTCAATTTGTTGATTCGGATCACTGTCTCCAATTCAATTTGGCTGAATCTGAAGATTCGATGCCGATTTGGAGAATCAGGGATTCAGACACAGACACAGCTTTAATTTTTTTTCTCCATACCTCAAGGTACCAGCATGGTTTGTGAATGCTGCAGTGGTGGGGTGGACGGAGCATCCCACAGGAGTTTGGGGGGGGGTGCCTCCATGTGCTGGATTTGGACCTGAAGTACTTCTGGTTTACTTCCGGGTCTGCCAGGAAGCAGGCAAGGCCCCCCCAGCTCAGCGATCAGCATTGGGGGGGCCCCAGGTGCCCCCCCCAGACCCAGGAGGCACCAGTTATTGAGCCGGGGCGTGGAGGGGGGGGCCCCTGCACACTCCCTGGCAGACCCAGAAGTGGACCAGAAGTGCTTCTGATCCACTTCCGGGTCTGCTGCCAAGCACGCTGGGGAGTCCCCTGCGTTTTTGTGGGACACTCCCTGTGCCCCAGCATCGCAGTATTCACGACCCACCTGCTACCTAGAGGTATGTAGAAAAAACATTTAAAGCTGTGTCTATATCTGAATCTCTGAATCTTTCTGAATCTCTCTGAATTGATTTGGAGGATTCCAATTTGATTCGGAGAGATTAAAGGGTCCTCTGATGCGATTTGGAAATCCAGCTACTGAATTGGGCCGAATCTCTGCTGAATTGAATCAGGGACCAAAGCTTCGCACAGCCCTATTAGGCATGTGCTCAAATACTTTTCAACATGGGTCAATGTATATAAATAAACAATGATCTTTATTTTCCTTGAAGAAACTGCTTAGGTTTCTGCACCTAAAAACTTCATCCTTTCAGTGAACAAACAGGAAATTAAGGGTCATATACTTTTCTGCTCTTATGCCACAGATTTAACTTCTGAAAAAAACTAGCTATCAAAACTGATAAAAGTATGAAATCCACACCATACCTTCCATGCAAGTTGTTTACTGTTATAAAATCCTCCTAAATCTAAAAATTGCCTAAGTGATTCAAGTGGAGGCTGGGCACCGTACTCCTCTGGCATCGGCATGTTCAGGTCATCAATGAACACTAGCACCTTCGAAGAAATACAACAACACTGAAAACCATATCTAAACTATGTTGAACTTTGTTTTCTTGTATTGTAATACTGAGCATTAACATAAAATGATGGGAAGTCATGCAAATAGCTATGAATCCACTACATTCTTGTCTTTCTAAAACATATAACTTGTGTATCTACTGAAGTATTTTTTCATAGCATATATCATTATCTGAAGAACCCAGGTTTGATGAGACTCTACAAATAGTTGTAAGCAATAGCCAAGATGCCTGATCTCATTCAAATAGAGATAGGGACAATGTTCGCATTTTAACCTAGATCAGCTTCTCCTACAATATAATCTTTAGAAAGTGGTTCTGAGGAAAGAAGCCCCTCAGTCTTCTTGCATGCATGGGTGAGGTTGGTAGTTTACATTAGATTTCCAAAGCAAAAGATGACAAGGGAAGGAGCACTACCATGGAATAACTTGAGACAAATTAATATTATGTATGTATGCATTTAGTTAGTTCTTATTTGGATGTAATGTATTATATATTTGTGAATGATGTTCAAGGAGAAAGCAATGGTACTGGACAGCAACATCTCATTGTTGGAGACTCATCAGAATATCTAGCTAATTGAGTAGCCTGGCTACTTGAAATGTCTTGGAAGTTCTGTCGTTATTTTTGTAGGTACGATTCTTTTAAATTAATTAAATCAAAAACAAGGTTATTAATATATTATTTATGAAAAATGCTGTCACCCAATTCCTACCCAGAATTATGAACTACTGCATTAATAATTGAAAGCAAGCACAATAGTAGATAAAAGATATTAATCCAAGAGTTCTAAAGTACACACCAGTAGTTAGACAAAAACACCTCTGAAATGGGTTATGCAGTTCTGTTATCCTTGTAATTTCTTTTAGCACTGCCAATTGTACTAGAAGAGATCAGTACATTTACCTGTTTGGATTTTGGAGCACCCAGAACATCTTTACTTTTTAAGATTAATTTCTGAAGAATCCATGTCTGGGTTTGAGCAGCACTGGTATGGGCACCAAACTGTATTTTGGTAACAATCACACCCTGGTTACTTTCAGATGATGATGTGATATTACTACTTGCAGAATAGGGCCTTTTGATCAACTTGACAGCTGTGTCAGAAAATAAAGAGTCAGCATTGACTAAAAGTGGATCTTATTGTACTTGTACTCATTATTCCATTATGTTATTGATATTCCACTATGGTTATTAAACCTACTAATTTCATTTAACGATGTTACCAAAAATCTAATTCTTCTCAAAGTACATATTTCCTTTATATAATGATAGTATTTGCATGTGGCTTCCTGGATAATGATCATAATATGCCCATCTTCAAAATAAGCATTCCTATTAGATTTCTGATTAAAAGGTACAGCAAAATAATAAAGGTCATCTGAAAAAAGTCACTCATATTTGTCATATTCATTAAACACTTCTTACAAGGTTATTTAAAGCAAAGAACATTTCCTTAAGCTTTCTGAGTGACATGTTTTGTCATAAGAGTGCATTGAGGCCCTGGGCTGGCCACTGGATTAAAGACAGATAAGAAATGGTAATTATTTCAACCTTTACTACCTATAAAAGTAAGAAATCAGATATTTAATACAGTTATAATGTCTCATGTAATGAAATACATGGATAATTTAACATTTCTGCACATGAGCTAACCAAGGAAAGTTCACTTGTCCACAGGTAGAGTAGCACAATGTTATACCACTGCTAATAAACATGTTCTTCCTTTCACATTTTGATTGGAAAATTATTGATATTCTCTTTGAACAGGGGTCACATATGGCCCAGCGGGTTGGCCTGGGGTGTGCACTGTAAATGGCTGGACACATGCTGGACCAGCTCTGCCTGCTGGCTCTAGGGTTGGTCTGGATTGGGTCATGCTCAAGCAAGAGGTCAGGGTCAGTCTGGCAGGGTGCCACATGTAGCACATGCCCTGTACTGGCCCTGGGCCATGTGCAGAGTATGGCCAGTCCAGCCCTCTGTGCCATGTGCATCATGTGTGGTCCTGGGGCCTGCTGCATATGCAAGGGCAGCACAGGATGCACTGCAAGTAGTGTATGGACTGGGTTGACGCACTGGCTGCGTGTGGCACCCCTCTGGACTGGCCCTGCACCCTGGCTTCAGAGCAACCACTGCATATATTGCGTGCCCCAGACTGACCCATGTCACATGCAGTGCCAGGTCCAGCCTGCATGCTGCGTGCTGTGTAAGCCCTGGGGTGGGACCAGTGTGTGTTGTTCATGCAGTGCAATGTGGACCGACAAACATAGGCACTGCACACAGCACAGGGGTTCAGTCCTGACCTGATCTGACCTGCAGACTAGCCCAGTGACACTTCTGTCCTAGAACAAGCATTCCAATATAAACAAATGAGCTTTTATAATGTAACAGATACTTTATAGTTTTGAGTTAAAAGTATTTGCCTGGGTAGCTCAGAAGTGTAGTTGAAGTATGAGATAAAACACTTTTCCTTTTACTTCTGCAAGAGATAAAGGACATTTACTACTGATCTACTATCAAATACCCATATATTATTAACTAGCCAAAGTACCTGGCTTCGCATGGGCTGCAGTAATCAAATTTTAATGTTTTATAAATAAACTATTTTCATTCTATCTGATTTCTCTCTACTAATAATGTGTTTAGTTTTGTACCCTATTTTACTTGTGTGATACAGCTTGACACTGTGAGCTTTTGGTCATACCAAAAACCTATAAAAGTTGAACATTTAAATGTATTAAACAACTGAATAGTGAGGTATAATTATTTATTTACTTTGTAAGACTTTAGCATAACACTGAGGATTTCACGACATTTTTCTATCCTAGTTTATGATGGTGTTTGATGCTTTTTTATCCATGTAGAGCTTCAGGATAGACAGTGTTGCATGTTTTGCCATCTGGTGCCAAGATGAAAAGGTTTTTGCCATTGCCAGTTGTGAACTCTGGAACAACCAACATAGAGTTGGCTATGAGAAAAGCTTGGGC
Source organism: Crocodylus siamensis (assembly GCF_052110815.1). Lineage (NCBI taxonomy): Eukaryota > Metazoa > Chordata > Crocodylia > Crocodylidae > Crocodylus > Crocodylus siamensis. Next base: position 165,231,511 of record NC_143395.1, read on the forward strand.
ATCGCAGGTTGAGGCCAACAACTTTGAGTGACTGTCCCTGTGCCTTGCTGATGCTTATGGCAAAACTGAGGTGGATGGGGAACTGGAACCATTTAAATAGACATGGCAGGTCAGGAGGAATGATTGGAGTGCGTGGAATGAAGACATCCTGTCCTGCTGCATGGTCAGTCATTATGGTGGCTTCAATGACATGTGGCATGAGCTTCTTGACAGCCAATCGTGTTCCATTGCAGAGTGCTGGTGGGTCCAGATTCCTGAGAAGAATGATGAGTATACCAATCTTGAGCTCCAGGTTGCGTGAAGGCACACCTGGTGGTTTGAGAGAGTTGAGAAATTATGTTGGGTAGTTGACTGCCTCATTTGTGTCTGGGACAGTGTCCACTGACTTGTATTTTTGCACAGTCCCAGGCAATTGAGAAAGAAGGTCTTTGTTTATGGTACTGACTGCATCCTTTTTTGGTGCCAGGATGGCTCTTTGGCATAGCCACTTGTGGTCATGAAAGTGATATGCAACATTTGGAAAAACTGCCTCTTTCAGTTTTTGAAGTGTTGCAACTACTTTCCCAATGTTGTTCACTGAGATAGTTTCATCTTGATTCTCAGATACTATGGCCCCATTTCCCAGTTTGAGCATGCTTGCAGCAAACTCTCCAGCAGATGTATCACCTATTGCTCGGTTTGTTTGTCACAGTTCAAAATGGTAGCCATCATCACCCTGCCAGAAAATGAGTGGATACTGAAGTGCATCATGTGATCAGTGTCTCAGCCTTGTTGAGGAAATTGGCCAGCTACTGCGTAGCACCCATACACCGAAGGGTGTGCTCATACACCGAGGAGCACTGGCCATGTCCTGTCTCTGGGCTCATTCCTAGCTGCGATCAATTAGGCAGAATGAGGGAGTGTCAGCAAGATGATTTATTTCTCTGCAGAGGGGTTACTTAGGGCCTAGTAGACCAAGAGTTCCCCCAATCTAAGTTTGGTAGCACCTTTTACACTAACAGGTCATACATATGCAAATATAGGTATACATAGGCATAAGGCATATATGCGTGCGCGTCTTTGGGGAATTTCCACTAGCTTTGGGGTTTTGTTTTTTTGCTTGCTGTTACAGAGTTACAAAATACACAGAACAAGTTTGCTTACTGTCAACAAAAGGCTATCTTTAAGTTTAGGGAAAGAACATATGCTTCTCAAGGGTCATGTTGTTTTTCTAACACCATTCTCTGGAGAGAGTTGTTCCTGAGTTGCAACACAATGTCTCGATTGCCCTGTTGTTCACCAGCCAGAATGATAGCCACTTCTGATGTTGTGGGTGCATTGAAGCGCTGCTCATGCTTACCAGCTGGAGTTTTGTCTGCATGAATGACAACATTATACTTCGGAGACATCTTTTCCATGGCACACTTGAAACTGTGAACATAGTTGTTTTCCTTGTGGAGCATGTCTTGCAACTGCAACGCCACCTGTAGGTTGGTTTGAATGACATTGTTGCAGCGCTCTTCACCCTGCTTTGTACTGTTATCCATGAAGTAGATCTGAAGGAATTTGGGCTTTTCATTTGGGAGTGGCATCAGACTGCCAATCTGATGATAGACCTGGCCATGCACTTTAAATGTGAGCATGTCATTTTTTCTCTGATGTCTTTTGTGGCACCAAAAGGTGTCATTTGGAAGCACGAGTTGTATCTTCTAATGTTGCTTTGAAAATGACGTGCATCTGGAGTGCTACCTGTCAACAATGTATGAAGGGGTTCAGGAGGACCATTCATTTGGGGCAGTTGAACCTTGACACTGTTGCAGTATAACCCTGGAGTTTCTCCTTTCCATCTCATTGCAAGGCAGCAGCTGCAAGAAGTTGCTATTGATCTAATTGCAACTAATGGATCAGAACCATAATCCAAGGCTGGACTGTAGAAGAATGCAGAGTTTTCTTTTTCCCTCCAGGGCCAGTTCCTGGTTGCAGCCATTGCTGCTCTGTTTGCAACTTGCTGTGCAGGAGTTTCAGTTGCTCTGGATGCAGCCATTGCTGCTCTGTTTGTTGTCTTGCACGTTGCTGCTCCGGAGTCTCAGCTGCAGCTTTTGCAAGGTGATTTTTGGCAAGTTTCCTTCTTGTAGATTGCCTTACAGAGAATGTCTCTCACAACCCCCCTAATCAGTCCCTGAGAAGGCCCAGTACAGTTTTCTCCCTGGACTTTCCTTAAGCCCTCACTCTGCCTGTGGGTGCTCCCAGGTCCTGTTAACCAGTCCCAACAACAGCCCTTACGGGAATACTTCTAAACATGGAGCCTTCTCCAGCTGTACCAGTTGGCTTTGGCCAGGAGCTCTGAGTTTTGCTAAAGAATGTTTTGCACATGCAAACTTATTCTGCTTCCCTGTCACAGGCGTTTCTGCAGTATAGAAATAAAAAAAGGCATCTTTTTTTAGCCAAATCAAAAAATAGCATCCAGGTGCATGCCCCGGGTCCCCTTAGTATGCATGCAAAGTTTCAGGTCTCTTCAGTATCATGGTCTTGGAGCTATGGCGCTGACACACACAGAGGCCCTTTTATTAATATAGATTCAAGAATTGTTCCTCCAAATTAAGGGCCTGTACCCATTACACTTTTACATGAATGTAATTGGTCTTTATGCCATTGGAAAGAAGGAGCAAACAGATAAAAAATATATATGGGGTAACTTTGCCCAATCTGGTGTAGAATCAGTTTGGAAAGAATCAAAGATAAGACTACCCTTGTGTAAATTATGCTGATGTAGGTGTTGTGTATCTGCAAATTATAGTGAGGTAGCCATGTGTTCCACACAAATAGGCTATTACCAGGTTCACCAATACCGAGCGGTGAGATGCAGTTCTAGAGGCATACAGGAGACTACTTTGGGATAAGCTGCTTTTTGCATACTTGAGATTCTAAGAAAATTTGCTTCAGCATACAAAAATTATATATATATATATAAAATCACACCTGTATATACGTAACATGTAGCCAGGCCCCAAGATACACGTGAGAGAATTTAGAAAAAAATCTAACATTTGTAACATTCTTAAACGTTGAAAAAGCCTAGCATTTTTGACGATAGAAAATACTATTTTTCCACTAGAATTATTTATCACTATGTTCATCATACAAGGAAAATTAAAAGCTATGAGTAGCCACTTCAAGCACAAATAAAAGCAAATGAAACTGGTACTATATTCTAGTTTGCAAGCCAATGACTTAACACTTCCTAACCTGCTGAACTGTTCTGCTCTGCTATTATAGTATATCAAATATCAAACATTTTAGTGTTTAACTTTCTAATAAAGTTGTAGTATGCCCCTTGCTTACAGCTTTTTAGTAATTAATGCAATTTTATATTGCCATTTTTGTAACACACATACCTAATCATTAGATAGGACCTAGTTCATTCTTTTTTCTGGCGGGTACAATTCACACCCATTGTTCAAATGGTGAGATACACTGGCAACTTGAACCAATGTAGGTAATTCACTGACCCCACAATTAGGCTTCCAAAGTGAAGGTGCAAAATTGCACAGACAAAAATGAAAATATGGTGCTATAATCCTTGAAAAAGATGAGAATAATCACATACCCGAGTCTCCAATTGAGGCCCATGTTTTTCTCCAGGCACCCCGGTGTATGTCAGATGTTATGCCACTGGTATTTTTCAACAGGCTGGTCAGAAGAGAGGTAGAAAAATGCACAACTGGATTTTTGTAACTCAAAAATGACATTTTTCCATGTAATGAGAATAAGAACTTAAATGGAGTTTCTTTTGGGTTAAGAATGAGCACAAGACATGGCAGGGTCGGAAGGGACCTGAGCAGATCATCAAGTCCGACCCCCTGACATGGGCAGGAAAGAATGCTGGGGTCAAATGACCCCGGCTAGGTGTCTATCTAGCCTCCTTTTGAAGACCCCCAGGGGAGGAGCAAGCACCACCTCCCTTAGAAGTTGGTTCCAGAGCCTAGCTGCCCTGACTGTGAAGTAGTGCCTCCTGATATCTAGCCTGAATCTAATCTCCATCTACTTATGGCCATTATTCCTTGTTACTCCCAGTAGTGTTTGGGGGAACAGGGACTCTCCCATTGCCTGCTGGTCCCCCATGGCTAGTTTGTAGACAGCCACCAGATCCCCTCTCAACTTTCTCCTGTGGAGGCTAAACAGGTTCAGGTCCCTTAGCCTCCCCTCGTAGGGCCTGTCTTGCTGCCCCCTGATAATGCAAGTGGCCCTCCTCTGGACCCTCTCCATGCTGTCCACACCCCTCCTGAAGTGCGGTGCCCAGAACTGGATGCAGTACTCCAACTGCAGCCTGACCAATGTCACATAGAGGGGGAGGATCATCTCCTTGGACCTGCTCGTGATGCATGACAAGGTGCAGATAGCCTTTCTGACTGCATCCCCATGTTGGCGGCCCATATTCATCTTGGAGTCAATAATGACTCCAAGATCCTTTTCTGCCTCCGTGCTGATAAGAAGGGAGTTCCCCAGCCTGTAGGTATGCTGCTGGTTCTTCCTCCCCAGGTACAATACCTTGCACTTGTCAGTATTGAGTTTGCAGACATTAAAACTCTCCCTAAAAAGTTGCTTTACTGGAAGGAGCAGGGCATTACATCGACCTGACTCTGCAGTGTCTGTATAGATTGGGTGCTTCAGTGGGGCTTTTTGGTGCTTTTAGCTAAAGCTGATTCAATCAGCTATTAGATAAAAGCACCAAGAAAGCCCCACTGAAGTGCCTGATCTATACAGACATTGGAGGAGCTGGGTCCAACTAATGCGCTGCCTGGGTACATGCTAGGCTTGGTGTTGGAGTACACCGAGTTTAAAGTAAAGTGCTGTTTTGGGGTGTGTGTTTAATGTCTGCAAAGCAGCATTTGACTAATATATTTTTTCTTTTCAGAAGCTTAAGAGCACCTAAAAACTGGGGCTTAAAATATATATATTTTTAACTATGTGAAAACTGTAGTATAAATTACTAAAACTGGTTGTTCATTCATTCTTAAGTTTAAGGTTACAGTTACAGTTACAATTTGATTACATTATTTCCTACTATATATTAAATACTGATGGGGCAGATATTTCAATGATATACAACCTTGCTCTTTTGGTTTCATTGTATAAGAAGACATCTCCTAAAATTGTTCCAGATGTTACAGATAATCCTCCTTTTTTCTGAAGTCTTTCAAGCATGTGCTGAATCATTGCAGTCTTTCCAATGCCAGAGTCTCCTGAAAAAAAATAGACAGGCTATTTAAAACATTTCAGCTGAAATTTTCAAAAATATCCACAGCACAAATGTGTGACAAAAATTGTATATATAATCTGTACGTTGTTCCTCTCACTGCACATAGAATCGTGTTATGCCAGATTAGGTCCCCGATCCAATTATCGTAATGTATAAAAATTGAAATTTGATGATTAATGAAAACTGTTGGGCATGTAGGTGTAGCAAACAGATACTACCAGGAATATGGTAGAAAATATCAATGATATTACTTGCAAAATATGACTTCTTCCACTATTGCTCCATTTATTTTTCCATTCCAGACCCTGATCTGGACTTTTTAATACGTTAAAATAGGGGCACCAGATCTGTACTGCGGGCCTCCCTGGGGCACAGGGCAGCAATGGCAGGGATGGTGGGACCGGGGAGGATGATGGCAGGGATGGTGGCAGTAGGGCAAATGATGGTAGCCCAAGTGGCTTCAGGGAAAGCAGGACTGTGTCCACAGAGCCCTTACTTGTCTTCCTGCTGACAATAGCCAAGTCCACTAGGACCCAGAGGCCTCAGATTCTGCAGCAGGTCACGACCCTCTAACCAGGCCCCCCAACTTCTGGTAGCCTGCTGGTAGCCCAGTGGGTAGGATGAAGCAACTCCACAGGTTGGATCCAGCCCATGGGCCATGTATTTGACACCCTTGCCTCCTTAAAAAAAAAAAAAAAATCTACAAAGGACAAAAAAACTGACAAAAGCAGCATGTCATGAATACTGAGGACTGTGAAGTGCAAGGGGAAATGTGTTCAGGCCAATCTTCATCAAATGTGTTCACCCAACCTAAATCTATTATTGCTTTTTCTCAACTAACAAATTAATAACTAAGAGCCAAAAACTACATAAAATATGAAACTTTAAAATGTTGTTCATGACAAAAGAATTTGGGAAAAGATATCCCAGTTCTGTATATTTAGTGCAAGTCAGTTTAGGGCTCATCTCTCCAGTTTTATTGGCAGTCAATTGCTCATCCAGTATTTTGCTAAATGCTTTATTAACAGCTTGCTGTGAGATTGGTAAGGACAGCTAACCTACAATGAACGCTACTTTACAGAAATAGTTACATAAATACTAATGGAATATTCTGGGCACAGCTACACGTGCTATGAATGCATCTGAATAAATTCTGGTCCCAGGGGCAGGAAGTCATCTGGGGTAAAAGGATCCCAGCAAGATAAACATCCAATTGACTCTTAAAGGAGTCCAGAGTAGGTGCTTGCACCACCTCTGGCGGCAGTCTGTTCCAGGCCTTGGGGGCTCAGACAGTAAAGAAATTCTTCCTTATGTCCAGCCTGAAATGGTCTTGGAGGAGTTTGTGACCATTTAAACTTGTCATCCCACGAAGTGCTCTGGTGAACAGGTGTTCCCCTAGAACCTGATGTACACCCCTTATATACTTATAGGCAGCCACCAGGTTCCCCCTGAACCTGTGCTTTTCCAAGCTAAGGAGTCCCATAGCTCTCAGCCTCTCATCGTAACACCTGCTTTCCTGCCCTCTGATCATGTGCGTGACTCTCCTCTGGACTCTCTCAAGCTTCTCCACATCCTTTTTGAATTGTGGAGCCCAGAATTGGATGCAGTACTCCAGCTGTGGCCTCACCATGCCGAGTACAGTGGGAGGATGGCATCCTGGGATTTGCTGGAGAAGCATCTATGGATGCAAGCCAGAATTTTGCCTGCTTTGCTGGCTGCAACATCACATTTGTGCCTTATATTCATTTTGTGGTCAATCATGACCCCTAATCCCTTTCAGCCGTGGTGCTAGCAAGCGTATCACTGCCGAGCCTATAAGCATTCTGCGGGTTTTTCTTCCCAAGGTAGAGTACCTTGCATTTTTTGGTGTTGAAGGCCATCAGGTTTTTGTCTGCCCATTTTCTGAGCCTGTCCAGGCTGGCCTGGACCACCATCCTGTCCTCAGGTGTGAATGCTTTACCCCAAAGTTTGGTGTCATCAGCGAACTTGGCCAGTCCACTACTGACACCAATGTTCACATCATTAATGAAGATGTTGAAAAGGATAGGCCAAAGGACAGAACCTTGAGGGACCCAACTGGCCACAGTGCACCACAATGATTGACTTCCATCAACTACCACTCTCTGGGTCTGACCTCAGAGCCAGTTCCCCAGCTAGCGGACTGATGTAGCTAAGGCCACAGTTGACCAGTTTTTCTATAAAATGATCATGGGATACCAGATCGAAAGCTTTTTTAAAAATCAAGATATATGACAGCAATCTCTTCTTCCTTGTCCAGGTGATATGTCACCTGGTCGTAGGAGATGAGATTGGTCAGGCAAGACCGACCCACAGCAAACCTGTGCTGGCTATCCCTCAGGATGTTGCCTTCAGCCAGTTTGTCAAAAATGGTCCCTTTGATAATTTTTTCCAAGATCTTTCCTGGGATAGAGGTCAGGCTGATGGGCCTATTGTTCCTTGGATCTACTTTTCTCCCTTTCTTGAAGATAGGCACCACACTGGCCTTCTTCCAATCTTCGGGCAGTTTGCCTGAGCGCCATGAGTTCTCGAAGATCCGTGCCAGTGGCAGAGGTGTTCCTTCACATGGTCAAGATTGATGAAAGGTAACAATTCTTCCTCACCCTGGTCATCCCATACCGTATTGCGCAGGGCCATCCCTTGGGGCTGGTGAAAAAATGACGCAAAATACCCATTAAGCTGGTTGCCTTTTTCCTGGGTGTCGGTTGTCAGTTGACCCATATGGTAACCAAATGTTACCTTTGCTTTTCCTCCAACTCCCCACATATCTAAAGGACTTTTTATTATCCTTGATATGTGTAGTCAGTTGGAGTTCAGTTGCAGCCTTGGCTTTCCTGGTTTGCTCCCTACAGGTCTGGACCAGTGCAGAGTACTCCTCCTTTGGAGTGGATCCAGTCTTCTGTCCTTTATAGGTCTTTCTTTTTAGATGCAGGAGGTCCACTAGTTCCTTGCAGAGCCAAGGGGGTTGCTGTGCCCTGCCTTTCCTCTGAGATGGGATAAATTTTGCTTGAGCTTCTAGGATCGCTCCCTTGAGAAGCAACCACTCTTCCTGAACTCCCCTCCTCTTTGGGTCGTGGTCCCTTAGGTCCTCACCAACAAGCCTCCTGAGCTTGCCAAAGTCAGTTTTCCTGAAGTCGAGGACTTCTGTAAAGCTGGCAAGTCAGTCAGCAAAGCAGAGGATGGTGAAGGTGATCAGTTCATGGTCACTGTCTCCTAGCTTCCTTTCAATTGTTAGGTCGCTGATTAAGTCATCCCCCATTGCCAGTACCAGGTCAAACTATACTTGAGTTTATGACTTTGTTGTTTTTTTTTAATAGCACTTATCAATAAAAATAACTGCAAAAATAATAAAAACCTGACCACACAGGCCTTATTTTAGAATTATATAGAATTAAACACTATTGATAGACTACAAGATTTCTTGGGTATTTAAAAGTTGACAGTTTTTGTTACCTGTGATAAGTACTGGATGTTTATTCATTAAAAGAAGGCTTGTTAGAAAAGAATAGCAAATTGTGTCCATATTTGGAATAAATTTAAGAATCTCAGTTTCACTTCCTTGACTCTTCATTTCATCACTCCTAGATGCTGGAGGATCTGAAGTGGATGTAGTAGCTATATAACAAAAGCAGACAGACACAAACACAGCTATTACTTTTTGATACTTTGGGACTTTGACATTTTGGGACTTTTTACAAGCTTAACAAAATTAGGTTGTATTCTGCCCAGGCTGCCCCCATATTGAAAAAAAAGAAACACTCTTTCCTATGCTTCCTTCTCAATGTAATAATGCAATGCTTCCACATTGCCCTATTATTGCATCAATTTATACTAGTGTCTACTTTCCTGCAGGGCACCTTTGCTGTCACCAACTCCCTGCTGATTCCCAGGTCATGAACCTTACAGTTGCATCTCCTCCAAGGGAGGGAGCTGAGTTGCTTAGGAACTGGCAATTCCTATTATGGGTTAGGTGAGGAAAAGCAGAATCATAATTTGATAAGATATGTGCCCTGGATGCAAACCCCAATAGCCCCATCAGAGACACTGATGTGACAGAACATGTCAGCAGCTGGGAAATTAATGCCCTCTAAAACTGCTTCTGTCTCCCAGTGCTGCTTAAACCCATTACCACTGGGACTTGGCAACAATTAATTCAGTGGCACCTATCTGCCCTGAGTGCTGTCCTTACATCCACGTACCACTCTGAGTGCTGTTCCAAACCTTAACCCCACCATTCCAGCCACCAACCCAAGTGTTGCTAGCATCCTCTTTTAATCAGTGCCTGAGGCTCATGCCCTGGTCACCCACTGCTAGTTATACCATTGTGGAGAAGAATAAAAATGAGGGACTGCTGTTGGTTTGCACAAACTGGGCACATCTATATGTGCAATTGATGTGCACAAATAAACACTGCAGCTTATTGCTCTGGAGTTTTTTTGCTCTTGGATGCGCCATTTGAATGTGCACCCAGGAGCAAAAAACTCTGGAACAATTAGCTCCCAAGTTTATTCATGCACAGCACATGGAGCCCCGTGAAAGTAATCTGGGCTGTCAGGGGACCGAAGAGGTTAGCCTTCCAGCCCAGGGCTGCTCCGACACGGCTCCACATGGTGTGTGTGTGTGTGTGGGTGTGGGTGTGGTGGTGGGGGAGGAGGGGCTGGCTGAGGCACAAGGGTGCTGCTCATGCATCAGCTAACTGCTCTACTACATGTGGAGTCTTGTTGGCTCCATGTGCTGTGGAGTAGCTGGCTGGGGCATGAGGGTGCTTCAGTCAGCTCCTCCACAGCCCCTGCAGCCCTGGGGCTTTACATGCTACAGAGCAGCTGGCTGGGGCACAAGGGTGATTCAGCTAAGGGGCTGCCAGCTGCGTAGCCCCGTGCTTAAGCATCCTCATGCCCCAGCCAGCCTTGTCACCTTATATATGTGCATTTAAGCACAGTAATTTACTGTGCTGTTGGATAGTACTTGCGTCTGACATAACTATCAGATAATGCAGTAAAGTAGTCTACTCCAGCCTAATTACCATGCATGTGTAGATGGTGATTCTTTGCTGTGCAGTAAATTAATCTACTGCACAGTAAGGCACATGTGGAGAAAGAAAGAAGCAGCATAGCTCCAAGACAGCTCTGGTTCCTCTTGCTCTTCTTGTGAGAAAGTTTGAGAGGAAAATTTAGCCTGTTTCCTTGTAATGATCCGCTTGACCAGTTAATTACTGTTTCACTATCAATCCCTTTAGAAGAAAAAAACCCACCTTACTATGAACAGTAGTGCATATAATCCAAAACAGTGCCAATAAATTGGCGAGTTATTTCTTTATGGTGGGGCAGAAGGATCTTAAGACTCAGGAAGTAGAAGTGGGGGAAGATTCAGAAACAGAGCTTTGAAAATATTTTGGTTTTCCTGCAGAATGAAAATTTGGCTAAAATTTGTTTAAAATTGTATAAAATCTTTTGTTTGAACCAAAACATTTAATAGCAATTTTGTTTTCCTTCTTCAATAGCAATTAACTTACTTTTCAAATTTCATTTTGAAATGAAAAATTATTAGTTTTAAATTTTTTCACTTTTTCCCTGATAAAACTATCTGTCACATGTGACATGGATGTACAAATAGTGTTAGTTAACTGGTGTAAAGCTATTTCTGTGAATAAAATCATCAACCAAAGAAAACACGTCAACCAGCTCTACTCAAACTCTTCGTTATAGTTTATAAAGTACTCAGATACCTAAACAATAAGTTCAGCCTACATAGTTCATATCTGACACCAGGTCTTACTACACATCTCTAAAGTGCCTAGCCATCTTTAGTTATTCTAAAATATAATATTTTAATTAGATGACTATGCAATACATAACATATTTTTACACTTAGTCTCTGCAGAATGTCTACTAAAGTAAGTTATAAAATTATATTAATCAAGAACTTTATAAACAGAAGTGGAATTGTTTTGAAATCCCAGTAGTCACTGACATTTAGCAAATTTCATTTAATTATGTTAGTATAACCTATCCATCTGTTAATATGCACTTTAAAAAGAAAATAAAAGAAAAAATCAGGGGAACTGATGTTTCCTTTTTCTAAAAAGGTTATATTGATAGAATAATAAATACATCTGTTTTTAAACAAAATTGTCAAAAAAATAAAATTCAGACATTTTAAAATATTTTTTCTTTATGAATAAATCCCTTTGAACTCAGTGGATTTATCCACATGCAAAAGTTACTGAAACAGATTTGATTTTTCTCTCTTTTACTGCCTCTTCCTCAGTCTCCTGGTCTTGGAGGTCTTGATCCTTTCTTGAAATTTATGAAGGGACATAAGCCTAGTTATAGGTATAGGCAACAGTATGAGTCCTTCTATCAGAATATATTCCTATTCAGAATGGCTGAGAAAAATTATATGAGGGGTATTTGTTTCCCAACTTTTAATGTCTATTCATAGGAATGTCCTCATGCATCTCTGCTCATACGATCACAAAAGTAACAAATACATGGATGACATCTCTCACACATTTGACCAGTGAGCTGGGCCTCATTTATGCACTTTTACTTCACAGGACCTCTCTCCACCCCCACTCTTGGTTACATGGAGGCAGCCCTCTGCCCCCCAGCTGCTGTGAGCCGCCTCTGGCTCAGTCTTGCTCCCTACTCGGCTGCAGGAAGGCTTGGGGCACAAAGCCCAGCACACAGCAGCCTCATCCCATGCACAGATTGCAGGGGGCATGTGCCCTCCGGGCCTCTGCCAGGGTGCATGCAGTGGCAGGAGCCCCCCTGTGTACCTGAATGAGCCTCCCGGGCTCTAACCCTTCCCCAGTCTGGCCTGGCCAGGGCCCAACTCACCCAGGTGCAGGGGGCACGGGGGGGGGGGTTGTCCCATTTCCACAGCCCAGCCCCAACGTCTGTGGCTCAGCCCAGCCACAGGCATCCCTCTGCTCCCAATTGCAGAGCCTCTGACAGTTGATTTTAGTCAGAGATTGACTGTCTGAGGCTCTCCAATCAACCAGCTGATTTCAACTGACCAGCTGGTGACCACTGCTTTATGGAGACTGAGGTGATAAAAATCACTCTTTTGCACAAATGTCTGTGCATCCTCCATGGATGCAGCTTTTCAAGCCAGTTCCAAAGACATCATATTCTACAAAATGATCAATGCATATCTATGTTACTATGGAAAATTCAGAGGATTTGAGCCAAATCCTGTAGAGCAGGGAAGCATAAGTAGTCTCATTAGCTGTAGTATGATTCTTCCCATTCCTAATTGCTTTGCCTCCCAACTGCTTCATTTCCTATGTAATTTAGATTAAATGTTTTCAGAAGACTGAAAGAGTACAAAATCAGATAGTGAGTTTTCATGCATTTTTCCTTATAATACTATGGATTAAGGCAAAATGAAAGTAGGACTCACTAGGTGAATCTATATGTGCAAATAATGTGGGATCAGTTTACTCTAGAGTAAGCTGTCTCAGGTACGCATCTACATATGCAGGCATGCGGGAGCAGATTTGCTGCTCCTAGCAGCAGACTGCTCCCACTCCCTGCAGCCCTGCATTGGGCCCAGAACCAGATTAACACATAAGCAAACTAGGCACATGCCTGGGGCCATCAGTGAAAAAGGAGCCCTGTTGTGCTTATTTTATATAATTATTGAGTGGAAAAAATAATATAAATATATACTATTAAGTAGGGGCCCATGAGTTTGTTTGCCTAGGCCCCACTAAAGGGTTAATTTGGCCCTGACTGGGCCCCTGCACCAGGGGCTAGCAGAGAGCATGGGGCCAGGAGACAGCTGTCCTCTGGCCGGGGCCTGGAGATTGCTCCCTATCCCTGTGAGCTGCCTGAGGTTGAGGCGGGCTCCACCACTAGAGCTCAGGAAGTAACAATGTCACCCTGCTCAGGCAGCAGGGAGCTCCCAGTTCCCACTCTACAAGCCTGGGGCCTGGGCTGGGACATTCTTATCTCTCAGCCCAAACTCTGTGGTCACGATCAGGAAGCAGGGCTGGGAGCTCCCTGCTGCCGGGGCAGAGGGACAGTGTCCCTGTCTGGCCTCCAGTGGCAGAGCCTGCCCTGGCATCAGGCAGCTCCTGGGGGCAGGGAACAATCACCCACCCCTGCTGCCTGGCTGACCAAGAGCACGTTTGCTCCCAGTCAGCTGTCTGCATGTGCCTTACTGTATACTAAGACAATTGAGAGTCAGTTTGCTACTTGAATTTACAGGCAGCAAATTTACTCATGATTAAAGCAAATTACGATGCAGTAAGCATCTGAACGTGTAGACGGTGATGCTTACTGTGCAGTAATTGGCTCTAATCTTGAGTAAAGCATCACATGTAGACACACCCACTGTTTATGAAAAGATAGGTTATTTCTCACTATATCTATTACAACAAGGATTTTTCATAACCTTATGTCCATAATTACTCTATTCTGATTACCTCCTGTACTCAAAAGTTTAAGTTGCATGCCAAAGACACTAGCTTCAGCAGAAAGGATACTGAATTTGCACAAGGCAAAAACCCATCAAAACAAAAGTGGCTCTGCCAAGCAGCTGACAAAGAAGATGTGGCAGAAATTGTTTTAAGAAAGTTAAAATAACTATATACTCATCTGTGACTAGATGCACAAAATTAACATTTACTAAAGTACACTGTGCAAAATTAGATTTAAAACACTTCAAAGCCTATTGCTGACTGCTGGAAAGAAGAAAAATCACTCTTATTTATATATTTATATTTATATAAAATTGCTATTTTTGAAGGTATTTGTTAGATACAGTTCCTCTCCTCTTTGTCTACATGTTTCTGTGATTTGTGTGCTCAAAATTATTCTATAAAAGTATATTTCTCTTTCAGTGAACAGAAGATTATAAGCAGCATATAACTATCTCCAAGTACTAGTTCTTTTTGACTTAGCCCTGAATGGACCAGAAAAAAATTGCAGATAAACACCAATATAGTATACTGGTATATTAAGAATAGGCACAGTAATTAGGCACTGATTCTTGCCAACCAAGACAATGCTCATGCGTTAATTTAAAAAACAAAGCACTATGGGGGAGTGCATACATATATAGCCCCCTAGCTGTAGTGATACCAAGTTGCCTCAAAAGCACACTATTCAGCCAAGGAGCCTGTCAGAGAGGCAGTGGCAACAGAGTGGATATCTCTTTAGGTTAGGGGTAGGCAACCCCTGGCATGCATGCCAAGAGTGTGGCACATGAAGACATTTTGTTTGGCATGGGTGCCTTGGGGCAGACAGGGCTGTGGGGAGGAACTTCCAGGGGTCTAATCCTTGTTGTGGCAGTGTAGCTCCAGCCCCTTCCCTGCTGTTCTCCTTGAGGTGTGTGTACCCACTGCCAGCAATTTTCAAGTTCTTGAGTTTGGAAGCTTAGGTTCCTTTTAATGTAATAATAAATATGCCAATAAATATATTCATGCGAATAGGACAGAGAGAGAGAGAGAGAGAGAGAGAGAGCATGCCTACTTAATATATTTCAGGGATCACTTCTATAGTTTATTCTCTAACAATGAAAAAAAAAAATCAGAGGAAATATATCTGTTGAAAAAGCAAATGAAAGGATAATTTGCCCAGACCACTGGAGAACATGACTCCAAACCAAAATACCATTCTCTGTTGAAATTTCAGTTTTATAATCATAAAATACAGATACTATTGACAGAAACAGAAGAATTCTTTGGCTCATGGATATGAACATACACAAAAATACACATAGGCCCCTGGCAGATGTTACACTTAAGATATGATTAACCTGTTAATTGGATCTTAAATAGTTACCCTGCTACATGTTCAGACCATTAATGGTGTGATAATATTTGAAACAAGCTACCCAGCCAGAGCTGCCCAGAGTGTGGTTTAAAGTCCCCAGCAAGGGAAGTCAAAGGCTCCTCCTCCCCATGAGCCTTTGCTCCCCTGCACCAGGCAGCTGGGCCAGTGCTGCCTAGTATGAGGTTTTGACAATCAGGTAATGAATCGGCCCCAGCCCAGACAGCTTCAGGTCTCAAAGCCAGGGCTATTCAGGGCTGAAAATCTGTTGACTGTCAGGGTGAACTGGTCCTGTGACTGTACAGAATTGGGGCCAGCAATCAGCTAATTGTTGGCCTCACTCCTTAGACATCCCTAGGTCTTGAATGGGAGCTGGAACTCTCCATCAGGACTGACAATCAATTTATTATCAGCCCTGCATGCAGGCACCTGGCTTCCAACTTGTCAGTGCAGAAGGACCATGGGTTCTCCCTGCAGTGGCAAGTAGTAACAGCCCCTATTGGGATCTGATCCCCAAATCCCACCTCCTGCCAGGCATGTGTGGCCTGACAGGAGATGCGATTTCTGCTATTTGGGATCAGATCCCATCATGCCATTAAACAAATATATGTCAGGGACCATAGAAGATGAAGATTAAACAGACTAACCCAATTAGAGGAAAGGGTCATTTGATATGCTAGCTGGTATGTTCTGAGGGGAAAAAAAAAAAGAACTGAATTTGTAAGAGGAGTAATTACTGGATTATTTTATTTGATATAAAACAGAATTTTGTTTTTGATTTTTGAAGGATTATTTTTATTTCAAGTCATTGTTTGAGTTCTTATGAACTAATTTTAAAATAACATTATTTGTTTATTATAACTTGAACACTAATCCAACTCTTATACTTCACACTCTTCAGAAACACAGTTACAATTTTAATTCAGGTGCAATATAGCACATTCATTTTTAATCACTATTGTATTCTTGTTCTGTCTGTCTCCCTCTCTCTCTCCCCCCTCTCAAAGCTTTAGCATTCGTGACAGAAAATGTCCTTGAAATGTCATCTTAACTCTGAGCATGCATGATCTTTACAATAATCACCACATCCCTAATCTTTTTTGCTCTCAACATCCATTGTGCCTGATATTTTGACTCTGGAAATCTATTTTAATTATTTTTAAACATTTGGCACAGAGGAATTCCAGATTTTGAAATTAAAGCTTGAGTGGAAAGTATGCCCTGTGCATAATGTTATGTCACAGATCCTATCAAAGATCTGTAAGGTTTGTAATAATGCTAAAACTTTGAGTTTGGATATTACGCACACGGCATCTCACTTATTTCTAGTAACTGAACACATTTCAGCTCCGAGTGAAATGACCCCACTTTTTCCAGCTACAAAAAATGCATCTACAATTATGTATTCCCCAAAATGTAGGTCATTTAGATGTCCATCACACTGAATGGAACAGAAAACTGGTATCTTTTAAGTTGGGGTGCTCAAGTGCAGGGCAGGGCTCCACAGGAGTCTTAAAATTTGGCAGTGGGGGAGCAGAGGCAGCATTAATTGACACTCCACAGCTGACAAATGTCTAGACCCATGAGAAACCTAGCAGTAAATAGCATGGCTTGTGTACTAGACTGGTTGTGCAAGTCTGGAGTGTACAAGGCCTGATCTAGGTGCACAGGGCTCGGTGGCACAGGGCCTGATCCAGACAGTGCAAGGCTAGATCTGGGTTGCA
The DNA here is from genome assembly GCF_052110815.1 of Crocodylus siamensis. NCBI lineage: Eukaryota > Metazoa > Chordata > Crocodylia > Crocodylidae > Crocodylus > Crocodylus siamensis. The sequence goes on from NC_143395.1 coordinate 165,248,271, forward strand.
TGAGGCCAGATCCTGGCATGTGGGGCCCAATCCTCTGCACCGAATCCACACAAGTTCTGGCTTGTGGACCAGCCCTGTGACACTTATCTGGCTCACTGGATTGCAAGGTTGAGCAGCATTCTAAGTAGCTTAAGGAGCAAATGAAGAACAAAACTATCCCCTAAAATATTTGCATCTGCATAAGCAGATGTTAGTACCCGAAAACTTCACCAATTATTTGAAGTGGAAATGAAAAACACTATTACTTTAGGCAGTACAGGATTTGTCTAGTCTAGAAGAAATGCCACAAACTATTGAAAGCAAAGCAGGTTGCAAAGTCAATAAGTAGGAGGCAATACAGTGAAAACAATGGAAAAATTGAGAAGGAGAAATATTTTTAATGATATCCTATATTACTCATCTAAGGATAATGTAATAGAAAGGACTCAGTGTTTGAGTCTGACATTTTACTCTGCAGCAATTAAGATTAAGGGTATGGGAAGTTTAATTAGCACATTTACTTAAATCCAAGACAAGGTGTCCCCCACATTAAACACTGGAAAGAAAACTCCTCATCTTGGATTCAGAGTACAAGGCAGTGGGGAGCAGGTGGCTGCAATAGCTCCAGCTCTGGCTCCAATCCAGGGCAGCAGTGGCAGCTCTGGTTGCAGCTCTTGCTCTGACTTTGACCCTGTCCTGGGGCTGAGGCCAGGGCCAGAACTGCCATCAGGCCAGGCAGGGGCTGGAGCCAGCATGTGTGGGGCCAGGTCTGGGCCAGTGCCAAGACTGATGGTAAGCACTGGTGTGTGTGGGGTGGGGAGACAGCAGTGGGTGGACAAGATGGGGGGGCACAGGTACTAGGTAGACAAGTGGCAGAGGGGGCAAGTAGCAGAGGAGGGCAGGTGCTAGAGGGCACATGCTGGAGGGCACAGGTACTACAGAAGCATAGGCACTATGGATGGGAACAGTCAGCAGGGTTAGTAAGTGGCAGGGAGGGAGGAACAGGCAGGCTCCAGGGAATACAGACTCCAATAGGGGCAGGCAGTAGGAAGGATAAGTAGTAGGGAGCCAGACATCAAGGAACACAGGCACTATGGGGAGCAAGTGGCAGGGAGGTAGCAGGTGCCAGACACCAGGGGGACAAGCAGCAGGGGAGGCAAGTGGAGGGAGGGGTGCTAAGAGGCACAGGCCCTGTCGGGGATAGGCACTGGGGGGTGGATGAGAAGCAGGCAGCAGCAGGGAAAAGGGGCAGGGGCATCAGGCATCAAGGGACACAGGTTCTGGGGGGTAATGGTCAGGGGTCAGGCCACTTGACTTCCTCTACGACCTGCCTCCCACCATGTACCCCTGCTGCTGTGTTTCTCACTGCAGTAGTGTCGGGGGAACAAATTTAAGACAACCCTGCAACAGTTAGTTCCTGAACATGGAAAATTACAGCAAAGTTATAAATTTACTACATACAGAATCTAATTATGGGGGGTTGTAACAGAGGACCCAAACCCTGTTACTTGGACACAATGGAGGGGGAGGAAAACCCAATCAGTGCATCCAGAGCATGTGCCAAAGCAGTCTATGTGAAGGTGGGAGGCCAGGCAGATGGCATCAAAAGAGAAAGACTGTGAAAGATATTTGGGATGAGATGGAGGTTTGAAGCAGCCAGTCAAGGAAAAGGGAATTTGCACCAGGGAGCTGAGGGTTCCTGTCACTTTAAGAGGATTCAGTGGAAGGAGTGCAGGCTGACCCTTAATTAAGAAAGTAAAACCCTTGGGCATGGCTGGGCGAGGGTAGCGGGGCTCCCAAGCATATAAGTCCGGTCCCTGAGCCAGAGCAGGCAGTAAGGCCCTGCAGGCTGCAGGGAGAAGAGCTCCCACAGGGAAGCTGACTATGGGAAGCAATGCCTAGGGAAAGCCAAGCTACCCACAAGAGTGAGAGCAGGCCTAGCCTAGCCCTGGGAGTTATAGTTTATGGGAGGCAAACTTTGTGAAAGCAGTTCGTGCATATTTCAGTTGTACTGGTATATGGTTGTTTATGTTTGTTGAATAACTGAAGGACTGTGTGTGGCAATAGGGATGGAAGAGCAATGAGTAGGGTATGCTATGAGACTTTTCAATGCGGGGGTCTGAACTCCAAGCCAAGCAGGGCAGGGTGAGCCCACGGAGTACAAAAAGGAGACTAAAAAGAGCACAGAGCTCACCAGCTTCTAAGGGCACCCTCACCTCTTCAACAACATCAAAGACGTGGCAAATGAGACATGAAGGGAAGACCCTGAGAGGTGGGAGCAAAGATTGATCAGGACTTAGGCAGCCATCAAGGGGGCACTATAGCAGTACTAGGTCCTGTTACAGGGGTCATCTTAAATTTGAAGTCTTGGATTCGGGTAAATATGGTAAACAAAAGTACTTAGGGTCTGCTAAATTTTATCAAATTGCATTCCATTAAAATAATTACCCTACAAAAAACCTGGTGGAAAGCACCACTTATTTCTGCACATCATGAAAAGCAAATTTTCTGGTAAAACTTATTTCCAAGCATAGCTTTAATTTACTTAAAAGTAAATTAAAACAAAGACACTACAATATGTGATTTGTACATTCCAGATTTTCAAACCCTATGCGGTAATTTAGTGCTATAATTTCCAATGTACTGGCTATTTTAAAGTACAAAAAGTTAAAAAAAAAAAAAAACACCCCAAAATTAGGAAACTAGATTCAGGAAACCAGTAATGGGAAATGGACAAATCTTTTACATTGACATTACTTATCAAAATACCACCCGTCTTTGTGGCATGTCAAATGATATTACTGTCTGATAGCTGTTCAGCAGCCTATGTGAAATAAAATAGTTTCTGTCTAGTAACTAGTTCATAGTATTAGACAGCCTCATCCCAACAACTGTTACTGCGATAGGAAGTCTGTTGGTTATTGTGGAAAGTGGGGCTCCCTGCCTAGCCACAGTGCTAGGTTCCTCACTTGTCTTTAGGCATGTCTCCCATGCCTTGTTCTTATTAATTAGGATGTTAATCGAGCGGGAAGCTGCCCATTATTGCCTCCTGATATTTGGGGGTGTCTGCAGCTCCATACCTCCCATACACTACAGCCCAAGCCTCACAGATGGCATCCAGCTGTTAGCCACACCAGCCCCACACTGGGCTCCAGAATCCTCCTATCAGGACACCACTTAGATCCCTCCACTCAGGCAGCCTACTCCACCGTCATTTGGGCTGCCAAGCTCCCAGCAGCCATCTCCCCTCTCGGTTGTGGTCCCCCACACCTTCGGCCACACGGGCCCTGGTCTCACCTCCAAGGCCAGGTGGGACCCCAGGCCCTCAGCTCTGGGTGTCCCTCGTGGTGGGCCCCTGGTCCTTTTGACCTTCCTGATCCTGGCCCCAGCATTGACCAGTCAAGGGAGTGCTCCACCTCTGGCCTCTCTCACTAACCCCACACTATCTCTCGGGTCCACCTTCCTGGATGTGGGAGCTGGGGTACCTCACACCATGACTGGTGCTACTTAACATCTTACTTTTGACCCACACTTGGCCTCCCAGCAGCAGAGGACTTACCAGAGTCAGGACTCACCCTTCTCTCTCTTGGGCTGAGCCCCTTTTACTCAGCCTCTGGCTCAAACTTCAGCCGCAGGCACCCGAAGACCTACCTGGGCCTCCTCCCCTCACTCGGGGCTCCACACCACCCCCTCACTTGGGGCTACTCATCTCTTCCCCCTTCACTGGGGCTCCATACCGCCCCCTTCACTGGGGGCCATAGGGCTTTCCTCCCCAGCAGATTCAGGTGACCGCAGCCATGCCTGGCCCCCACTCTCCTTCCTCAGGGTCTTGCACCCCACAGGGCTCTGGTGGCCACAGCCATGCCTGGCCCCAACTCTCCATCCTCAGGTCTTGCACCTCACAGGGCTCAGGTGGCTGCAGCCATGCCTGGCCCCAACTGCCTCCGGTGTCATGCAACCCACCCGAAGGTGTCCCCTACCTTCGGTGCCCCTACCTGCCTTTCACCAGGGCAATAACTAGCTCGGCGTTTCCTGGGGGCTCCCGCACCACTGAGAGCCCCACCAGGCCACCCACTCCCAGCAGGTCATAGTTTTAGGTCATTCCCAGGACCAGGAGCCTCCTAATCATCCCCTACAGCTCCTCCCTTACCTCCAGGATGATACACAAAGCCCTACAACTAGGCAATGTTACTACCTGCCCAGTCAGGGGCTTACTGAGCTCTTTATATAGGCAGACAGAGCTCTAAAATGGCTGCTGTATTCAAGTACCTGCTGGCTGCTTAGCTTTGGTCTTCGAGTGGTAGGCACCAACAGTGCCGTGCTACACACCTTCCCCCTTTAAATGCTACCTATGGGGCTTCCCCTGCTGCTCCTCCAAAGCAGGCTCCCACGGGAGCCTGTGGGAGCCCCTAAGTAGCAAGCCACACACCTTCCCCCTTTGAATGAATTCTGGGGGGGAGGGGGGGTTCCCTAGGCTGCCTTCACTGCTGGGCTCTGCTCCAGCCTATTGCAGCCTCTGCCACGTGGTGAGCACCCCAGGGGTGCTCCACCACCGTTATCTCAGCAGGGACATAAAATAGAGGCTGTACTCTCTGCTTTTTAGGGCAGCCTGTGTCCACCTCTTACACTTAATATAGGACACTTGATGCCCAAAAGCTTGTCTAACAGCTTTCCTGACTATACAGCTGGCCCGAGAAAGGGTATCACAAAATATTTTTGCTTCTCAGAGATAAAGACATATCTGATGAAATAACCTACCTTCTTACCCATGCATGTGATCTCTTTAATAAATCTGAAGCAAAATACAAGGCCAACATAGGAAAATATTTATACTATAAGTTATCTATATTGTATTTGTTTTAAAGATGGACAACTCCAGTCTACTGTGGTACAATTTCTTCACTTTTGTAAGTGAAGAAATGTAAATGGAAAAAAAAATATTCCTCCCATTAATTATAAAGCAGTTAAATGTCTATCAAAAGGATTTTCATTAATGAATCTTACCTTGCTGAATTAGAAACTGAGTGGTAGGAACTAAGTCTGTCCATGGTGCAAAATCACCTGTTTGTAAATCCACAAAATAAGCAAAGATAACCCTGTCTCCTGATGGAAACTGAACACCTGTAAAGTCAGCAACAGAGATACACTTAGGCAACAAGACAAGACACTTCAGTAGCAAGACATCCTCAGCTAGTACGTATTAAAATTTGAAGTTAATAAATCTATGACAATTTATACTAGCTGATGATCTGCGTCAGAGAAGCAGAAATTTCACACTGTTCTTATATGCTCAGTAACATAAAGCCATGTAGCTAAACAAAATTAACAACTCCAGAACTTCAGAGTTTTTGCTACTTTGTGAACAGATTTTTATTTCAGCAATCACCTGACGTGGGAATTATGGCTGGTGTACCCTGACAGGTTTACCTATTCCAATTAGAGCATTAATAATTAATGTGACCATGTTCAATTGGAAGTGGTTCTGTGACTGAGTTTTAAAATGGAGGACACTTATACAAGTGCAGTCAGGCCCCTGAAAGTGCTCTACAACTGTACCATGATACATGCACAGCTGCAGAGTGCTTTTAAAACGGCCAACTGTGCAAAAAAATTTTCCCCTACAGTTAATTTTTTGAGCATTGGGGCTATCAGCAGGGTGGTCCGTTTGGGACAGTCCCATTGGGGTTGTCCTTACCTCCAGGGCTGTCAGCAGGGGGAGGAAAGGGCAGAAGAGGAGGGAGGGAGGGAGCAGTACCAAGCTGCTGGCTGGGGTTTTCTGTCTGGCTGAAGCTGGAAGTGGGGGAGGGATGGAATGGAGCCCTCCTCGCTACCCTGGCTGGCGTACTGCGGGTAGCTGGGCTGGGCTCACAAGGTGAGGGGGCTCCCTTCTTCACCCCACCTCCAGCTCTGGCCGCACAAAGCAGAGAGGGGGAAAGGAGCAGCATGAGCTGCCAGCTTGTGTGGCCTGAGCTGGAGATGGATGGGGGATGGAATGGAGCCCCTTTGCCTTGCAGGTCCAGCCCAGCTCCCCTCAATACCCCAACTAGGGTAGCTCAGCAGGGAGGAGCTGTAAAGCTGTGGGGGGGGTCCATTCCACCCCCTCCCCCCCCAGCTCCAGCCAGGTAGCAAACTCCAAGCTGCAGCTCCAGTGGAGGGGGCAGGGCTGGTGAGAGGAGTGGTTCAGCAGCCCTCTTGGATGCTTCAGGGGCGCCCCTGCCTGCTTGCCAGGGTTAGTGATGGCAGGCTCCAGCCCCTGTATCCCAACCCAGCAGGTGAATGTCTGTTGGATTGGGGACCAGGAGGAGGGCCTGTAACTCATAGCACTTTGTAGAAAGTGCCATGAGTTAGAGCATGGTCAAGGTATGTCTGTCAACATCCAGAGATAATTATTATCCAACTTTTGTTCTTTTATCTTTAGGTTGTATACAGTTTAAAAAATGTTCAAAACCAGATATGAATATGTGGATTTAAACAATACATATGATCATATAGTACTGAATGTTCTCATACATAACCCTAAATATAACATGCTCCCAGTTTCTGAAAAGGTAGCATGAAAGAAAAAAAGATCTTACTTTGGGTAATAATCTGAATAGCAGCAGATAGGAAGCTGAAACTGCTCCTAAGCATGCTGTCAACCCCATGTGCTGGATTGGACTGACAAACTGATCCCAGGAGACAGCCTAATCTGGTGTACAGGGCCATGTCATGCAGCCAGGGGCACTCCCTACAGGTCCAGAAATTTGGCAGCAAAGGAGTCATGGCAGCATTAATACATGTGACTCCTAGTGTGCATCTACTTGAGATGCTTTACTGTGCAGTACAGCAATTTACTGTGCAGTAAGTGTGCATGTCTACATGTGCGTACATTTGCTGTGCAGTAAACTGCTTTAATCATAAGTAAATTTGCTACGTGAAAATTCAAGTAGCAAATTTACTTGCAGTTAGTTACAGCACAGTAGCACTCATGTAGACACCTGACCAGGAGCAAATGTGCTACCGGTAAGCCAGGCAGCAGGGGGTGGGAGATTGCTCCCTGCTGCCGGGGTGGGCTCTGCCGCTGGAGCCTGGGAGGGTATTATGACCCCCTACCCCGGCAGCAGGGAGCTTCCAGCCCTGTGCTCCAAGGTCACGATTAGGTTGTGGGGGCTGGGAATCCCCACTGATCCAGGGGCTTGCTGCTAGCTGCCCCACTGGCAGATTGGGGTAGGAACCTGCAACCTGCCCCTCCCCTGCAACTCTTTTCAAGTTTCCTGCCCCCAGTCGGAGAGCTGGGGCCAGAAGCTTCCTGCTGCCAGGGCAAGGGGATGTTGTCTTCTACCCAGGCTCTGGTGGTGGAGCCTGCCCCCAGCAGCAGGGAGCAATGTCTCAGCCATTGCCAGGAGACTGGCCCTGTGCTCCCTGCCAGCCCCTGGGCTAGCGTCCAGGGGGAGCCTAGAGCTCCCTCTGGTTGCTGCAGGGGGCTGGTACAGTGCTGGAGGGGGTGGGAACAGATTGCTGTCAGGAGCAGCAAATCTGCTCATAAGTCCCTGCATGCGTAAATGCCTGCCTGAGTGCATTTACTCATGAGAAATTTACTTGTGAGTAAACTTCTCCCAGATCAAATGCATGTGTAGACACACCTCTGGAGATGTGACAATTCAGGCTGCCACCACTCCTCTGCTACCAAATTTCCATATTCTTTGGGTTCTGTTTTTCTTGCATATAATGTGCAGCCCAGTTTTCATCAGATGCTTTTGGAGAAAAGGGTATAGGTTATATAGGAGAAAATACAGTATTACAAATTTTACTTCTGAAAAAAATTAAATCTTTCAATTAATTACAATATTATCACTGTAAATGTAATGAATGGCATGCAGTACAGAACTTATATTGAAAATTACCAGTAGGTGGTTCTCCTTCAAATATATCACGAACAAGATTATTGAAACTGTGCGTTACATTTACAAGACATTCATCTGTGGTATTTATGACAATCAAAGAGTCCTCCTCATAATCATCTTTTCTTCTTAAAACTCCACCAACTGCCCAAGTAAATGCAAATACATAGAGTTTTCCTAACAGTGACGGCAGTTTGTCAGGATATTTTTCCAGGAACCATTTCTTATCTTCCCTATAATAAATGAAAAAGAAATAGAGTTCAGTAGTTTAGCAAGCTATTACCATTAATCTCAAATGTTTCATTGCCATTAACTAACATATGTTTTAAACTTAAGGTATACTCCATCTAGATGTATAAACATATGGACTCGTGGGGTGACATTTTCAAAAGACATGCATACCTACTAACAGCCAAATGGGGTGCAAAATATTGCATAGCTATTGAATACCAGAGAATAAATAAGTTTGTAGAACTGCTGCCAAGATTTTTCAACAAGTAAGAAATGTTAAGAATGTGACTTTTCATCTTCTGATACATTAGAACAGCACCTTACAATGTAAGTCAGAGAAAAATAAATTATTTACCACAGTAACTGGAGTTCTGCAAGGTTTGTTGTCCATATGTATATGTCACTGTGGGTACACATGTTCCAAGCACTCAAGCTTGAAGACATTTTTGTCCTCGGCATATGCACCCTCTTCTTCCCTGTACTTTGTGCTGAAGTCATACCAATTGGTGCATACCTCCCACACTTCAGTTTTTCTAAAAGCATCTCTCATCTCAAGGAGCTTCCTGTTATCTATTTGACTACAGTTTTACAGATATCTGCTTGCCTGTATGCATATACCACAGTGTATCACTCCAAAGAAGCTCAATTCATACAAAGGCTTAGCCAGTTGGTCCCAAGCCTGTAGCAGTGCATGGGATTCTTCCATCCTAGGTGCAGGACTTTGCACTTGTCTTTGCTGAACCTCATGAGATTTCTTTCAACCCAATCCTCCAATTTGTTTAGGTCACTCTGAATCCTAGCCCTACCCTCCCAGCATATGTACAGTTCCCCCAGCTTGGTGTCATCTGTGAACTTGCTTAGGATGCTGCAGGGTGGTGGCAGCAGCAGTGGGGAGGAGCCACAAGGCAGCCCAGGTGCAGACTCTGGGCAGCAACAGCCAGAAGGGCCCTGGGGCACACCTGCCACCAGGTCCTGCTTTTTCTTGGTGCCCAGCACTGGCTTCTGTTGCTCACTGTGGGCAGGGCTGCCTATCTTTGTCTCTCCCTCTTCTCACCTCCCCCGCTGAACCCTCCTGCACCTACAGCACATCCCTGTAGCTTATGCCAGTTCCTGCTCCACATGTTGGAAGGAGGGCCCAGTGGGCACCAGCATCAGCTGTGGATGCAACCGGCAGGTTCTTGTTGGGGATCAGGGCATCTGCCCAAGTCTGCAGGTAATGCTGCTGCAGTCCCAGGCAGTCTTCCCAATCCTCAGTGGAAGCCTGCTGGCTGTATCCACAGCTGATACCAGCAAGTGCCCGGCTCTGCTTCTGGTGCACAGGACAGGAGCTATCGTAAGCTATGGACCCACCCACCTGGCACAGCGTAGCAGCTGGAGCCACCAGCTCCCCACAGGCCAGATCCCATGACTTTGAGGCCGCTGACCTCAAATGACAGATGCAATTAGTCGGTGGGCCAGATCCAGCCCTGGGCCATATTTTGCCCACCCCTGGGTTAGGCATTATCCTATGCCTTCTCCAGCTCTGATTTTGAAACTGGGCAATAGCAGCCAAGAGTAAGATACACGAGTCAAGGAGAAAGAACAAGTTAACTTCTGAGTTCCAGCCTAGACCCTTGTTCCTAATAGGGCAGAAATTTTCCCACTATTTGCCACTCATTTTATCTAATGACAATGTTCAGTGGCTCAGTTTCAAAAGGCATGCTGAAGAGAGGACTGGATAATGCCTAATCTGTGTTGTGATGATTCAAGCAATGTACTAGAAAGTCAGAGAGATACAGATTAAAACCTTATTTCCAAGAGGAGAGACTTTAAAACCTGGGTCTCCTTTTTCCTGGGTAAGTACCCTTAGCAGGATGCAGAAAGGGTAATAGAATTTCATACAATATCTGCCACAGAAAGGTCTTAGTAACCATTTTTCTTTACTACCAGGGCTAAGAATGCTTCTCAAAAGTCATGTGGTGACTTGCCCACAAAGACAACTAATTTCTTTATACCATAGAGCATGGGCATCAAAAATCAGCTCTGCAGGTCATATCCAGCCCACAGAGCCCCCTTATCTGGTCCTCAGTGCTGCCTCTGTATCTCATAGTTGACCCACAAGCAAGATGTAGGATGCACATCACAGGCGGTGCCTGCTCTGGGAAGTCTGCTCCACATAGTGCCCTGGCAGGCATCACCTGCTGTCTGTATTCTGGGCCGGCTGGAATGGATGTCACATGCAGTGCAGTCATGGACTGTTGGGGGGGGTCCTACATGTGATGTGCATCTCAGGCTGGCAGGAGTATGCACCACATGTGGTGTGCATCCTGAACTGGCTGGAACAGGTGCTGTATATAGTGTGGATCCCAGAGTGGGTGCCATGCAAACTGGATCTGGCATGCAGGGGGAAGCCTGCATCCACTCATCCTTGTACCACTCATCTGGCCCACTGGGTACCAGTGAGGGTGGTGCTGGGTGAAATTAAAAGAATTTTTCACTCTTAGGAGACAACTGATAATGTTCTTTCAGAGATTTCATAGATGTTTAGGGTCAGAAGGGACCTCAGTAGATCATCAAGTCCAACCCTCTGCCCTGGGCAGGAAAGAGCGCTGAGGTCAGACAACCCCAGCCAGGTGTTTGTCCAGTCTCTTAAAGTTCTCCAAAGTAGGGGAGAGCACCACTGCACTTCAGTGGTGACATGTAGGAGGTGCATGTGCACCCCCTGAGAACACCGGTGCACCCCAACTGGCTGTGCTTGCCGCCTAGGTGACAGGTCCTACGAGGAGAGATTGAAGGACCTGAATCTCTTCAGCCTCCATAAGAGAAGGCTGAGAGGTGATCTAGTGGCTGTCTACAAGTTTGTCAGGTGGTGGGAGACAACAAGGAATAGGAAGTTTTGTTTTCCGGGGTGTCTCTTGGAGTAACTAGGAACAACACCACAAACTGACAAAAGGCAAATTTAGACTAGACATTTGGAAAAAGTTCTTTATGGTAAGGGTTACCAAAATCTGGAATAAGCTTCCAAGTGAGGCATGGGCAACTGGTGCCACCTTAGTCAGGGGAAGCACGGGTCCCCCCCCCCCAGCAACCATTCAGCAACCGGCCAGCTAATCCCTCTGACTGGCAGGGGTCCCCTGCAGCCAATCGCAAGATGGCTGATCACTGCCGCCGAACACTGTGGCCACTTCTGGAAGTGGCTGCAGCTGCTTCTGGGAGCACAGCAGCGCTCCACACCCAGGCTGGCACTTGTGGGGGGACAGGTGGGCACCGGCGCTTCTGCCTGCCACAGAGCTCACCAGTGGCATTGCAGCATGCCGAGCCACAGGAGCATGGCAGCAGCAGGATTGCCGCACTGCGAGCACTGCCAGTGACCCTGCAGCACATGGAGTCATGGGAATGGGGTGGCAAGGGTGAGACTGCCACGCCGCAAACTCACGCCATAAGTACTTAAACAGTCTTGCCAATGGTTCTGCTATGACACTGGATAATTCTTTCAGAATTGGGTGAAGATCATCTGGGCCTGCTGACCTGAACACATCAAGCCCCTCCAAGTGTCCCTTCACCAGGTCGGTGCTAACTGTTGGTGGGCTGGTGTCTCTGTTGTGCCTGTCTATGGTCAAATTTGGATATGATCAAATTCTTTGTCCATGCTCAGGAATACTGATGCAAAAAACTCATTGAAGAGCTCAGCCTTGTCCCTCTTATCCATCACTAATTATCCCAGTGTGTCCAATAGGGGGTCCTATGTTACCATGCACCTTTTGCTCCCCATATCCCTGAAAAAGGACTTTTTGTTGTTTTTAACATTTGTTGCCAGCCTGAAAGTCATTGTTGTCTTGGCCTTTCTAACTGACTCCCTGCAAGTGTGAGCCAGGTGGCAACCCCCTGCTTCCACTGTCTGTATGCCTACTTTTTCATCTCTAGGCTTTCCTGGATTTCCCTGTTTAGCCAAGAGGGTTTCATGGGTCCCACCAGGTTTCAGTAAAAACAACCAGGTCAAGGTCTTTGTTTGCAAGCAGGACTGTGAGTTCCTGCCTGTTCCTCACGCTCCTAGCATTAGTATAGAGACACTTAAGCCCCCCCAGTGGGTGCCCTTGATATCCCTCTGTCCTGATGTCTATCGGGCCCTGCAGTACTTACATGGACTTTTCCAGTGTGTGGTTTGTGGTTCATTGTTCCTAGGTTCTCACTGTCTTCTGCATCCCTATCCCCTAACGAACCCAGTTTAAAGCCCTTTGACCTCCCTCTCTCTCTTTACAAATATATTTAAAAACTAAGAAAAAACTGAAGGCACAGAAGTGGCTGCAAGGCCAACACTAATCTTCAAGAATGGCGAAAGTTTTGTTTTGAGCCAAAGGTGGTTGAGGCTAGCCAAGGAACAGGAGGGATGCTGCTGCTGTTTTTACCATCAGTGTGTTGTTTAAGGAGACCCGGCATACTTACATGATATACAGTTACTGTTAATCCAAAAAAGTCTTTGAGCTTGAGAGCAGGAGGCACATGTGAACCCACAATGGAATGTGCATATGAACAAGTATTTCAAGGAATGGTAATAATTCCAAGAAAGGGTAATTTGGGGTGGTGATTATGGAATAATATGTTGTTGGCTAAATCATTATGCTGAATGAACAAAAGACCAAATTTATTATAGCTGAGACACAAAGTTCAGGTCTTTTTTCTTAAGCAAATCTGTGAATCCTCAGATTTCATCTAACTTGTTGGATTACACATCTGGCAAACACCCATGAGTATTCTGCACAAATTTTTGGGTTTATGAAGTTGGGCCAGCATAGGGCACTATAATAGGATTTGATTTTTTTATTTTGCTAGCATGTAATTATCCAATCTGCAATAAAATATTGTTTACCAGTATATAATAGTTAATTTTTAATTCAACTGAACTTAATATGCCTGACCTTTTCTTTTCTAGGGTGGCCTTTGTAATCAGTGCTTTGGATTCCACTGTTTGTGGCAGTTTTGAAGTACCTACAAGACCATCCTTGCTTTCCACACCTACAAAGAGAAAAATAATTTGTCATATGTGCAAAGCAAGTTCATGTAAACTAAAAGGAAACTTGAATATGTAACATTTGTATTACAAAGAAGAATGTCAAACAACTGATTTGAAAATGTTAGATCAACAAAAGAATCATGTCCAAGAAGATTTTATAGCCTCAAAATCTTTTGAGACTTCATCATAATGTGTCTAGAAAATAATTCAGATGATTAAGTTTAGTGACAGGTCATTTCTGTTTTCCTTGACACAGAAATGGATTTTTCTATCCTTATTAAAGTAAATGTAAAGCATATAGAATAAGTGCCTGTGTGGCAGGCTAGTAGGGGGCGCTCCTGCGCTGAGATACCTGCCTTGCCTCACCCCACCAAAAACCAGGCTTCGGATGCTTCCCCAGGGGCACCAACTTCTGGCCAAACTTCTTCCTGGATCACACCTGCAAGCTTGGGGTACTGCAGCCACCACCCAGACTCAGGTCTTTATCTGAGTCCTGTGCTGCCCGGGATACATAGGCCCTATAGACTTTAGGTTCTTGGAGTGCTTCTAGTAGCCTGAAGCATAGAAAGTAGCCTCTCTTAGTCAGCCAAACAAAAGGGAGCAAAAAGGCATGCCCAAACCCTCTCAAGCATGTACTACAAGGCAGGCTAATTGATAGCTTTATTGGGTAGAGAGGGCAGGCTTGGGGATAAGTACAAATCAGAGAAGTATCAAAAGAAAATCCCAGCACAAACAGAAATGGCTTGGTAGCCTTTTGACACATGACTAAAACACAAGATTCTAAATTCCCTGCTGCATTTCAGGTAAGTTACTCACAATTCCATCCAGGGGCTGATTGAGCCTGCTTTAGAGGCTGCATGGCTAGCTGGCTGTGTCCCCAAAACATGTCTCCCCTCCTTCCAGGAAGAAGGGACCTTATATGTTCCTGTCATCATGACCTCATTACTAAGTTTTCAACACAAACCAGTATCCTCAGACCACGGCTGATGCCGGTTGGTCAGTTTGAAAAACATCACCAATCTCAGGTGAGGTTTAGGGTTACACAGGACACAGGGGAGAGTGAGTTCCCTTCTACCTCAGGAATGCCTCCAGCCCAGGTCACAGCTCAGTGGTATATAAAACAGATGCAGGGAGGGGCTGCCTGCTTACAGCAGTGAGGCACACTGGAGTGGGGGGGCATTATTTCTCCACAGCCTCCATCTTGAATATATCCTCCATTATATGAAGGTGGAATGAACTTTGGGTTACCTTGTGTAGAGACATGTTTGCAAGGCCAGATTCCAAATTGTTGTTGATGTAAACAAGAAAGCATTGACTTAAGTGTTTGTCTATAGTCACACAAACAAAGCAATTGAAACCCATTACCATGAGGAAAAGCACTCATTGTCAAGAGTCAAAATGTAACTGATAACATCTGAGGGTATCTCAGTTAAACAGTTGCTAAGTATTTATCAGAAATTCTTTACTTAGCTGGGGAGGTAGTCTTTATGATCAATCTTTTTCATTAACATATACACAATGAGGTTATAGATAGATGCAGGTCATTAATAATTGTATATATATGATTGTAAACCTGGGGGAAGTGAGGAATCATGGACTGGAGCTGTTGAAAGAACCAAACAAGAGCTGTTGAAAGAACCAACAATCATCCTCCCAGGTATGATTGTAATTTTGCATTTCTGTTGCTCAATTTGAATGCTAGTTAAATTTGTGATTAGTTTAGCAATAGTGATTCTCTTGAGAGAAGCCAGGTGTGCTCTCTCTGTTTCAGGGTTCCATTCAACAAAGTAAGCTCCCTTTGTCTCAGTTCGGGCATAGAGGTCTTTCCTTCCTTCTGTACCTATAACTTTGAATGTACCTATAACTTCTAGACTAGGAGTAAGTCCTGAAGAATTAGAAACACACCTAGCAACTGTTCACATAAATAGCTTAGTTTCTAACAGTATGTCTGCAACTGAACCATCAAAAGGCAGACAACACTATCTTCCTCACCTTACGCCAAATGACCCTGGTGTGGGCCTGGCAGCCAACTCACAATAGTACATAAGCACAACACCCTGAAAGATACAACTTTCCAAGAACAAAATTGACCAGAGTATTGGTATTCAACATTAATTAAGGAAGTTGGGTGTAATTCCAAATAGTTTCATAGTTTCATAGTTTCTAGGGTCGGAAGGGACCTGAGCAGATCATCTAGTCCGACCCCCTGCCATGGCAGGAAAGAATACTGGGGTCAAACGACCCCAGCAAGATGTTCATCTAACCTCCTCTTAAAACCCCCCAGGGTTTTTAAGTTTAGTGACAGTTTAGAGCCTGCACCACCTCTCTTGGAAGTTGGTTCCAGACCCTAGCCGCCCTGACCGTGAAGTAGCGCCTTCTGATATCTAACCTAAACCTACCCTCTGCCAGCTTGTGACCGTTATTCCTGGTCACTCCTGGCGGTGCTCAGGGAAACAGTGACTCCCCCAATGCCTGCTGATCCCCCCTGACTAGTTTATAACAGGCCACAAGATCCCCCCTCAACCTTCTCTTTTGGAGGCTGAACAGGTTCAGGTCCCATAGCCTCTCCTCATAGGGCCTGCCCTGTTGTCCCCTGATCATACGAGTGGCCCTCCTCTGGACCCTCTCCATGCTGTCTACATCCCTCTTGAAGTGTGGCGCCCAGAACTGGACGCAGTACTCCAGCTGCAGCCTGACCAGTGCCGCATAGAGGGGGAGAATCACCTCTTTGGACCTGCTCGAGATGCATCTGTGGATGCATGACAAGGTGCGGTTGGCCTTCCTAACTGCCTCCCCACACTGCCGGCCCATGTTCATCTTGGAGTCAATGATGACCCCAAGATCCTTTTCCGCCTCCATGGTGACAAGAGGGGAGTTCCCCAACCTGTAGGTATGGTGCCAGTTGTTCCTCCCAAGATGCATCACCTTGCACTTGTCTGTGCTGACCCATCCTATTCTCATCTGCCCACCCTTGTAACCTGTCGAGGTCTGATTGTAGCCTGTTGCATCCTTCCAGTGTGCCCACGTCCCCCCACATCTTAGTGTCATCAGCAAATTTGAACAGGGTGCATTTTACCCCCTCGTCCAAATCACTGATGAAGATGTTGAACAGTGCGGGCCTGAGGACAGAGCCCTGCGGAACCCCACTGCCCACGTCCTTCCGGGTTGAGAAAGACCCATCCACTACCACCCTCTGGGTGCGGCCCTCCAGCCAGTTGGCGACCCATTTGACTGTGTGGGTGTCTACACCACAGCCCCCCCGTTTCATAATGAGAACGGGGTGAGAGACAGTGTCAAAAGCCTTCCGGAAGTCCAGGAAGACTATATCCACTGCTACCCCTGCATCTAATGATCTGGTGATCTGATCGTAAAAGGCCACCAGGTTGGTCTGACAGGATCTGCCACTGATGAACCCATGTTGGTTGCCCCTAAGCATGCAGTCCCCTGCTGGCCCCTCCTGGATGTGTGCCAGCATAATTTTCTCAAACAGCTTGCCTAGGATCGAGGTAAGACTAACCGGCCTATAGTTTCCCAGGTCCTCCTTCCTGCCTTTTTTGAAGATGGGAACCACGTTGGCCCTCTTCCAGTCCTCCGGTACCTCACCAGAGCACCATGAGTGCTCGTAAAGCCGTGCCAGGGGACTTGCTTGTAACGACCTTGGCCAGTTCCTTTAGAACTCTAGGGTGGAGATCATCCGGACCGGCTGACTTGAATACGTCCAACCCCTCCAGAAGCTCCCTAACTAAATCCTCGCTAACCCGTGGCCCAGGTGTGCCTCCCCCGGGGCCTGAGGGGGGCCCAGCAGGGAGGTGGCTGTTCTGGTTCCTACTTAGGAAGACAGAAGCAAAGAAATCGTTAAACATGTTAGCTTTGCCGACCGGTGTGACGACCAAATTTCCCAATGCGTCCTGCAAGGGCCCCACATTACCCGGGACTTTCTTTTTACCCCCTATGTATTTAAAAAAGGACTTCTTATTGTCCTTAATCTGGGAAACTAGTCCCAGTTCCATCTCTGCCTTGGCCTTCCTAACTACCCCCCTATATCCCCGAGCAACTACAGAATAGTCCTCCCTGGTGATGACCCCTTCTTTCCATTGGGTGTAAGCCTCCTTTTTAGCAAGGAGACATTCCCGGATGCTTCTGGTGAGCCATGGAGGCTTGTGTGCTCTCCTACCTTTTATCCTCATTGGGATTACCTTCCTTTGGGCTTGGAGGATTGTCTCCTTAAGGAGCGACCACTCTCCTTGGACACCTGGCTCCCCTCCCCTCCGGGACCTCAGCGCTTCTCCAACTATCCTCCTTAGCTCGTTGAAGTCTGCCCTCCTAAAATCTAGGGCCACTGCCTCACTGCATGCCTTTGCTACCTTGCTCTGGATGGTGAATTCCAGCAGGCGATGATCGCTGTTGCCCAGGTGGTCGAGCACCTGCAGCCCCTTCACCAGGTCATCACCCGTGGCCAGCGCTAGGTGCAACAAGGCGTCTCCCCTGGTGGGGCTGGGCACCTCCTGGGTTAGATGGAGGTCCTGCACTCTGTCCAAGAACCTAGATGAGCGTTCAGACCTGGCTGACTGTTCTTCCCAGCAGATGTCTGGGAAGTTCAGGTCCCCCATGACTACCACATCCTTAGCCTTCACTACTTCTGTGCGCTGACTCAAGAATTCCTGGTCAAGCTCTTCTCCCTGGTTGGGAGGTCTGTAGTAGACTCCCACCGTTAAGTCTCTTTCCCCTCAACTGCCTTGTACTCTAACCCAAAGCACTTCAGATTGCCCCTCCCCTGACTCCTTGCTAATTGACGAGGATGTGTATTCCTCCTTAATATAGAGTGCCATGCCCCCACCTTTCTTCCCTATCCTGTCCCTCCTGTACAGCCTATAGCCCTTGACATTCACCGCCCAATCATGCGTTGCATCCCACCACATTTCCGTAATCCCCACTATGTCCGGGCTGGTGTCAGTCTTAGTTAACTTCCACAAACATTCTCAAGGAGTATTTCACACTAAATAACTGAAGAAAGTTTGCACAATCAAACAGTAAATTTGCACAAGCACCTACTGTTTCATCACTGGAAAATAGACACCAGCCACAATGCAATTTGGGCTCTAAGGGCCAATTCTATTCCACCTATTGAGAATATAAAGTAGACTCTATTCCACCCCTTTCAAGTCCCTGAAAATCCATTAAATGCATTTACTTAAGTAATGCACTGTCATCTTATCCTTAAGATGAAATCAAACGGCAGCAAGGAATAGGAAACCCTGTTGGTGGCCAATGTAGTCATACAGGCAGAACAAACAGCTGCCTAAGGAAGCAAATTGTAGTGGGTGGAAGAAATGGTGGTCTGGGCAGGCAGGCAGCCTGCTGGCACTCTGAGCAGGTAGGTGGCACATACACTGAGCTAGGAGTAGCCACTGTCTGGATCATCTGGGCCCAGAAAGCCTGGCTCTGCTCCCTTAGGCCAATTTTCTTTTTCCCCTCTCCGCTTCTCCAAGTCCCAGACTTTCCCTGATCCCTGGCCTCCCACCCCCATCTCCAATGACTCCAGGCACACTCTGGCTGCTGTCTAGAGATGGCAAATCAAACTGAGGAGCAGAGCCACATGCCTCTGATGTGGTCCTGGCCATGTGGGCAGGAGCAGGATGCAGAGGGCAACTAAAGCAGGCAGCCTGGGCTTTGGCTGCCTCATGTTCTACATGTGCAGTTAATGCACCTGAATTGTCTGTCCCAAAAATTTAGGTGCATTAAAATGTTCCCAGGCATGCATCTATGGGTCGGGAGCAAACTAAGCCTGACAGGAGTAGCTTGGTCCAGGACACCTCCTGCCCTGCTCTGCTTCCCTACAGCAGCCAGGGGGAGCTCCACGCTCCCCTGGGTGCCAGCTCTGGAATGGCAGGAGCACTGGGGGTAGCGCTAGGCTAGCAGGGGGCATGAGGGTCAGTCCTGAGCTCTGGGGCCAGGGGAGGAGCTGACCCTAGTTCTGGGGAAGTTCCAAGTGGCACAGAGTTCAGGTCTGGCAGGCAGGGCAATGAAAGCCCGGTGTCCTGGGCTGGCAGTAGGGAGCTGTGCCTCCTGCTCCATGCCTCTAGGGGGCTTGCCCTTGTGTTGCTCCAGATACCTTGAAATATTGCAGCAGGGGAAAGAAGTGCTGAGTTGGGGGAGTGGGTTGCAGCCAGCCAGGGCAAAGGGAGGGAGGGAGTTTTTCTGGCTTCCCTCATTTGATCCTTGAAGCTGGGTAGCCACAGCTACTATGGGGCTGCCTCTGCCCAGATGTTTCTTTCCCTTCTGTTTCTTTTCCCTTTCACCCCTGGGAGGTGAGGGGTCCTTGTCAGGGGGCGCAGCTTGTCCTGCAGCTGGAGGAGGAGAGAGGGAAGGTGGGGAAGGCAAGAGGATCCTGGGGGAGGTGCAGCTAGTGAAGGCAAATTGAGGCTTCTGAGAGGCTGGGGCAAGGGATGCATCCCCATGCAACAGAGTTGTCTTGGGGAGGGTGCAGGCTGGAGGGATGCACCCCATGCAATACAGCTGCTTGGGGTAGGGGTGCGCACTTATGCAATGGAGCCACCTAGGGGCAGGGGAGCACAAGGCTAGGAAGTGTACTCTGCTTTCCCCCATAGCTGGAAGCATCATGACCCATGTGCACTATAGGTGCCAGCTGCTGCAATGTCACTAACCACAAACCTGGTCAGCAAGATCTAAGACTATGACTACAATTCAGTGCAGCCCTACTTCTAATTTGAGGAGGAGGAGGGGAACTTCTACCTAGTGGCACAGTAAGCTGCAGCTGTGGACATTTGGAAGAAGTATGAGTTGCTGCCCAAGTCACTGCTGTTGCCCAGCTGCTGTGCTATCTTCCTGTCCGCTGCTAACTGCCTGGAGATGGTGATGGAGCTCCTGGGTGGCAACATCTGTGACCCCAATGACAAAGCCTTTCCCAAGTCCATCATCATCCAGGAGCAGCTTCTTGGCAGTCCTCGATGATGACAGACTTGGCAAAGAGCTTGTCATCGGGGTTGGAGATAAAGCTCTGGTTCACCACCTGGCTGTCCAGCAGCTCCATCACCATCTCCAGGTAGTTGGTGGTAGATAGGAATATGGCATGGCAGCTGGGTGACAGCAGGGGTGTGGGCAGCAGCTTGACTTTCTTCCAAATGTCCTCAGGGGGATGGGCAGCTGCAGCTTGCTGTCCTGTTGTTGCACCACCAGGTAGAAGTTCTCCTCCTCCTCCAAGAGGAAGTAGGGCTGCATCGAGTTGTAGTCATAGTTCTTGCTGGCCAGGCTTGCAGTCAGTAGCATTTCAGCAGCTGGGACCTGTGGGTACATGGGTCAGGATGCCTTTAGCTGCAGGGGAAAACAGGATGCACACCCCCAGCATACCTCCCCCCCACCAGCCTGCACCCCCTCCCCAGCAGCTCCATTGCATAGGGATGCATCCTGCCCAAAGTGGCTCTATTGAATACGGTGCATCCCCCCAGCCTGCACTCCCCCAAGGTGACTATATTGTATGGGGATGCACCCCACCCCCAAGCTTCTTAGGATCCTTGATTGCTTCCACTAGTCACGCCTCCCCGGATCCTCTTGCCTTCCTTGCCTCCCCTCACTCCTCTTCCAGCTGTGGGACAAGCTGCACCCCCTGGCAGAGACCCTTCACCTCTTGCGGATGTAGAGGGGGAGGACACAGCTGGGTAGACATGGAGACAGTCACCTGGCAGCTGTGCCTGCCCAGCAACTTAGGACTGAGTAAAGAAAGCCAGGCAAACTTTGCCCTCTCTTTGCTTTGGCTATCTGCAACGCATTCCCACCTTAACACACCCCTTTCCCCTGCCATGATGCTCCAAGGCACTTAGAGCAGCGTAAGAGTCAAGCCCCCAGGGGCATGGAGCAGGGGGTGTGGCTCCCTGCTGCCATTCCAGGACATTGAGCTGTCACTGCCCTGCCCTGGTTACCCAACCCTGAGCTCTGTGCCACTCAGAACTCCCCCCAGAACCAGGGTTAGCTCCTCCTCCACCCCCAAGAGCTTGGGGCTGAGATGAACAGCATTTGAGGCCCCTTGCTTCCTGGGCTGACTAGGAGCAATTTGCTCTGGGTTCAACATCTATACCTGCATTCAGGCACATTAACATAAACTGCCATTGGCTAGTACCTGTATCAGTCAGTACTAACAAACAGCACTTTACATTCATCTATGGTCCAGTAACTTCTGTGCACGTGTAGACAGTGATGCATCACTGCGCATTAGATTAGTTTAATAGACAGTAAAGTGCTCAAGTAGACATGCCCTCTGTGTACATGTGTGACTCACTTTTCTTTAAGGCTCTGAGGTGGGGTAGACCAGTGGGAGTGGAGGCCTGCATTTCCCAGGCAGGCAGCTTCCTGCAGTAGCCAGAGGCGTGGCAGACAGTTGGGCCTCCTCTCTTGCCTCCTTTGTCTTGAAGCCCCATCCCTTTGTGCCTCCTGCAAGATGAGGGGAAGGGAGCTGCACTGCTAACAGGCTCCTGTGCCCACATGGGGCTCAAGAGTTTGTCTCCGCAAGGTGTTTCCTTGTGCATGAGAGGGCAGCACTGGGGCAGGAGTTGCATGCACCCATCCTGCCTGTGGGAGGGCGGGCAACAAAATTTTGTTTGCCTAGGATGACAAAAATCCTTGCGCAGGACCTAGACCTACCCACCTTTCATATTAACAGTTTTTCAGGGACTCAAGTAAGGTTGAATAGGGCAGAACTTAGGTACTCAAGTCCACTTATAAGCTTAGTAGGTGGAATAGAAGTATAAGGTTGGTCAGGAGTTTGGTGCTTGTTCTTCATACGTCAGTACATTTTTCTTTCAAGGGGACACAGTGATTTTCTATACACTTGAGAAAAAAGTAATGAGCTGTGGGAACAAGCACCAAATTTCTGACCTCAGCTCTATCTCCATCTACTGGAGCACTGTCTATAACGTGGTAAAGAAAAGCCAACAGAAAAACAGGTAGTATCACTATACCAGATTTGACAGTCAAGAACTCTTGAAACAAATGTGAAAAATATTAAGCAGCCATTGTAAATTCAGGGGAAAAAAGGCAAATTGAATGAAGCATCAATTCATCCTTTAATGAAAGCTCTGAGTCAAATCACAGCACTAAAAGTATTATGAACCAAACTTGAAGTGATGACCTCAAAAATCCAGCTATAAAATCAAATAAACCAAGCACAGAGAACTTTAAGATAAGACAATACATAGAGAAGAAAGCTCATGGCCTGAAACCTAAGATTCAAGCAATACATAGAGAAGAAAACTCATGGCCTGGTAATTAAGGAAATAATTGAAAATCTAGGAAACAAACAAAAATAATTCATAAAAGGGAGGTGATAGTTACCTGATGCTGGTATAGAGAAGCAGTTAAATAACTTCCCTTCCCCAGAAGAACAAGGCATCAGAGAAAGAACTATGTCTTAGAGCAAAGGGCTCATTGCATAGGATATGTCTACACAGCACAATGTGGTACTGTATGGATACCTCACATAGCTCTAAAATAGCGAGACAGACTGATCACATTTACACTGTAGGAAGCGTTACTATAGGTTAGGGTGTTGTTACATGTTACCTGTACCACAAGTCAAGAGCTCTTAAGTGGGAGCATCTTCAAGTTAAGGCAGGAAAAGACAAACTAAGTGAGCTCTGAGCATCTGAGAGAGAATCCTTTTGTGGAGGAGAAGTATTATTTCTAGCTTGTGTTGCAGTAGACACGGACAATCTATCCTCTGGAATATTACCACCCTGGACTGAGAGCTGGAGAAAGCTGGAAGCTGAAGGAGTCCCACAGAAGGTAAGAAATCCCTACCCTTCCCCTCTGTGTTAAGAGGCACAATCTCTCCCTTCCCCTCTTCCTCTGCTCTCATTCTGGGCTCACCCCCCCATCTCCCCTGGATCTCTTCCCCATTTTCTAGATCCCTGCTCACCTGCAGCTGCTGGTGCTGGCCCAGGGGACAGGAAAGCACCAGTCCTACTCCAGGAGTTGCACAGGGGCTGAGCTAATCCCAAAGTGTCAGAGGCAGCAAATGGACAGGCTCCCCCTCCCTGCCCAGCCCTAGTGGTAAGCACCCAGGAGTTGGGTTCAGTGGTAGACAGGTTCCCCCTTCCTGTCTGCTCCCCCCAGGTAGTCCCAACATGCTGGAAGGGGGCAAGGAGGGGGAACCCCCACCCCCCACTGCCACTGCTTTCCTGGCTGAGCCCTGTACACTTGCTCCTGTCCCTGTCCAGGGGCTGCTTCTCTTGCTCCTGAGTCAGCACTAGCAGCCACAGGTAAGCAGGGAGCTGGGAAAGAGATCTGGTGGGAGATGGAGGTGAGCCCCAGGCAAGGGAAAGGAGGCGAGACATGGGTGTAGGGCATGAGCCACTGGAGGTAGAGCCACAAGAGGTGGAGCCACTGGAGAGCTGGTGTGCATTTCCTAGCCATGGCCCTGCTTGATAGCTCTGTAGCAGCAGGTCCAAACAATGCATGTTAGAGAGGCTATTAACCCATAATGTGTGACTACTTGCACAATGTGCTAACTTTAATGCCACCTAGCTTTAGCATATCCCAGTCCTAATGTGTAACACCACCCTTAAAAAGTTTTCTAAGCAGTTACACAGTAATGCTTACTATGATCTAAATGAAACTCATTCTAAACACTGGAGTTTTTGATAATGCTGGTGTGCTGTGGGAGCTGGGAATGATAAACAGTCTGTTGTTGGTCCTAGCCCCCTCCCCACCACACCAGAACTGGTTCAAGACTTCACCTCACAAGAGTACACAGATCACCAGTCTTGAACCAGCTCTGGTGCAGTGAGGAGGGGCTGGGACCAGCAAATAACTGTTTGTCATTCCTAGCCCCCCATTTCACTAAAGTCTCCTGATTATATTACCTCTGTGAAGCAATTGTACATTAGCTCAACATATGTTAAATAATATGATCTGGTGATACTCCTCACCAGAAAAAGTACTAACTTTGCTATGCTACAATAGCACTTAGCATGTGTTTTACTGCTTCAATGTTCAGATGCAAGTGTTTATGTGCAGTTAACATGTCCTAAGTGTAACGTGTGACAAGGCCTTGAATTCACTGTTTCTCAGTCTGGGGGTGGTGTCATGTTGTGCAAAAAAAGGGTAAAGACGTCTATTTGATCAACATTTATGCCGCCACAATTTTTTTTTAAGATGGCATAAATGAGAAATTAGCTACCGTCTGTTTCTACCCTCAGGGTCAACATTAGGGTGATTTAACTTCCTTCTACTGCTACAGGATCACGGAAACTAACACCAAGATCATAAGAACTTCTGCACACTCCTAAGCAACTGCCCAAGTCTCCCTCAAAGTGGTTAGAATGTGTTTGTCTATATCCTTTGGGTATTTATACAAATTAATTACTGTGTCATTATGGCCACGTCCAGATGAAAGCAGACATACAATATGTGGCACCACAGGCCCATCTGCAGTGCCACACACTGCACACGCAGATGTTCCCTACACTGCTACCTTGCAGTGAAGGGGATGGGGGTCCTGGCCCAGGAGATCCTAGAGTCAGAAAAACCCACACTGAAAAGAAGTGGGGCAATTCACATGGCAGCAGCACTTCAAATCAGAGCCTAGCTGGTCGGAGCCATGCTCCAGCTGCCTGCCAGGCTTCCTGCTATGGCTGCAGCCCTGGAAGGCCCTCAGGCAAGGTTACTGGAACCAACACAGTTCCTGGCCCCAGCTTCCCCTACCCCACCTGAGGTTACCTGCCACCCCCACCCCCACAAAGTGTGTTGCTACTTGTCCCCAGGGAAACAAGCATCCATGCTCATCCGGATGTGCCATATACGCACAAATAATAAGATCTACCTGGAAGGAAAGAGTATTTTAAGTGAATTTGAAAATATATTTACTTACTGTGACCAAAGCCTCCATTTTTACTCATTATATCAATAAAAGCACCAAGGATTCTGCAGAGATTCATTACAAGTCCCATCTGCTGAACGGGAAATGGCTGCATTTTCTTGTGTCTATCTAAAAAGTTTAGGCCTTTTTCCATGCTTATTTCAAATAAACTTTCAAGGACCTTTACACCACTTTGTGGAATGATTCTGGAGATCTTCAATAGCCAAGTCTTAACATACGGTTTCCATCCCAGATTAGTTGGATCCTATTAATTAAATAAAATGAGCTATATATATTTTTCATCATAAACTCTCAGAAGTGTGTGTGTTCTCTACAAAGTATATAGTTTGATCCTGCTTTAAATAAAGTAGATTTTTTTGTGCTTCTGTCTTCAAAGGGATCAGGACTGAACACAAACACGTATTTGGACACATGAATATAAAGGTCACTGTATTCCTATCAGTATCATAGGATAATTAGTTCAACCATCAGCATATGTGATAGGTGGATTCAAATATTTGCAATCCATGTCTTTGGGTATAGAGGTAACTCTTGTACAAGGGTATCTGGCAACCCAATGCTGCATGGGTTTTGCTGCTTGCCTGTATTATTATAAATAAATTATAAATTATAATTCAAAGCTAAACAATAATCTATGGTTGTTTTTCTTTAAAAAGCCTTACCACAAAAACCATTGCACATCTACTGACAGTAGCAGGGCTAGCCTGAGAGAGACTATCCACTTCAAATATCATTCTGATCCTTGGTGGCAAGTTAATTCTTTCACTGTTAGCAAGACAGAGCATTCTAGTGTCATCTAGAACAGTATTTAAGTTTTCTATCCAAATTGTGTCTACTGGGCCATCCAAGATTATCCACTGCCAGTCATTATTAGTTTCACCTGCAAATAAGCATTAGACATTTGGTTCACAATTTGACTGTCATAAATGCAACAAAATTATATATATTAGTATATATAAAATAAAAGCCTTAGTCTGTCTGTCTGCCCATAACACTTTATTTGTACTCTGACTGGTTGTCTTGGCAGCCAATCACAATACTGACTGAAACAACCCATCAGAGTGCTCTGAGAATGTTCCGGACAGGAGGCGGCAGTGGTGGCATGCCGTCACGATGGCAGGGACAGAGGGGACAGAGTTGGGGGGCAACACCAACACTGTTGGCCTTACCCCCTCCCCCTCCCAGCCCTGCTCCTTGGAGGCAGTGGCGATAGAGCAGATAGAGCCGGGGAGCGAGGCCAGCACTGTGTTGTCCCCCCTGGCCCTGCTCCCTGGAGGTGGTGGTGGCACAGGGTGCTGGCCAAGGGGGATGGAGGGGATGCCAGGGCAAGCTTCCCACCCCCTCCTTCTCCTGGGAGGTGGTGGCTACGCAGAGTGCTGGGTGGCAGCGCTCTGTCCCTGCCTACCCACCCTGCCATTCCTGACAGGTAACTGGCTAGTAAAAATTAAACCTTGAAATGTGTATTGGTTCACCAGACAGAGTTCTTCGGGTGAATGTGATATCTTTTTTTTATAACAGCTAAATAGTTGGAAAAATTGTTCTTTGCAAGCTTTTGAGTATAAAATACCCTTCTTCGGGCATAGAGAGAGTTGACTGGTATTTTGTGTGCTCTCCTAGATAGAACAGAAGCCAATATGCAAAATGCAGGTCTGTAAAAATGTAAATGCATGGCAGTGAGGATCAGAGGCCATGGGAGACAATAGGTGTGAGACACGTAGGTGAGGTAGGGGAAAAGGGGGGATGTTGAACTGGTGATAGAATACAGCTGGTAAAATGCAGACAGACAGGTTACCTATCAGTTATTAGGCAGGTTATAATGTGCAGGTTATCCAATGTCTATATTTAGTCCATGGTTTTTTGTATCCAGTAGATTTATGAAGTGAATTTAGTAGGCTTGTCTTTGAAAGGTGTTTCAAAGGTGAGCCCCCCAAATTCCCTTTGAGGACTAGAACTGAGAGACTAGAGAGTGTGGTTGTCTTGTGAGAGGTGTGTACCCACAGGAAATTGGGTATTTTGTCTTTGATAGATTTCCAGTGTGTGTTTTTTCTGGTATGCAGTTGTTATTTCGTTTCTCCTACATATTTTCCATCAGGACATTAGGCACTGGATATTACATTTCTGGAACTGCAGGATCACCAAGCATTCTCATTATCTGCATTTACAACTGTTCCCATCTTTTCACTACCAATTCCTTTTACACTTTGTTTTTGTCTCCTTTGTCAAGTACATAGAGACTGCCAAAATTAGTGGAGGAAGGAACTGTGATTTTTATGTTTCTAGAGAACCAAGCGCTTTTCTGGGTGCCATAATTTATTAGTAATAACTACAAACTTCTTAGCCATTCATCTCTTTAATAAACAAGAAAAGTAGTGGGAAGCTGTACTTTAACAATGCTGTTTATAGTTGCCTGTCATGTTTGAGGGATGGCGATGCTCATCATAATGGAAAGGTGCCAAATTTAAGTGCCTCAGTGAAAAGTTTCAATTTACGTGACAACAGCCTCTTAAAAAGCAAACAAAACCTTTAACAAGTGCCTAATATCACTATTAAGAGCCATCATTCTTACTCTGGGTTTTTTGCCTGACAAGAGTCAGAATTTGTCAGCTGGTACAAAGGTAATACATAGAGCAGCACAAGCCTCATAAAGGGGTAGGAAGTAATCATTTTGGCAAGTTTACCATATAGATGCATCTTCAAAGGTTTTAAAGCAGCACTACTTTAGATTCAAGGAAGAAAGGAACTGGATGTCATGAAAGCAGAGAGACAAAAAGCAGATTGCATGATTAACAGCTGATGCAAAAGGATGAGAAGACATTATGTGCACTGAAGGAAGATGATTAGTAGTCTGTGTCCACCACAAAGAGGAGGACAGGAGGAATTCCACCATGGTAGAGGTTTCCACTTGATACCAGGTCCTAAGCATGGAAACTGTGAAAGATACATCTATGTATACTGAGAGTCAACTATCATGGACGTGTATATGTGGACATGTGTAAGAGGGCGTGGATTTCCAGGAAGGTGGAAGCTGGAAGCTTGTAACTTCTGGCAGCAAGAAGCTGTCATCCCCATGTGCAGTAGTTTGCCTGGAGAACAGATATAGAGCACTAGTAACAGAGGAGGAGGAGTACATTCTATTGGTGGAAGAGGCGAGGCTAGGAATCCCCAAGGTGGGGAGGATCGAGACCACTGCCACGAAGAGGAAGAGATGGGTGGTGGTGGTTGGAGACTCCCTTTTGTGTGGGATGGAGAAATCCATCTGCAAGCCTGACCTGTTGTCCCAGGAGGTCTGCTGCTTGCCTGGAGCCCAGATCTGTGATGTCATGGAAGGATGACCGGGACTTGTCCAACCTCCTGATTACTACCCTATGCTGCTTATCCATGTGGGCACCAGTGATACTGCTAGGGGTGACCCTGAGCAAACCAAGAGTGACTACACAGCTCTTGATACAAGGGTGAACAGGACGGGGTCACAGGTGGTGTTCTTCTCAATCCTTCCAGTCAAGAGAAAGGGCCCTGGCACGAGTGGATGCATCCTGCAGATCAATCCATGGCTGCACAAGTTGTGTTGCCACCAGGAATTCAGCTTCTTTGACCATAGGATGTTGTTCCAAGAAGAAGGCTTGTTAGGAAGAGATGGGATCCACCTGACAAACAGAGGGAAGAGCAGACAGGTTTGCTAACCTAGTGAAGAGGGCTTTAAACTAGGTTCACTAGGGGATGGAGAACAAAGCCTTGAGGTAGGTGGGGAAGTTGGGGACCTGGAGGAAACAGAAGCAGGAGGGGGCAGCTGGGGAGGCCTCATTCTTCCTGAGAAAATAGGGCAATCAGCTAATCACCTCAGATGTCTGTACACAAATGCATGGAGCCTGAGGAACAAGCAGGAAGCCTTGGAAGTCCTTGCACAGTCAAGGAACTGTGATGTGATTGGAGTAGCAGAGACTTTGTGGGATAGCTCACATGACTGCAGCACTGTCATGGATGGATACAAACTGTTCAGGAATGACAGGCAGGGGAGAAGAGGAGAAGGAGTTTCACTTTATGTACAAGAGCCATATGATTGCTCAGAGCTCCAGTATGAAAATGGAGATAACATGTTGAAAGTCCCTGGATTAAAGTTAGAGGGGAGAACAACAAGAGTGATGTTATGGTGGATGTCTGTTATAGGCCATCAGACCAGGAGGATGAGGTACATGAGGATGAAGCTTTCTTCAGACAATTAGCAGAAGTTTCCAGATAAGAGGCCCTGGTTCTCATGGGGGACATCAATCACCCTGACATCTGCTGCGAGGGCAATGCAAGCAGGAAGCAGTGCACAGGAAACCAGGAAATTTTTGGAGAGTGCTGGAGACAAATTCCTAGTGCAAGTGTTGGAGAGACCAACTAGGAGCCATGCTTTTCTTGACCTACTGCTCACAAAACAGGAAAGAATTGGTGGGGGATGCAGAAGTGGATGGCAAGTTGGGCAGCAGTGACCATGAGATGACTGAGTTCAGGATCCTGACCAAAGGAAGAAAGGGGAGCAACAGAGTATGGACCCTGGATTTCAGAAAAGCAGACTCTGACTCCCTCAGGGAATGGATGGACAGGATCCCCTGGAAAGCCAATCTAAGGGGGAAAGGAATCCAGGACAGTTGGCTGTGTTTTGAACAAACCATCCCAATGTACAGAAAGAATAGTAAATGTGGCAAGTGACCAGCTTGGCTTAGCAGAGAACTCTTTAGTGAGCTTAAACCAAAAAGGAAGCTTACAAGAAGCAGAAGAACTCGGGAGTATAAGAGTTCTCCTTTTCAGCATCCACTCTTCACCACTGTGTGACATAGGATGCTGGGCAAGATGGACCTATGGCTTGACCCAGTAAATGATAGTTCTTATGTCCTTATGAAATAAAACTTGACAGCTACTGATACATGTTTATGTAAAAGAAAAGATATACATATACAAGCCTTCAACTGTGGAGGATGTAAGGAAGACAATTATCCTTATTTGAAAAATTAGTTATTTAATACCACTTTAATGCAAAAATCTGGAAACTGAGGACTCTTTTGTTCTTCCTTTTATTTTATACTTTTTGCCAAAAAAAAAAAAAGGGGGAAATTTCTCCTTTTATCAGCTTCTGATATCATTTACCACTAAAGGCAAAATTTCTTCAGATGAGGCTTACAAATGTTTTCCAACAGTATTCCTAAAGACATCTGTGATGCCTAGCATGCCAACTGGTACAGGATTTTAACATCTTGCCTGCAGCAGCTCTGAAGCCACAAAGCTCCAGTATTTTAGATGGAAGAGGATGAAGAGGGTGCAACTAATGCATATATTCCATGCACACGCGATCTGTCTGTAGAGTGCTACGATTGTCTGTTTATGCCACAATCATCCAAGAGAATTCTGTGGATAGAATCATAGCACTCAGTATTAGCTAGTTTAGGAGCTACATGAGAAGATAGCATTAACGAAAGAGCCACAGCAATATTTACACCCCAAGATTTGCTGTAGGAAAGGCATACAATTATTTTTAAATCCATGCACAAGGTAATATTTTCTGTAAAGTTGGAGAGACACTTGTGGTTTAGAAGCCACAGTCTGGGCGTACCTACACAAGATGCGTTAATGAGCATTAGCTTAATTTAATGCACATTATGGGCATGCATCTACACATGTGCACCCTTAATGCACATTAAAAATGGTGAAATTAGGCTAACTGCACCTAAATTTAGTACCTGGAAATGCATGCATCAAATTTAGGCATGATTAGTCAAAGTGCATTAGCGCATATATCGACATGAGCCGGCACTAACATTAGTGTTGGGTCTGCCCAGCCACTAGGCTACAAGCGGGCAATTATTTTGGGTGGAGGGCCACTTATCGAGTTTTGGCAAGCTGTCAAGGGCTCCATGGGTAGCCCTGACCCTTGACAGGTGCCCCACCTCCTGGTCACCAGCTCGGGACCAGAAGTTCTACCCTCTAACCCCTGACCTTTGCCACCAGAAGTCCCTCCCCCTGCCCCCAGAAGTACTCCTTTCAGCAAGGGGTTTTGCCATCTCAGAACCAGAAAAATACCAAATTATATTCTAAAAAGTGATCATCTACAACACTCATTAATTTGATTTTTAACAATATTTTGTCCCGATTTACATGTGTTTGTGTAGTAAATACAGAGGTGACTGCACAGTACCTTAAAATGAAGTCTTATTCTTGTATATCATGTGGCGTGGGTTTAGGTTTGTGGGAGTTGTGGGTGTGTGGGTATGTGGGGTGTGGGTGGCTATGGGGGAAGGGTTGCTGGGGTTTGTGTATAGCAGTGTGAGGGGAGGAGTAGGTGCATGTGTATGGAGGGGTGTGTGTGTGGGACTTACCCTATGAACACACACAGACACACTCTGCCCCTGTGCCTGCGCATGTGCACGTGCACATGCACACGCGCGTGCGCGCACACACACACACACACACACACACACACACACCAGCCCCTTACCAGCCTGGTCCCATGGTCTGTGGTTGGGGGAATGAAGCCAGGAGCCACAGCCACATGGAGCAAGGCGGTGGCAAGAAAGCAGAGAACTGGCTAGAGGTGGGCGGGGCTGGGCTGCTCAAGCCTGCTGAGTGCTCCCTCTGGGTCCTACTGCCCCTGTCTCTAGCCAGCTTTGACGGGGAGGCAGGGCAAATAAATATTAATTAGTAAATATTTTAGGGGCTCCGCGGACCAGATATAATGGCCTGATGGGCTGGATCTGGTCCGTGGGCTGTATTTTGCCCGTCCCTGCACTAGGGGCACATGGCAGGGCTGCAGGGAGTTGGGACTAACTTTAGTGCCAAGTCCCGGCATGTGTAGACACCTGCCAAAAATTGTGCAATGAGCATTATTTTAATGCGCATTAAATTTAGTTGTGCTTAAATGCACATGTAGGAGTGCCCTCTGAGTATTACAGAGATACAGAAAAATAATGGGAAACAATTTCTCAGGAATTGGGGAAGCAACAACTTGGCTTCAAAGATGTTTCTAAAGCTCTAGTGACAACTTTTTCATGACAGCATCAGTTTGATTGTTTTATAGATTGTGTCATAGAGACTTTTACAGATAGTATAATAGTGTTTAGAAAGTCCAGGCACAGGCTTATCTAATCTGTCATTTGGATTAAATTTTGGTACCTGACAATGCTCAGATGGAATGTCATAGTCCTTTCTGCAGAATGCCAATAAGGCTTGTAAATATTTTTCTATGGTGGCTGGTCAGTCATTCTGGAGCAATTGTAATTTAGCAAGATCACCAATTGTTTGTACTATTCATAGGCGACGTGCAAGGAGGGTACAGGGGGGCACATACCCCCCCAAGACTGCCACCACCGATGCCACTGCCAGTTTCTGCAGGTGGTTGCCACCAGCGGCTGTGGGAGGTCCCCATTCACTGCTGTCTACTGTGCAGACAGCAGTTGTCGGCGGTCCCCATTTGCCACCCACCACTTGCCACCCACCCCCTGCTGCCAACTGCTGCAGCTGCTTGTGGGCAGTCCCCATTTGGCCCGCCCTCACCACTGTCACTGCGGCCACCTGCAGGCAGTCCCTGGTCATTGTCGCCATGCTCCTGCCGCTGATGCAGCCACCTGTGGGTGTTCATCATGCCCCCCCAGGTTCTAGGGGCACGTGTTGTTCATGTCTGTATTACAGTAGCATTTATAACTCAGGCCATTACTGTGCCAATCAAGAAGTAGTTATCCTTGCCATAAAGAGCTTTTTGTTTCGCTTGGTGCCCAAAATGTAATTTTTTCAAAAAAAATTTAATTCCTGCACCTGGTGGATTTCAGGCTGGATGCCAAAAACTTTCAGATGCTAATGAAGAATCCATGCTGTGCTTCTTTTCTGATGTCTAGGCCATTACTGTAGGTACTTCCAGGATGAATGAAGGAGTTCCTGTTTTCTGTTGTGGAGATTCCCTTACTATCTACAAACTCAAATGGATGCTAGGGCACTAAGGCAAAGAGAACTGCAATTTTTCCTATTACTCTTTTCTGTAACTTCTAACATTAATTGTCTTGAGAGACAGAAGTTTCTTTGCTGTCCTGGAAATTATTTTCATTGCCAGAAAAATTATTTGATTACTCGTCCTTGTTTCTCATGCTGCAAGCATAAGCCAACCTCTAATGTAAGGCAGGAAAAGAATTATCTTGAGAATACCAGGATTGTTTGCCACATGGTATTTCATGCCTTCTTCTGAAGTAGACGGTACTATACTGTTGTTACTGTTGTAAATGGTACACTTGATCTGAACTAATCCAATCCCATAAGACCACTCTTTTTCTTGGTGGGGAAGGGTGGAGGGGAAGGGTTGCATGAATAAGAGATACCATTGATATAGCTAGCACTGGATACAACCTGGTTGAAGTCCCAGACCACACATGTGCCATAGATGTGCAGATGGCATTACAGGGAGCGTAGCTAAACCTTCGTGTCAAAAATTGGAGTACTGATTCATATCTACACTCACTGCAACATCAGGAATCCTTTGATTAGCACTTTCTAAGGTAGAATGTTAGAATGATTGACTTTTTAAATGCTTTTGCAGGATCACCCCCAAATCCAGGCGACTGAAGATGAGGACAGCTATATGCTGTAACTGTTTCATGCACCTGCTCGTATTGCACTTTCACTGTGAGATAAATAATGACGGATTTTCCCTCACTTAAACAGGTTTAAATTATGGTCCAGTTCCAAGCTGTGAAAAGTCCCATGGTCCACATACAGCCTAGAGGGCCAAGTGACTGACACCCCTGCTCTGCCCTTTTCATTGGCAAACACAAACACTTGTGATAAAAACATTTGGCTTTCCTGGGGAGAACCCTATATTTTCTACCTGCCTGCTTGTCAGTAGGAGGGCAGGATGTCAGGTTGTGCCAAACCATACATCAGCTCTTGGAATTTTCCAGGATCTTCAAAAAGATGGAGCTAGGGCACTCTCAGAGGGAAATGAAGATTCACAAGATTCCATAAACCTTCCCCTTCCCCTTTGTAATGGGAACTAAACAGGTCTAAAGAAGAAGGGCCAAGTGCTGAGAAATACTCAGAGGAGATCCATCTCTAGAATGGGACATGCACTAAGCCAGTGCTGACCATGCCATTGCCAAAACTGGTTCCAGACTA
Source organism: Crocodylus siamensis (assembly GCF_052110815.1). Classification (NCBI taxonomy): domain Eukaryota; kingdom Metazoa; phylum Chordata; order Crocodylia; family Crocodylidae; genus Crocodylus; species Crocodylus siamensis. The sequence goes on from NC_143395.1 coordinate 165,282,373, forward strand.
TAGGTACTGCCAAGGCAAACAGGCTCTAGCCAAAGGCTCCTAGTATGGGAAAAACTCAGTATTAAGAACATGTATATGGTCAATTATTTGTAGAAAAAAACTCTTTTAAAAATTCTGCCTATTGTAGTACCCACCAAAATTTTAGATTTATCAGTGCAGAGTGTCAGCACCACTAGACAGCTTAATGAAAGAGTCTAAGGTAATACTAACTACGAGTAAGTCCATCAAAATTGGGCCAGTAAGTGATCCCTGTGTTTTAAATTGGAATATTTAGGAAAACTGGCCAGGTGAATGATGGTTACAGGTTAATAGTACCATAGAATCATAAAAAATGTAGGGTTGGAAGGGACCTCAGGAGGTCACCTAGTCCAATCTGCTGCTCAAAGCAGAGCCATAGCCAACTAGATCATCCCACCCAAGGCTCTGTCTAGCCAGGCCTTAAAAACCACTACGAAGTGAGGTTCCACAACCTCTCTGTTCAGATAGTTGAAGACTGCTGTTAAATCCCACCTTAGTCTTCTCTTCTTCAGATTAAATAAGCCCAGTTCCCTCAGCCTCTCCTCAGAAGTCATGCTCTCCACTAGACTCTCTCCAACTTGTCCACATCCTTTCTGTAGTGAGGGACCCAAAACTGGACACAGTACTCCAGATGTGGACTCACCAGTGCTGAAGAGGGGAATATTCACTTCCCTGGATCTGTTGGCAACTCCTACTACTAATGCAGCCCAATATGCCATTACCCTTCTTTGCAACAAGGGCACGCTGTTGGCTCATATTCATCTTATTGTCTACTATAACCCTCAGGTCCTTCTCTGCAGAGCTGCTTCTTAGCCAATCGATCCCCAAGCTGTAATGTAATTGTTCCATCCTAAGTGGAGGACTTTGCACTTGTCCTTATTGAATCTCATGAAATTTCTTTTGGCCTCATCCTTCAATTTGTTGAGGTCTCTCTGAATCCAAGCGCTACCATCCGGTGCATCTACTACTCCTCCCAGCTTGGTGTCATCTGTAAACTTGCTGATGGTGCATTCCATCCCATCTTTCAAGTCACTGATGAAAATATTGAACAAAACCAGACCCAGGACCAACCCCTGGGGCACTCCACTTGATACCAGCTGCCAAAAGATTACTACCCTCTGAGCCCAATGATCCAGCCAGTTTTCTATCCACTTTACAGTCCCTTCATCCAACCCATACTCCTGTATCTTACTTATGAGTTCATCACAGGTTCCTCCTCCTCCTCAGTTCTAGCTCATCATTGAAGATACAGACAGAGAAGAAACAGAAATGAGTTAGACTTGAGTGAAAGGAGTTCCTTTTGTTAAATAATGTTTACCAGGGTGATTCTACCTGAAAGCTTGTGAAGAACTTTTGTTCCAACTACTCAGTTGGTCTAATAAAAGATATCATATCTAATCAAAGAACCTTGCCTACCATTTGTTCAATATTTATATATTCAGAGTACTTACAGTCATTATAAGGACATTTTGTTGCTTGTTTGCTTCTTACTGCCACTGAAGAATTGGTTTTTTCCAAGGTGTTCAACTAAAATAAGCAGAGAGTAATATTTACTATATAAATTATACTCATACCACATATACAATTAAGAGCCCATTCTAGCAAAGCAGTACAGTGCCAGGGAGGCACAAAGGTGGCTCACAGCCTCTTTGACCCTACTCTCCCTGTAATGGATGAAATCTCAGTCATGAAATGTAAGCATTAAACTTAGCAGTTTGGAGGATGTAAGAAGAACTATTTGTAAGACCCACATCTAAAAGGAATCCATTTGTTTTTGGAGATGCCTGACATTGAAGAACAGTCTGAAATTAAACATGTGACTAGAAACTATAGCCCCAAGGATGAAATCTTGATCAAAGATAAAGCATTAATTGAGTTCATTAACAGCAACATTTGATCAGAACAGTATAAACTGACATTCTGCTAGCTCTTCTTAAAGGAAGTGAGTATAGAAAAGGATAACTGTGAGGAAAGGAGTGAGTGGGGGAGTGAGCTCCAAGGATAGTTTTTGGCATAACTCAGAGGTTGTCAACCATGGGTATGCATACCCCCTGGGAGACTTGAGAAGGCCCTAGGGGTTATGTGCAGCTGGGTGGGGATGAAGCGCCACCATGCACCATCCTGTGCTGCCACACAGGCACCACCCACCTGGCCAGACACGGGGGAAGCTCACATGATGGCTGCCACCGCTCCGCATTCAGCCATGTGCTCCCCCATCCCCCCCCGGCCAACTCCACATCCATACACCAGGGGTACACTGCTCCATATCCAGCCGCCAGGGTACACTGATCTAAAAAGGTTGAAAACCCCTGGCATAACTCGAAGTCCTGTAGCTGGCTCAGATTACCAGTCATGTTAGACTCTAATGTAATTCTTCCTATTAAAATAAATTTTGAACTCACAGTATAACAGTCCTGAATCTCTGAGGTGGCATCAGTATTTGCCTCCTTTTTTTTTGTTTTTTTGATGGAATGTTTTGCAAATGTTCGAACTGCTGATGCCAAGAGCCCATCAGACCACTCCATGGTGCTAGGATCAGTCTGTCCAAAGAGCTCTCCAAGACTGACACACTTAGGGTTTATAACAAAGGTTTCTATTTTTCCCTTCTTTGTTGAGTTCTGAAGTGAAGAAAAAAAATGAACTGCAGAATTTATGTCCTAGTATTATTTTAAGTCTAATTCAATCACAAGGCCTTTAATCCTGAGATTGAAAAGGCACTAGGCACAGGCTTTGAAAGCTTGGCTTCCTAAGTTGTTTTGTGACATAAATAAAACAAATTTTGCTGGCAAAGACTGGTACTAACTTGACACTTATCTGCTTTGCAAAACCACCATAGAATTCTGGGGGAGAGGGGGAAGCAGGGTTGGACCTGAACCAGGGTGGGGTTCAACCCAAATTGGGGGTGAAGGAAGGTTCGGAGCGGGGTTGGACCTGAACGGGGGTGGGAGGGAGCAGGGTCCAACCCAAACTGGGGGTGGGGGGAGTTGGGTGGAGTGGAGTCAGACCTGAAGCAGGGAAGGGGTGGAGCAGGGTCAGACCCGAAGTGGCTGGGGTGTCAGACCCAAACCAGGGAGGAATGGAGTGGGGTTGGACCCAAAGCAGGGGGAGGGGGAAAACGAGGTGGGGTTGGGCCTGAAGCACAAGGGGGGAGCGGGGGAGGGGTCATACCTGAAGTAGGGGGGGAGTGGGTTCTGACCTGAATTGGGGGGGCAGGGGGGAGCAGGGTTGGACCCAAAGTGGCAGGGGGAGGGGGGAGGGGGAGCGCAGGGCTGGACGTGGGGCTCCATCCCTCCTTCCCCCATCATTCTTGATGGGCAATTTGCTAGTAAATAAATAAATGTCTTGACTGACAAATTTGTTTGTAAGTAAAATAAATCTGAAAATGAACTACAGTACATGCATGTTAGCATTGCAAGGAAATTAAAACCAAGAACTTAAAATTAAGGATTAAGCAAACCCTTTAAAATCTTACCTGCAAAACTGGCTCAGTATTAGAAATTTTTTCCAAATGTACAGTAGGTAAAAGTACCAAAGCTGTCTCCAAAATTGTTCTAACAGTAGTTTTCCCTCCACCTGTAGGGCCTACTAACATCACACCAACTCGAGTCTGAAAACATATGGGCAAAATCAACTTATTATAGGTAGTATTTGAGGCTTAACATTCCCAGAACATTAGACTTAATTAGAAAAAATACTTGTAGTATGTGCAGATACGGATTTGTTCTTGTTTCTGAGAAATAAGTTTCTACCACAGCATGTTTCATTTTTGTAGTTCTCAGCAGACTCATGGCTGTTTTGGGGGTTTTGCCATATATCTTCAAAAATATTTAAAAAACTACTATGTGAAACTTGTCAAAAACCCCAACAATTCATTTTTGTGCAAAACTTTTTTATTCTTTTTCCCCCCAACACTTAGAAGAAAATGAAACTACTTCAAAGACCTGGACCTCCCAGGCCAGCCTCAAATTGCTGTGCCATTGAGTCAATCCCTCTTTTTGACTCAATGACTATTTCATGATTCATAACAAAATGCAATGCCAACAGAAGACCAGGTGACATTACTGCTCTTTGTGATGCATTTCTTCGTGCCAGTGCTTTGACTTAGACAAAGCAAGAACTTGAATCTTTCACATTCAAAATAAATATCCTAATGGGATAATTGTGTATAAGTGGCTGTCTCTCACACACAATGACTTTTGCTGAAATCACTATAGTCCAGTGGGGAAAATGGTTTTGACAAAACAGAATGTTCTAATATACACAAATATTAAAAAAAAATTTCAATGTTAAAAGAAAAATCCACCATACTTACCAGAATTTGATTGTAAAACTGTATAACTTTCTCTATTTGAGATGGCCAAGGCTGCAAGCACAGCTGTTGTGTTGCAGCAGCTATTGCTTTCTAAGATAAGAAAAAAAATGCTATTAGCTAAGCAATAGTACTTAAAATAATTATATGAATTGCTTTAAAGTAAATTTCCCTGAAAATTTTGTGTTCTTTTGTATACAAAAAATAGGCAGTGGTATAAATAGAAAAACAAAGCAAAACAGATGGCTTCCACATTATCTAGGGCTAATATCATATATTTTCAAATAAACCATGTACCGTTCTTTAAAACCCAGCTGCTGGAAAGTTCAGTGTGCATTATAACTGAGAAATATGGTAAAAACAATTTGTCTCATTTAAGAACACAAGTGAAAGTAAAATCTGCACACAACTCACAGAGAGCAGAACATTGAGTAGGTTCCAGTCCTTAGCTGCTACTATTTATTTACTTACAGCAATGAAATTTATTCTTTCTTTATTCTGTCTTCAAAAACAAGATGTATATTATATTCCAAGGTGTGTTGTAAGCAAAAAAAAAAAAAAAAAAAAGAAAGAAAAAAAAGGTATTTCTGAAAAAACATGTTTGTAATAAATGGTCTGGTCCCTTAAAAGCCTGTGAGTTTCTGACAGACTAGAATTCAATAAATAATGCTTCAAACTGATGAACATTTTTTATAATTAACTGCTTAACTGCAAATGTAACAGGGTTCTTAACTATAACATGCATCTTATTTCATATTTGATACTGAAGGTCTTCATTTAAAAGTTCCCTGGATTTTCTATGGACAAGGAAATTTCAGAAGTCCATACTTGAATGACAAGACTACACCTTTAACTCTTAAGTTCATTCTTTCCTCTCCTACAAATAATGGACTTGAGAAATCACTCCTTTAATTTATACCAGTGTAGTTCCATTGCCTAAATGGCATGAATCTTAATTTATATCTGTATAACATGATCTACAAAAAATTCTGCATATGCAAGAAGATGGCTTTCAAAATGCATTTTGAGAAGGGTTAGTAAAATGTAAGCATGAGATTCTACGCCCTGGGATGCTGACATTGATGCTTTGGTTTGAGGTGAGAAACAATCTTCTGTAGCAGGTCAAATGGAGAAAAGCAGAGGGTGAGGAAGAAGCACAGTTACTAGTCCCAAAGTGTTACTGAAGGGCCCTGTTGAGGATGACTCATGACTTCCCCATAGGAAAGCATTTAGTGCATGAAAAGACAGAGGCCTGTTGTTGGGGCAATTTTATTGGCCAATGATGCACCATAAGGTGGTGAACTATTGCGGGTCGTGTCCTATATGTCAGCTGTTAGCCACAGGCAAGCCTCCTATAGCTTTGCTAGTCCCACTCTGCTTGGTGGAAACACGATTTGAAAGGGTTGTGATGGACCTTGTGGGACTGCTTCTGAAAAGCAGCACAGGATACCAATTTATACTAGTTATAGGATGCATCTACATGAGACACTACATCACTGTAGCAATGAGCTACATTGCTGTAGTTCATTACTGCAGCAATGTAGCATTGGTGGGCATGAACCGTGAAGCCAACACTACTGTGCAGTAGCAATGAGCTACTATGCACTGCAGATGCTCACTGCTAATTTGTACTAGCATGGGAAACATCCTGTGCAGCATCAGGACTGCACAGTAACACCAGTTATTGGACAGTCATTTAGTACTTACATAAGTAAGTACCTAATGACTGTTAAGTCTGGCACACATGTAGATGAACCCCTAATGGACTAAGCAATGTAGTATTCAGAGGCCATGCCCATGTGGACAGTCTCAGTCCCAAAGGTGACAGAGACGCTGTTGACAGTTTTCTCTTGGGTGGGGTTTCCAAGGGAGATACTGATGGACCAGGGAAGTAACTTTGTATCTGGTGTAATGACAGGCATGTGCTAGACTCTCAAAATTTAAAAACTGCAGACCTCTATACACTACCCACAGACCAATGGAGTAGTTGAATATGCTTAAAGAATATGCTGAGAAAATTCATAGCAGATGAGCCTCAGAAGTGGGACCAGTGCTACACCTTATGAAGTAAGTTGTCAAGAGGGGCTGGTAGATTATGAGGTCCACCAACTAGACAGGTGGAAACCCAAGCAGATTTATCATATTAATTTGCTTAAGCTGTGGAAAGATAGAGTGGCTGAATATCCCGACAAGCTAGAATCAGGTCCCCCCAGAAGAACTTGGGACCCAGCAGGTGGTGGAACTGAGAGCTCAGCTAACTGACTGGCAATGAACACAGGTGGGACAGATGGTTAAGGAATCCAGGATGTGTTTCGAGAGGATCCAGGAGAGGCTAAAAAGGCAATACATCACACTGAGACGCCACTGGACAAGGTAGTTTGGGATGCCTGGAGACAAATACCACAGAAGCTACACAAGCAGGAGAAGGCTGAAATTAAACAGATGTTGGATAAAGGAGTGATTATAGAGTCGCAGAGCCAGAGGAGGAGCCCAATTGTGGTGGTGCTAAAAACCAATGGGGCTATTCAACTATGCATCAATTTTCAGAAGATAACTCAGCTAAATTTGATGCATATCCCATGCCAAGCATAGATGAGATACTAGAGAAAATTGGACAAACCAGCTACATATTCACCCTGGACTTCACAAAGGGCTACTGGCAGATACCGCTGGCAAACAGGGACTAGAAAAAGACAGCTTTTGGGAGACCATGGGGTTGGTCATACAAGTTTAAGCAGATGCCTTTCAAGCTCCATGGAGCAGCAGTCACATTTCAGAGACTTATAAATTATTGGCAACATACCAGAAACATGCAGCAACATATAGTGAATCCTAGGAAAAGAAGATACCCAACACCTTGTATTCCAAGGGGGCCGTGACCAGATATGCCCATTTATTGGCAAAGTGGTGACTTTGTGGACCTAACCACAACCTTCAATGAAAAGGCAAGTCCAAGCTTTCGAGAAATTATCAGACTATTACATAAGCTGATCAGACCTTCCAGAAGGCCACAGAACCCTTATACCATTCCCTGGCGTTGCACACAACTGATTTTGATTGGCAGTTTATTGTATAGACGAATGCATCAAACATGGCACTGGGGTGATGTTACCTCAAAGAAGAGAGGGAATGAAATATCTTATAAGTAGGAAACTACATTCATAAGAAAAAACATTCCACCATGAAGAAGTAATATCTTGACATTAAGGGGGTTGTAGAGATGTTCTGGTATTATCTGTTAAGCTGGCAGTTCACCATAATCACAAAAAATGCTCCTTCACACTTGCTACAGTGAAAGGAAAACAGACAACATGAGGCTCGTGAGGTAGTCCTTTAGTTTACAACCCTATTGTTTTTTAATGGAGTATCACCCTGGGACTTAAAATGTGAATGCTAGTTTCTTTTTATGAAAACATGAAGAAAAGAAGATGCAGAAGATAATGCACCCCCTGGACAAGAAAAAACATAACGGGTTTGTGTAAAAGGGAACTCTTGCCATGTTACTAAGGGAAGACGAGAGGACCAGCAGCACTGGCAAGGCACCTATAAGAGCAGGGTCTTTGTGGCACAGAGGGTGCATCTACACAGGTGCCAGACTGCACAGTAACTGGTGTTACCATGTAGTCCTGATGCCGCATGTTTTTTTCCCCCACATTACTGTACAGTAGTATTGGCATCACGGTTTGTGCTGCTGATGCCATGTCACCATAGCAACAAGCTATGGCCATGTAGCTCATCACTATGGTAATGTAGCATTTTGTGTAGACACACCCAGAGACAAGGGAATTCCAGGAAGGAAAGGCAGCTGGCAGGGCTGAGTCTAATGAGCAATCCCTGTACTCAGATCATAGGTCAGGCTGATTGGAAGGGGAGGGGCTCAGGAGAATACAGTGTTGCCCTCAGGCTGGAGAGCCATTCTAGCCCTGGCTGGGGAGAAGGCAGGACTCCCAAGACCATGGTGGTGACCAGAAGCAATAAAGAAGCCGTGGTGGTTAAGGACATAGAGGGGTTTTTTTCCCCTCTGGTTTTCCTACCACAGGACTGAGAAAGGAAAAGGATTTGAGTTTGTTAATTGTGGTGCTCAGTGCTCAGAGGGGTGGGATTTTATTTTGAAGTAGTTGCTGGAATTTCAGTTTCAGTTTGATGGAAGGACTGGGAATGGCTGTAAAGAGAAGTGCAAGCTGCATTGCAGGCATCTTAAAGTACCCTGCAAGATTGGCCATTGTAGTCAAGAGGGCCAAAGAGAGGAAGAAAGAGAGGGAATTTAACCCCCCAAGGCTGAACAGGAGGGGCACCAAGCCCCACTGTGCAGCTTAATTCCCAGACATGCCACTGCTGCCAAGAAGCCAAGGCTGGAACCAGTGGGATAGGCCTGAGGGTAGCAGCTAGTAGGCCTGTACAAAGCAGCTAGTATTCACTTTGGATTCAGCCATTTCAGGGAATAGTGATTTGATCTGGTGATTCAAATCGCTGTCCTGAAGCGATCCGGCCGAATCTGATTTGAAATTGAAAAGGCCCCATTCCCCGCCCACTCTCCCAGTGCTGGATGCTGGGGCCAAGTGGGGCAGCCATTGATGGGGCTGGGAGAGCAGGTGGGGGTTAGGGGGTGCTTGGGGAGCTGGGGGAACAGGCAGGGGTGGGGGTCCCCCCCATGGTCCCCTTCCCCTCCCATAGCCCCCGCACTCCCTACTTACTGGCACAGAGTCTGGGTCCAGCTTCCTGTGGTGGTGAACAGGGACTGCCCAAATCTCCAAATCTTTTCCAAATTGATTTGGAGTCTTTGAATCAATTCAGACCTTTTTATTGGTCTCCTGACTTGATTTGGATTCAGAGATTTGGCTGCTGAATCAGGCCAAACCTCCTTTGAATCGAATCAGCAACCAAAGTTTGCCCAGCCCTAGCAGCTAAGGCAAGTAGCCCCTGACCAAGAGGGTTGAGGTCTAGACAAGTACAGGAGGAAGGAGCCAAGAGACCCAAAACAAGCCCCAATCTCATGCTCAGGACACCTCCCACATAACTGGTTGTTCCAACACGGTGTGGCAGGTGAGACCCAGAGCACTAGTTTGGAAGAGCTGGAGTGGGGACAGGCTAGCCAGTCTTTGGGTGTTACTACTGCCCTGTAGACTGGAAATGCTATACCACTAAGGACAAACTCCATAGCACTGTGACAAGCTCAAGTCCCAGGGGTGGCTGTGATGCACCCTGGTGGCCACTTGACTGCTGTCTCCACTCCAGCTTCATGGGATACCCTTTCTACCTTTCCTGCCATGCCTTGATGTTATTTGTTAGGGTTTGGGATGCTATCTCCAGTGCCGCAGAGTGAGCTCAGTCTTGTCCCTTAGACTCTATGCTGGGGCCCTACTGGTCCCATGTGTCTCACAGCATCTGTTGCCTTATGGACTATTTGTGGCCTCTTTCTGCACCTGTAGCCACATCCATGCCTCACAGAAGTGTGGTGGTCCATTGCAAAGACTCAGATGAGTTAGCTTGCCCACGCTTAGCATCACAAAGAAAAACATTGATGTGGTTAGTATCACAAAGAAAAGCATGTTATTTCTCCAACTACTGGGGAATTCTCCTCTACTAACTCACTCAATCACTTTGATTTATTGCATGCCATGTTTCTTCCTTAGAAAAAAGTCTGAGAACTTTTAAACTATTACAAGTTTATAAAAATTTCTTTCTTTACCAAGTAAAATGTGACTTTAAAACTAACAATCACAGCCCTAAAGAAGTCCTATCTATTTCATTACCTCTAGTCTGCTAGTATTTGTATTTGGAACCACAATTTCTGGGAAGAGATCAGCCATAATATTCTCAAACAGTGGGACATCTTCTGCAAGAAACTTGGGTAAATTGGTTTCTTTCAGAGCACTGATTATAATGAGAGCTTCTTCTTCTGCATGAAGACCTGTTTGATTATTTCTAAAAAAAAAAGAATGTCAAAGAATTACAAGTTGCATACAGTTCTGTTGTACAGCCTGGGAGAATGTCATGCTCCTCATTTTCTGGTTTACTTACAGTTTACTGTGCATCAGAGTTTTTCAGATACTTCAGAAATAAATCACATTTTTCTACTGAAATGAATTTTAAAAGACAAGATGATATATATCAATAAAGCAGAACATACAATAAAAGGAAGATGAATTGAAATATTTCCTTCTGGTCCCAATCCTGTTCTCAAGGATGTTAATAGCTAAAATCCAATTTATTTCATCAGGAGCAGAATTAAAACAGCAAATTATTTTCAAATGCATCGCAAAAAGGAACAATGCAGTGTTGGGGATGTACCCCAACATAACTGGAGAATGAATACCTGCTGTCATCAAATACATGTCCTGTACAGTCATCTCTCAAAAAATTAGGGAAAACCCTGTACCAGGGATGACAACATGGAGAAAGAGTTGACAGCACACTGCATTGATTCTGAATATGTTTGGCAACCACAAAAAACTGTTCTGGCAAGGCTCGATAAATGTGTAGTTATGTTCTCCCCTACAGCATATGAAAATCTTTCAGAGACTAAGATGAGATGATAATGCCTTTGTCAAATACATTAATCCCAAATATTCTGACCACTACTGAGTTCCTGAAGAACTTTGGGATTATGGTGATGGTGACTCTATGGCCTAGTAAGGAGAATGAAAGGATTCTATAGACATCTCTTCTTAATCCAACTCTTTTGCTTGCATTTACTTCTCCCAAAGTTAGACATCTAGAAAGGAAGTGCAGAAAAAAAGTTTTTCTACTTGTGGAAGTTAGTGCAGTGATGCCCATGTAGCATTTGCATCGATTGCTGGTCATCAGCTGAAGAGGTAGAATAAGCCATCTGTGCCTTCCTTTTCTTTTTGTAATGTCATTCCAGTACCAATATACCAGATATATCTGAATCCATGCTAAACATGTCTTTCAAATACCCTAGCAAACAACATGGAAAGCAGATTGATGACAAAGAGCATTCAAGATTTTGACAACTGACTGACTGGTCTTCTTGTGTTTTCTTGCTTAGCGTCAGTAACTGCTATAGCCTTTTGCCATAACTTCAATCACATGCTGGGCAGTCATCTGAATTGACCTTTCTGAAGATTACTGATGTTCTGTCTAATTACTGGGTCCTTAGTTTCTACCCTGGTTTGCTTTGTTGCACTTTGACTGCGAGAACCATCCTATGAACACAAGTCCTCAAGTCTTTGCAGGATATGGTGATACAAACATAGTCCAGTCTTCCTCAGTTTCTTTACCTGGAGCCTGCTAAATTAAGTTCTTCACGTCCTCATTTCATTTTCTGTCATGGGGTATCTGACCACTTGACTACCTCACCATCTTAATTTCCTCGGTGGAGAGCATACTAACTTTCCTTAGAGCTGATCAATTTTCTATTCTGCACATTAGGATGGTGTGAATTACTGACATGTACACTTTATTTTTAAATTTTATTGACATTTGCATCAAGCAGCTGTGGTGCATTGTTGTGGATCACTGAGCAGGCTGCTGTCATCAGCAACAATTGATCTAAGGTATTTAAAATTCCTTCAGTCTCTTAAACTTGATTCATGTGATATTCTTCATATGGGTCAGTGTCCCTCAGTTCTCATGGCCTCATTACATCCCAAGGTGTTTTGCTTTGTCTGTTCTCAGAAATGGACTCAATGCTCATTTTTTATGCAGCGCAATATTTACTACAATTTTTCTATTATAGCTCTATTTAGCTTTGACAATAGATTTGTCTCATGTACCTTGAATAAGGCATATACTTCTGATGACAACTCATCATTGCAAAACCCATCAAATTTAAACTTTGTTGGTTTAAACCTCCAACAGTGTCTTAACTTTGCAACCTTTAATTTTACATCCTGACTGCATGGAATATCTATCCTTCTTTAAGAACTCACATAACTCCAATCTTCTTGTACTTAGCTTTCCTACATTCCACTCACTAGCTTCTTCAGCTGTAGTTTTGGAAAATTTCAGAGTGCCCTTTCCAAGTTGTAACAGTCAGGCTATATTGTGTGTCACTTACAAGGAATGACCTAACCTTCTGAGATACACTACTACAGAAACCTACAGTTTATAGGAGCATATCACTTATAGCAGTGTTACAAGTCAGCTGCCCAGGCACAGCACTCTTGGTCTGAAATGAGAGTTTTCTTTTTCCTAGTTGAATGTTTTCCAAGGCTAAATAGTCCCATTTTGAGGTTAAGAAAGTAACTTAAACTTTCCCTTGCACAGGCAGAGATACAGTCAGTGAACTTAATTAGGATTTTTTCATGTCTAAATTCTGATATTGAGCCACATGTTTACTCTGCTACAGCACAGGATACTTACAATAAAATTCATTTTCATTTAGCACAACTTCTTTTTGGCCCTTGCAGAATGTCTCAGAGGCTGAGATATTTGATGCTGTGTGCTGAAATAATGACTAAACATATTCACTAACAACAACATAATAATCCCAAAGTGTTTATATGTCCTCTTTCCATTGCAATTAATTGGTTAGGGCAGTAGTTTTCAACTTATAGCCCACAGACTCCTGAGGGTCTGCAGACTGTGTTTAGGGCATCTATAAAAGATGACTAGGATCAATCAGCAGTATGTGAATACCCATACTTACAATTCAAAGGGGCCTGCACTTCCATTCAACATTTCCAAATGAAAAAAGGTTGACGTATTTGTGTGTTTGTATGTATGCTGGGGACAAAGCTACATTGTGCAATGCTGCAAAGATTCCAGGTAATGTACACCCATGAAACAGCTCTGGATCTTGTCTACAACAGGCTCAATGGTTGTGTACATTAGGCCTGTGTGAAGTGGCAAGTATTTGATTGGGATTCAGATTCGGCCAATTCAGAGGGACAGTTATTTGATTTGGTGATGTGAATCACTGTCCTGATTTGATTTGGCTGAATTGGATCCAAAGATTTGGTGCCGATTCAGAGATCTGGCCATAAACTAAACAGGCAGCAGTCTCGACCACACTGGACACAGCTGCCTCCAGCTGGCAAATCTGTTGTGGTGGGTGCAGGGGGGAGGGGATGGGCATGGGGGGGCAGATCAATGCCCCCACAGCGAGGGAGGGATTGGAGCTGAGACAAGCTGCTCAGCCGGGGCAGGAGGGTGTGGGACTTAGGGAGGGGGACTTCTGCCACTGCATGCAGGTCCAGGAGGGTATGAGACTGGGCGTGTGCATGGGGAGGGCTGGGCCAGCCATTGTTTCAGACAGGCAACAGAAGGCATTGGGAGTGGGGGCTCTGCCTTGCCACAGCTTGTCCAGCTGGAGTGGAGTCCAGGATGTGGGTGCAGCAGCACTGGGAGTGTGGGCTTTGCCCTGTTGCTGGTTGCCCAGCTGGGGGGTGGGGAAGGGGGGGGTGTGATGCAGGCATGGCTTGCTCCGGGTGGAAGGTGCTAGGAACAGGGGCAATGCCCTCTCACTGCTTACCCAGATGGGGCAGAGAGGCATGGGATGGTGCCGCTGTGCTGCCTCAGACAAGCAGTGTGCAGCAGCGGAAGTCGCTCCAGCCTTCCCATGCCTCCTGCATAAGCTGTGGCTTCGCCCTTCTGTGCCCTGGCTGGGTGAGCAGTGGCAGGGCATGGGGGTGGGCGCATGCACCCAGATCAGGGAGGAGACGGCAGCAGGGGCTATGGGGAACTTTAGGGTGGCTGAAGCCCCCCCATAACCCCCACTCCACTGTGCTCTGTGGGGTGGGTGGATCCAGAGCTACACTCTGGGCTGCTGCTGGGGCTAGCTGCCTGGAGCACAGCCCTGGCTCCACCCGCCTTGCAGAGCAGAGTCTGGCAGTAAGCAACTGGGATTAGCCTCCCAGACCACATCCTGGCCCACTCTGCCCTGCGCAGATCTAGGGGCACACACCTGCTCCCATGCCCACCGGCAGCGGTGTGCAGTGGTGGAAGTCCCTCTCCTCAACTCCCATGCCCTCCCCCACCCAGGCTGGGCACCTTGTCCCAGACCCAGCCCCAGCCCCAATCCCTACCTCACTGTGGGGGTGTTGATCTTCCCACCCCCCATGGCCCTTCCCTCCCACCTCCACCCACAACAGACTTACCAGCTGGAGGCATCTGTGTCCAGTGCCGTCGAGGACTGCAGCCTGTATAGTCTATGCCCAAATCTCTGAATCAGTGCTGAATCTCTACAAATTGATTCAGAGGCTTCTAATTTGATTTGGAGCTTTTAATGGGTCTCCCGATTCGATTCATATTCAGAAATTTGGCTGCTGAATCGGGCCAAATCTCCTCTGAATCAAATCAGCTACCGAAGCTTCACACAGCCCTAGTGTATATTATGCTGGGGCCTATGGAGCAGCCATAGAAAGGTAAGATTAAAGAGCCACTTTTGACCCTTCTTTTCCTGGACTGTGAATTGTGTGTTGTATTTCTAATGAATGCAGATTTTTAATCACTGCATTCTCATGCAGTGGTTGAATATAGTGAGTTTTTTTAACATTTTTGTGAGAAAAGTTCAAAGGCAACTTTAATAATTTTCATATTCCTTTACAGTCTATCAGCTCCCTGGAAGCTTAAAATTAAAAAGGTATAAACCCCTCCAAAATTCTACATTGCAAGTTTGTTGATCTATAAGTCTGCTATGTATTTGCTCATGTGTGTTGAACAGATGGCACTGATTTATTTTCAACTGAAGTAAGGCAGCAAAACATTTTTCAGAAAGAAATCTGTGAAGTCCATGTCTTTAAGTAAAAATAGTATGTCAAATTGTTACATTTACATACCAGATTAAACATTCTTTTAAAGTATAAGTGTAAATTAGCATCACTGAATTTCAGGTTGAACATATTTATAATACAAAATTTTAAAAAAGACAATGGGCTAAAATAATTGTTTAAATATAGAACATTAATTACAGCAGTCATTTTCTTTCTTGCTACAAGAAGAAAATGCAAATTAATTTCCTGTAAAAGTTTATCAACTATAAAGCAGAGACAAATCAAATCAAATTTGTGATAATCCTTAATGCTAACAAAGTTTCCTTTTAGAACTAAAGATGACATGTCACTTCTCTTAAAAGATAATGTCAGTTGAATATTATATTGTCACAAGATAATAGTTTTCTCCTGATAGATAAATGTCTGTGCTAAGTTGTGGCACTGATTTAAAAAATACCATCAAGGCAAGCTAGAGATGTCAGTTTTCAGAGCAAGAAAAGTTTGCCCTTTAGCAATGTTGTTTTACGATGGCATTATTTCCACTCTACCAGATAACACAGATGTTATTTTTCTGAGCATAAAACACACCCTAATCCCTAGAAACCTTGGGAACCCATCAGTCCAGATCAAGCTGCAGTATCTGATTATATCCCTTCACAGAAAATGATGAGGTGGGAAGACCTCCCTTTCCTGACTGATTGGCCTGCAAGATGAAGCAAAAAAGCATAGCAAACAGTTTCATTTTAGGAACTTCCAGTGCTGTTAGGTAACAGGGAAAAGTGGCCAGAGGCATAGCAGTGCAGCTCAGTACCTGGGGTGACATAATCTGCCACTGCTCTGGCAATGGCGGCTTTTTTCACCCCATCCCCAAAGGCAGCACCAAGGGATGCTGCCCTGGCCAATCTTCTCCTGCCCTTCAGTTATACTACTGCCAGCACCTGCTTTGATGCCATATCGCCTTCTATCTACTACCATGCCATAAAGTCCCTGTGGTGCCTAACAAATAGACAGCATGAGGGTTAATTTGGAAAAGCAGGCAATGGCAGCTTCACCACTGACCACTGGCAAACATTAAGTGACATGTATATCAGGGGAAAGGAAGAGAGAGATGTAGCTTAATTTTCAATTTTTATTAGTACTACCTGTATTACCAAAACTTAAGTGGCCCTCCAGCTGAAATAACTGCTCGCTCCTGAGCTAGATGGTAGCAGCCACTTAAAAAAGCTGGAGAAAGAGGATACAACCCACTATATTGTGATTTGAATCCCATTGATATGTTTTTCTAGCTGCCCTTAGTAATTATATCTGGCAGCATAGAAGTAAATAGTTTCATAGTTGGTAGGGTTGGAAGGGACTTAAGCAGATCATCAAAACTGACCCCCTGCCATGCGCAGGAAAGAATGCTGGGGTCAGACAACCCTAGCTAGGTGGTTATCTAGCCTTCTTTTGAAGACCCCAGGGTAGGAGCCAGCACCACTTCCCTTGGAAGTTGGTTCCAGATTCTAGCCACCCTGACTCTGAAGTGGTGCTTCATGATATCTAGCCTGAACCTCTCAGTCAACTTGTGGTTGTTATTCCTAGTTACTCCTGGTAGTGCTTGGAGGAACAGGGACTCTCCCGATCCCCACTGATCCCCCTGGTAAGTTTATAGATGGCCACCAGATCTCCTCTAAGCATTCTCTTGTGGAGGCTAAATAGGTTCCGGTCCCGTAGCCTCTCTTCATAGGGCCTGCCCTGCTGCCCTCTGGACCATGTGAGTGGCCCTCCTTTGGACCCTCTCAATGCCGGCCACATCCCTCCTGAAATGCAACGTCCAGAACTGGACACAGTACTCCAACTGCAGCCTGACCAATGTCGCATAGAGGGGGAGGATCACCTCCTTGGACCTGCTTGTGATGCATTTGTGGATGCATGGCAAGGTGCGGTTAGCCTTACTGACTGCATCCTCGCATTGGCAGTCCATGTTCATCTTGGAATCAATAATGACTCCAAGATCCCTTTCTGCCTCTGTGCTAATGAGAAGGGAGTTCCCCAGCCTATAGGTATGCTGCTGGTTCTTCCTCCCCAGGTGCAGTACCCTGTATTTGTCATTCCTGAATCCCTTCCTATTCTCATCTGTCCACCCCTGTAACCTGTCCAGATCTAGTTGTAGCTTGTCCCTTCCTTCTAGCGTGCCCACCTCTCCCCACATCCTAGTGTCATCCGTGAATTTGAACAAGGTGCTTTTCACCCCCTTGTCCAAGTCCCTGATGAAGATGGTGAACAGTGCGGGACTGAGGTCTGAGCCCTGGGGGACCCCCTGCTCACATCCTGTCAGGTTGAAAATGACCCATCCACCACCACTCTCTGGGTGCGGCCTTCCAGCCAATTTGCGACCCGTCTCACTGTGTAGGCATCAACGCCACAATTGCCTAGTTTTTTGATGAGAATGGGGTGAAGGCCTTCCTAAAGTGCTGAAGGCCCTCCTAAAGTCCAAAAAGACTACGTCCACCATGACACCTGCATCTAAGGATTTTGTGACCTGGTCATAGAAGGCCATCAGGTTGGTCTGACAGGACCTGCCCCTACTGAACCCATGCTGGTTGCCCCTAAGCATAATCTCTCCTGCTGGTCCCTCGCAGATGTGCTCCTGGAAAATTCTCTCAACGAGCTTCCCCAGAACCAAGGTAAGACTAACGGGCCTACAGTTTCCCAGGTCCTCCTTCCTCCCCTTTTTGAAAATGGGGACCACATTGGCTCTTTTCCAGTCTTCTGGCACCTGGCCAGAGCACCATGAGTGCTCATAAAGCTGTGCCAGTGGTCCCGCAATGACCTCTGCCAATTCCCTCAACGCCCTGGGATGGAGATCATCTGGACCTGCTGATTTGAACACGTCCAGCCCCTCCAGAATTTCCCTAACTAGGTCCTCTTTGACCCTAGTCCTGGCTGTCCCTTTCCTGAATCCATCCAGAAACCTGGTGGGGTGGATATCCCGATCCCTGCTCAGAAAAATGGAGGCAAAGAATTTGTTAAAGAGGTCAGCTTTATCATCTGGTGCAACCACCAGATTGCCAAGCATGTCCTGCAGGGACCCCACGTTACCCCGTGCTTTCTTTTTACTCCCTATGTATTTAAAAAAGGACTTTTTAAATCTTTGATCCTGGTTGCTAGTCCTAGTTCTGTCTTCGCCTTAGCCTTCCTAACAGCCCCCCTACAGTCTCAAGCAATGGAGGTATAATCCTTCTTGGTTATGGCTCCTCCCTTCCATTGGGTGTATGCCTCCTTTTTAGTTTTCAGACGTTCCTGAATGCCTTTGTTGAGCCATGCAGGCTTCTGAGCACTTTTGTTCCCTTTGACTCGTGTTGGAACTGTCACCCTTTGGGCTTGGAGGATCGTCTCCTTAAGGAACAACCACTCATCTTGACTCCCAACCCCCCTACCCTCTGGGACTTCAGTGCCTTCCTGACTAATCTCCTTAACTCATTGAAATCGGCCCTCCTGAACCCAAGGGCTGCTGCCTTGCTGCAGGCCTTTGACACCCTGTGCTGGATGATGAATTCCAGGAGGCAATGATCACTATTGCCCAAGTGGTCGAGAACCTGCAGTCCCCTCACCAGGTCATTGCCTGTGGCCAGGACCAACTCCAGCAAGGGAGGTTGTGCACCTCCTGGGTTAGGTCGAGGTCCCGTATCTCAGGTAGGAACCTACGTGAGCAGTCAGACCTGGCTGACTACTCCCTCTCAGCAGACAAATGTTTAGTTTGGCATTTTTAAATGTGCTTTCTGATTGGCTTATGTGCTATATTTACTAGGGCTGTGTGAAATTTCGCTGGCTGTTTTGATTTGACACTGTTTCAACTCATTTTGAGCTCAAAACAGTGACATGGAATTGAAATGAAGGGCTTTGAAATAGCCTCAAAACAAAACAAGGTTAGTCAAAGCGTTTCAAAAGTTTCAAAATGTTTTGAGTTTTGAAGTCAGCAGTGAGGTGGTGAGAGATGGGAGAACCATTGCTGCACTCCCAGCAGCAGCCAGGAGTGCAGCCCTGGCTCTCTCTATCTCCCACCAGCGGGCTGCAGGGAGCTGATCAAGCACTGCGATTGGCCTGGGGAAAGGAACTGAGCCTGATCACTCAGTTCCCCTCCCCAGCCCTACAATCGGGCTGGGGCTGAGGCTGGGGCTGGGGCTGGGGCTGGGGCTGGGGCTGGGAAGTCAGCCAACTGGCCTCAGTTGCCAATCCCAGAGTGACCATGGGGGCTGGGGTTAGGAACTCAACCCAGCTGGGCTGACTTCCCATCCCCAGACCGATCTAGCACTGGGGAGGGGAACTGAGCAATCGGGCTCAGTTCC
This sequence comes from Crocodylus siamensis, assembly GCF_052110815.1. Lineage (NCBI taxonomy): Eukaryota > Metazoa > Chordata > Crocodylia > Crocodylidae > Crocodylus > Crocodylus siamensis. The sequence goes on from NC_143395.1 coordinate 165,301,704, forward strand.
CTTCCCCAGTCGAAGGCGGCAGCACCAGCTTCCCTCCCTCATCTAGCAGGCAGACTGGGGGCCCACAGCCCCAATCCACCTGCCAGATGAGAGGCTGTTTCAAATTTCCCCATTATAGCTAATGGGTGAAACATCAAAACAGCATCAGAACAGCCTCACTGTTTCAACAAAGCAAAACAGAATAGCTGTTTCGAATCTAAATTAAATCTGAAACAAAATGCTGTTCCATGGAACCCTCAAAACTCAAGTCAAAACAGCACGGTACCATTTCACACAGTCCTAATATTTACCCTCCTGAACTTGAATCAGAGGATGAACACACTGAGCAAGTCCAGAACTGAGCATCTCCTTCTTCACTGGGTTCAGAAAATAATGCAAGTAGAATCCCTTCCCTTTGGATTCAAAAGAAAATTTCTATTGCTCTAATACTTAGAATTGAGGCCATTTCTTGCTGCAAGAATTTGTCATGAAGGAAGGAGAAGGAGATGGGTATGCATGGAATCTCCAACTTGTATGTTCTCTAAGATGCAGAGGGTCTCTAGTGATATGGTTCCAAGCCTGAAGAAAAGAGAGTTATTTCTTTAAATACTGTAAAGAGCTCATGACCAAAATATGAAACTTATGCCTCAAGGTGAGAAACAAACAGCCTCTTTCACTGGAACCTTTGTTTCTCCTTGAGGGTTCTGATGGGGTATAGCTGGGAGAAGATGAGCCGCTTCGGTCCAAAGAAAGTTGAAGGTCTGGCTTAATTTCTGAAAAGTGACAGTCATTTCATTTTCTTGTTCTGTGGTTTTGATTGTGGGGGGAGGAGGTGTCTTGGTTTTCCAGACCATTCATGGACAGCAGGTACTAGCAAGGATCCTGGGAGTCAATGTTAAAAGTATTGATGCCAGGTTAGGGTTCTTGTAGAACTAGATTTCTTTTTTGAAGGACTGAACTTCAGATCTCAAAATCTATAGAAAATAAGAAGATTAGGTTCTAAGATTAATTGTTTCTGTAACTTCAGTTGATCATTTTCTCTATCATGTTGATAATGCTGCACTGCATGAATGCTGTTGAATGACTCTTGAAGAAGGAAGGTGACCTAGTCCTAAATATTAAGGGTGTGCAAAACGGGCCCTATTCGATTCAGATTTGGCCTGAATCAGGGACAGTGATTCAATTAATTGATTCAGATTACTGTCCTTGATTCGATTCAGCAGAATCTGAAGATTCAATGCCGATTCGGAGATTCAGACATAGAAACAGCTTTAAATTTTTTTTTTCATGAGGTGCGGCTCGTGAATGCTGCAATGGTAGGGCAGATGGAGCGCCCCACAGGATTGGCCGCAGGGGGACCCCAGGTGCCCCTCTAGATCCAGGAGGCACCAGTAGCTGACCAGGGCAGTGCATGGGGGGGCCCCCCACATGCTCCCTGGCATACCTGGAAGTGGACCAGAAGTGCTTCTGGTCCACTTCCAGGTCTGCTGCCAAGCATTCTGGGGACCTCCCCACACTCCTGTGGGATGCTCCATCTGCCCCACCATTGCAGCATTCGCAAGCTGCCTGCTACCCTGAGGTATGTAGAAAAAACATTTAAAGCTGTGTTTATGTCCAAATCTCTGAATCTTTCCAAATTGATTCAAAGGGTTCCGATTTGATTCGGAGATATTAAGGGATCTCCTGATTCAATTTGGATTTAGAGTTTGGCCACTGAATCGGGACAAATCTCTGCCAAACAGAATCAGTGACTGAAGCTTTGCACAGCCATACTAAATATGCATTTTGACAGTCTTTGAAGAAAGGTTTTTTTTTCTGAGAAACCTGTTTTTCCTGCCGATTTCATGCCAAAAGGGGAGCATGACAGATCACTGTTACTTTTCAAGTAGAAAGCCATAGTTTGCCTAGTTACTGGATATCTGTGCTCTTTGTATCAATAATGGTAATTCCTTCAACTCTGATACACCAATGGCATAGGTGCAGAATTATTATCAATCTGTTAAATAACAGAGCAATTCTTCTGTTGCTAAGAACTCAGAAAGGCCACAACAGGTCAGATTGGTTTTAACACTATGGATTCCTGTTTGAAATCCCTATGTTTATCTTGTGAATCATGTTTTCATAGCTATAATGCTAACACCATGTGGCACCTTGTAGCAGCCTTGGAAGGATCTCATGGCACCCTGGCTGAGAATCACTAGACGAGGTGAAAAAACTGTAAGGTTGTCATATAACTATTTGGATCATCATGCTCAACAAGTAGCTATCAATGACTCAAGGTCTAGTTTGGAGGAGGTATCAAGTGGGGTTTCCCAGGGGTCTGTCCTGGGTCTGGTATTGTTCAATATCTTCATTAATGATTTGGATGATAGGATTGGAGCGTATGCTTATCAAATTTGTGGATCACATTAGGCTGTGGGGGAGTTGTAGACACTCGGAAGGGTAGTGCTAGGATACAGATCGAGTAGAATAGACTGGAGAAATGTCCCACACAATCAGATGAGATTCAACCAGGGCAAGTGCAAACTCAGGCACATAGGCTGAAGTAACTGCAAGCACAAATATGGACTGGGGAATCACCATAGGCAGAGGGAGAAAATATTATTTGGGTGGGGGAGTGAGTAGAACTTAAAAGATACTTCTACTGTGCTGCTACACAGACACCACCCAGCATGTAAGTCTGTGGAGGGGAAGGGTCGTGGCAGGGCAGACAAAGGCCCCCACAGTGAGGGAGGGAGCGAGGCAGAGGCAGAGGCTGGGGTGAGCAGCCCCAGAGCTGCTTGTGGGATGGTCAGACCCCTGGGTGGCTCATCCAGGCGTGTGTGTGTGGCCGGGGGGTGCTCCTGGCACTGTTCATACCCTGGAGGAGGCATGGGGGGCATATGCCCCCCTGGATTTGTGCACATGACAGAGTGGAGGCAGGCTGCTGCTGTGGGCTGGGCTCTGCACTCTGCTGCCATTGCCCCAGGAACCATGCGCTGGCTGTGCCACCTCCCCTACCTGTCCAACGATGGGAGGCACATGGTGTTGCATAGCTCACAGGGCAATGACAGCAGGGTCCCAGCCCGCACCAGCAGCCTACCTCCGCTCCACCGCACGCACAAATTGAGGGGGCACATGCCCCCCATGCCTCCCCTGCGGTGTGTGCAGCAGCAGGAGCCCCCCGTGCCCTTGGATGAGCTGCCCAGGGCTTTGACCATCCCATGACCCACCCCAAAGCCCCATTCACCCCAGCCCCTGCCTCTGCCCCCTCCTCCCTTGCCTTGGGTGCCTCTATCTGTCCCCCCTTTCCCTTCCCTGCACAGACTTACCTGTTAGGTGCTGTTCCACATGCTGCCAGACTGCGTTCCTGGCTGCAGGCTGTGACTACATGTCTGTGTCTGTGCGCACCCTTCTCCCCTGTTGCAGCTACCCAGAGCCTGTGCCCAGGCTGTGTTGTGGTCCTCTGCACTGCCACGGCTGCCCTGCTTGGGGGAGGAGGGGGGCGCTAAACCCCAGGGAAGGCGCTGGCCCCAGCCTTCCACCACCTACGCAAATGACTGGCTAGGCTGCTGCACTACAGAAAAGGGTCTGGGGGTTACACTAGAACATAAACTGAATATGAGCCAACAGGATGCTTGTTTCAAAAAAAGCCAACAGCATACTGAAGTGGTACTTGCAAAACAAGGGAAGAGATTCCTCCACTCTGTTCAACACCGGTGAGGCCTCATTTTGAGTACAGTATCCAGTTTTGGGCAGAGAGGTACCTAGCTGTGCTAGTTTGACACCAGTCAGAAGACAGGGCAGATATGCACCTTTATAAACTAACTAAATAAGATATATAGAGAGCATAAGCTTTCACAGACCCAAGTTCACTTCTTCATATGCTGTGAAAGGATGTGCAGAAAGCAGACTATAAAAAGGAGTGAGAAATTAGAATACAAAGACAAGGGAGGAGGGAAAAAGAGAGACTGAGGGGAAGTAGCGGTGTTAGAGAAACGCACATGATCAGCAGACCCATAGCAATAAAGTGGGTCACAAACTAATCCAGCTAATGAGATAAGAATCCACAGTCCCTGTTTAAACAGTTTTGGGCCCCAGACTTCAAAAAAGATGTGGACAGGTCGGAAAGAATCCAGTGCAGAGCAACAAAAATTATTAAAGACCTGGGAATTAGGACTTTTAAGCAAAAGCTGAAAGAACTGGGATTATTTGATCTGGAGAAGAAAAGACTGAAGGGCAATTATAGAAAAGACAAAGATAGGCTTTTCTCTGTGGCTTCTGTGGCCACAGGGGACAGGACTAGGAGCAATGAACTCAAGTTGCAGCAGAGGATATTTAGGTTGGAGAATAGGAGGAACTTTCTGACTATGAGGGTGGTTAAGCACTGAAACACATCATCCAGAGAAGTTGTGGAATCTCCATCCTCGGAAATTTTCAAGAGCAGGTTAGACAGACACTTGGCTGGGATGTTTTTTGTTAGGAATGTTCCTGCCTTAAGCAGGGGGTTGGACAAGATGACCTTGTGAGGTCCCTTCCAGCTCTATTTTCTTATGAATCTATTTTCCTAATTGCTCCTGAGAAACTGAAAAATACTTCAGAAGGATGATTTCATCTTTCTCTTTGTATCCTTGGGGAAAAATCCCCTTTTAATGGAATTCTCATGTTCTTTCCTAATTGTACCACAGTGTCACTTGCCTTTGGTGTCTCTATGCCATCTTTTGTTTCTTATAGTTATAAACTCTTATGAGTTTGTGTCTATTCCTGTTCTTTCCCATGTCAGGAAATTCCCACTCATACCCAGTTACCTCTTCAAAGAAAGGAAAGAAGGAGATTGCTGTATCAGGGTGAGAGTTGGGTTGGTAAGTACTTGATCTTTGGTTTCTGGTATACAGCATGTCTCATTGGCTTATTGGATCTGTATAGTGCAGGGATGCACAACTGAAAATTTATTGAGGGTCACTTGCAAGATGCGCTTCTAAAGGAAGGGCTGCTGCTAATGGTAAACATGACATTGCAAACAAGAAACTGGATACACATGTAGGTGTAGGCACAGATTAATGAATCACTATGCAGGGAAATATAATTTACAGCGATGAAGAGTAATTTGATTCACTGATTTTTCAAGTCCCTTCTTGCTTCTGATGGTCTTGAAACAGCAATGGAAGAGGGGAGGAGAAAAGGATATATGCAATTAAGGAGTTACGTAAATAATCAACATGGAAATTGTAATGCTGTTAGAGGAGCATGGAAGACTGTGATACGAGACAGTCAAGATTCGGTAAGAAAGGTGAATGGAGAGGAGCTGGGTAGGTGATAAATGACAGCAACACAGTAGAGAGTTGGCTGCAATGCTGCTCAAATGCGGAAAGGAGAAGTTGAAAACAGCAGAAGTGGGGGAAACATGGCACCCCACACCCCATGTAGTTTGAGAGGACAGGCATTTGTAAGAGAGGATAGCTACAAAAGAGAGCATCAGTGGATTCTGGTTAGGAACTCTGCCTTTTTTTCTATGCACTTCAGTATTCTATGGACACTCCATGCCATAACCCTGATACTTATTATACTACCACTGAAAAAAGAAGAGGGTTGGTTCCGTGATCACATCAGTTAGCAGAGAGAATGTAATTAAGGAACTATAAGAGTGGGAGGAACATTCATAAAGGCCTATGGAATGTGGGGCTCAATGAAATGTACACTGCCAACTATTACTAGGCATGCATCTGCTAAAAAGGGACATTTTAGGAGCAATATCAAAATGGGTATTTTTACTCAAATAGCAGATTCATAAAACTATTCATTTTCTGTTCCAATTTCATCTGTTCGGAACAATGACTCAGTTCTAACTCCATATGTGTTTTATTTGCCATAAAGCTGACAATCTGTAATATAGAAACAAAATGTATAAACAATGATTCATAAGTTTAACATTTGATAATAACACATTTACATATATAGATAGTTACTACTAGTGAAACTACATTAAAAATGCTAAACTTATATGGCCAGCCAAACCCAATTGGGTTACTGTACTTAAATGACAGAAATTTAGGGAACTTCAGTAATGGAGATAGAAGGGAGTGGTGGAGCATTCTGTCACGGAGGTGGTAACAGAGATTTGAACAGGAATAGAAGAGAGCAGTTGGGAGCACAGGATGTTGAAAATTTGAGTCAGAAAGAGTAGCAGCTGAGAGAGCGGGTATATAACTGAGAGTTTTGAACTAGCTGAGAAATTAGCAGTTGGGAGTGGGAGAATATTGGAAAGTTTAAGCAAAGGAATTAAAGCAGTAGTTTAGGCAGGGAGGGAAGACTAGAACATTTCTGGAAAAATACTTATGTACAATTTAATTTATAGTAGAAGATGCATGGGAAATGGTTTCAGGGATCAATTTTATAGCTGTGTTGGTTTGGGGGAAAAAAAGATACACAGAGCTCTTGGATAAAAAATACTGCCTTTGATCAAAGAGCTTTGTGTATCTCTGGAAAATGGTTTATATAGGAATATGTATCCACATTGAAATTCTCACCTAGGCATGAGAACTTCAGGGGAGACGTATTTGTGGTTGACCCAGTTGTTTGTAATAAAGTTATATCATGAAGAAACGTGACGCTTTATATCCCCACCATAATTCACAAACAAAAAAAGTAAACCACATCAGATAACGACTGTTTGGGGATATCTCATTTTCTTTCCTTAGAAGCAACACATCAAAATCTCATTATTAGGCCAAAACTATCAGTGTTGTGTACTCCTAGAAACTATCAAAGTGTTCATTAATGTGCTGAGAGTGTTTAGCAGCCCATTGCACTGGAACCTTACTATTAATGATCCATGTATGTGAAACACAGAGGAATACATCTTCACTAAGGCTTTCTATGTCAACATGCAGTATGAAAATGTTCCAGTGCATCTTTGTAATTGCTCATAAACAACACATGTGCCAGCTTAATGTTTTAACATATGAGCTTAATCTTGGCCTTCCAGGTTTCAGAACTGGAATCTTCCGTGGAATGGCTACTGAGGTATTTAATAATGAGAATGTTTCACACATTTTAAAAACCATCTTACCTCACTATTTTATTTAGGATAATAAAAGAGATTCCCTTAATTCCTCAGCTTCTATCTTGTGATGAGACATGATAACATCCATTAGGCTGGGATATCAATATATAAGTCAAGATCTTTGATAAAGATTTCTGTCTCAACATCTTAATTTGATATGAGTTTTGCTTAATAAGGTACCAGAATACTGACCTAATTTTTAATTATATAGCATGGAAACAGGGTCTTACTTACTCTGTTTTTAATTCTTTTTTCTTCTCTCCAGCCCTCAGTAACACTGTCTTTATGGCTCTCATACCGAAATCATAATGATCCTAGCAAACACAAAATATAATTATGCATAATACATGTAAACATTTCTTAGACACACTTTACTGTTTTTATAAGGAACTGATCAGATGAAAATGAAGGCAAAATTTGACTCTCATACTGCATGCTTACCAACTATAAACTATTACTACATATGCAGAAAAAAATAATCAAAATAGTTAGCAATAGAAAAAATATATCCTAGTAGTAAACTTGTGATACAAACAATGGGAAGCTCAGAAAAGTGAACAGTAACATTATCCTATGCCCTGAACAATTTATGTTTTAGTGACATGTTTTACCTTTTATTGTAAACCCCCCTGACCCTTTTTTTGGGAAGGACAACATATACGTCTAATAAATAAATGCCTTTGCTAGCGAATTTTAATACTGCATCACACCAATTCGAGACTTCCTGATCAAAAATCAGGTAATTCACATTATGAAATAACCTCCTGAAGAAACTATTTTCATTATTAAATATTTAGTTGCTAAAGGGGAATAAAATCTGAAGAAAAATGGACCTTGTTTATATGAATTAATATTTTTACTTACAAAATAAAATTTGTTAAAAATAATTATTGCCTAAGCATAGACTTTATATGCAAAGGCTATAGTATTACAGTTTTTTAAACCTACTTAATATTAACATATTTCCTTAAGATATTTGCTTTTAAATTGCTACAACATAACTTATAGATGCATTAGTAGTGAATTCCACATGTGTTCTGGGGGTCTGTGCAAACACACATTCACATGCTAGGTATGTTCTATAATATACAAAGCATACTTCTGAAAAGGATATTTTACCTGTTGTGACAACTGATTGCTAGCTAATTGGTAAAGCTTGACTAGTTTCCCAGACAATGATTGAGCTGATTTGAAACCTCCTGAAAATAACATTACTTCAGCAATGAGTTGATAGTCTGGTACCATCATTGAGACAGGCCGAAACAGAGATTTTAAATTGTCTGGGAGTTCTACACGACCTTTGTATCTGTAATAAAACAAATGACCCATAAATCAAGCCAACAAAAATTCTCCCTCTATTAAGCATGTGGGAGTTAGAATACCATAACAGTAAAAGTACAGCGTGTTATACAGCATATTAAACCAGATACATCCTTTAATTACAGTGTATTCCATTTAACTGCATAGCCTTGGACTGAAAAATAGTTGGTAATTACACAGAACTTTCACTGCTGTTGTGTAAGCAGTCCCCAAATGGATCAGCTTCCCTCATTTTCAAGACTTATATTCAGTTTGGGAGCTGCTTGTTAGAAACCTTGAAAATGAAGCCTTCACTGTTTCTGGCACAATTGAACAGAATGACAGTTAGTTACAAAGTAGACTGGTGCTGAAAGACAGTATGTACTTAAGCATTTTATACACTTAGCGCTGGTATACAGATTACAACATTTTGTTACAAAGTAAGCAACAAGCAAAATATATGGTTTTTTTCCCCTCATTCACTTAAGTAAATTAGACACTTGCCTGCTATATAAGTACGTTACACTGTGTATAGAAATATATCTGTATCTCTCTAGATCTATAGATACCACATACATGGTTTTCCATGTGGAAAACTAGTTACCATGAGGTTAATAACTGAGTTTTCCTTCTTAAACTGATTGTCTATCTGTCTTCCACTTCTGGTGACTTACAAGCAGTAACTCAGTCCTGGAAGTTCATGGTTAGAGCCTACTGAAATAATAACTGCAGAAAGGCACCTTCAAAGCAGGGTTGAGGCTCAGAGGTCTCTACCAAAGAGCAGTACTAAGAGAGCATGTTAACTCAGTTCCCAATAAAAGCTTTGCATATCTGTGAAACTAAGACAGCTCATGGAAATGAAGCAGAGACTCTGTAGGCTCCGGTCAAAAGAGAACTAAACTGTCTTGATGCTCATGACATAGCATGCTTTAGTAGTCCAAGATATAGCTCAACAGCTCACATGGAGATAGGTCACTCTTTTATCCCATTAGCAAACATTAGGAACAGTCTAGCAATGAGGCCACCAGTGTATTAGCAGTGGGTTGAAATAATGCAGCTTGTTCTGAGGTAGGCAAGGGCTTCCAACCCACCTGCTGACACTTCTCTCTGTTGCCAAAGTGCTGAAGAAGTCCATGTGATCTGCCATAGAATCTCCCTGCCACCAATACTCAGGCTTCATGGGCTGAACGAAATCACTTGTTGTGCCAAGTTAAGCCCACGGGCTATAATTTGAAGGCCTAGAAGAACTTGTTCTGGCTTTGTACTGTAGAGGTAGCATGAAAGGCATTCCCCAGCCAGCAGCAAAAGCCAAGCAGTCCAGGGGAGGGGAGAAGGGGTCGCAAAAGGGATGAAAAAGAGAGAGCTTTGGGATGGGTATTTGTTCCTCCAGGTGGGCAAACTGGGCTGTGGCGGGTTTGAAGTACCTGGGATCTGCCTTGGCAGATGGCCCTTGTACTGGGTAGGGGAGGAGCTGTTTGGTCCTCCATGCATGTGCTCTCTCCCCTTGCCCCCAGTGCCCCAGTTTTCCTACCTGGAGAAGTAAACAACCCCTCCCCTATCCAGTGCCAGGGCTATCTGCTAAGGCAGCCCCCAACTGCCCACAACCGCCACATTTACTTTCCCACCTGGAGGTGCAAATAGCCCTTCCCCTACTCATCCCCAGGCTCTCTCCTCCCCCTACCACTTTTGTTACCCTTTCCACCCGCCCCTGGTCTGCTAGGCTTTTGCTGCTGGCTAGGAAATACTTTCCCTAGCCTGCAACAGACATCAAACAGACAGCCCCCTTATCTGGGCAAAAAAAGGTGCCCCCGCCATGATCGGGCCACAATATTAGTGAGCTGGGCTTGTGATTTAAAGTAGAACCTATTCATAGGCAGTTTCTGAATTTCCCTGCTTTTTAGTAGTGTTCTCTAGCCTAAGAAAGGCAGGAGTAAAACAGTACAATAAAGATAATAATCATCTGCAGTCCCTTGTTATAAATATAATAGTTATACAGATAATAGATTTTTAAAAAGCAGACTTTAACAGGGTATCTTGGGGAGATAAAAACAGATAAAGGAGTGCAGGACACCTGGTAGTTACGGAAAGAGACTATGTTAAAGGCACAATGACAAACAATCCCTATGCTATCCCTAATGCATTGTGGCTGCATTAGTGACTTTTGAAGGATCAGAAAATCAAAAAAAAGGAGAGTCATATAAAATCTGCAAATAAGGGCATATCATTAAGAATGAATATAAAGTAATAGCACAAGCCCACTGGGATAAAACTCAGAAAAGCTAAGGCACAACATGATGAAAAACAAGAAAGGGACTCTAACACGGCAGGTTGTCCCTTTAAGGAGGAAAAGTCAGCCCTGTTAAGACACATTATAATTCACAAAATACAAAGAAAAGTACAGATTCATTATGTAATGGGGAATGAATGTAAATAATGGATCATATAAAGGAAGCTCAGGTATTCAATGTTTTGTTTCTTTCAGTATTCATAAGAAAAGGTTGATTCTGACCGTGTGTGTGTGTGTGTGTGTGTGTGTGTGTGACTAGTCCAACATGATTAGTACAGCTGTGCAAAACAGCACCATTCCGTTTCACCTTGACTTTTGAGATTTCAAGGGAACAGCATTCCGTTCCTAATTTCATTTAGATTCGAAACAGTTGTTCCGTTTTCTTCATCAAAATAGCGAGGCTGTTTTGACATTTCATTAGATCAGGCTGGGGAAAGGAAGTCAGCCCAGCTGGGCTGACTCCTCACCCCCAGCCTGATCACAGCCTCAGTTCCCTTCCCCTGTGCTATTATCGGCTTCCCGCAGCTTTGCGGTGGGAGACAGAGAGAGCCAGAGCTGCACTCCTGGCTGCTGCTGGGAGCACAGCCCTGGTTCTCCCTTATCTCTCACCACCTCACTGCTGGCTGCTTCAAAACTCGAAACGTTTCAACTAGCCTCGTTTTTTGTTTCGAGACTGTTTCAAAGCCCTTCAATTTGACTCAATTTCACTGTTTCAAGCTCAAAATAAGTTGAAACAGTGTTGAATCGAAACAGCCGGTGAAATTTTGCACAGCCGTAATGATTATCTGATGTTAAACGAGTGCAGATTTATTTTTGCACAATTTTTATTAGGGGTGTACAAAGCTTTGCCAGCTGTTTCGTTTTGAGGCTGTTTTGACTCATTTTGAGCTTGAAACAGTGACATTAAAATGAAACGAAGGGCTTTGAAACCAGTCCTGAAACAAAACAAAGCCAATTTAAATGTTTTGAAAGTTTTGAAATGTTTTGAATTTCGAAGCAGCCAGCCAGGTGGTGGGAAGCAGGGGAGAGGCAGGGCTGTACTCCGAGCAGCTCCACAGTCCCATGTGGTTCAGCCTGGTGGGGAGCGCAGCCCTGGCCTGCCTCCTGTCACTGAGTTAAATTCTATGGGGCTGGTGGAGCCAATTGGAGCACAGCACCAGCTCTGCCTGCCTCCCACAGCCAGGCTGTGCTCCGATCCTGGTGTGGGGGAGAAGTGCCTTCCACCACCAGGCTTAGCTCCCAGTGCTGGGGAACTAAGCCTGGTGGTGGGGGAAGCAGAGCGGAGGGCCGGGCTGCGCTCTGCCTCCCACCAACGGGCTCAGCTCCATTGAGGTGCACTGGGTGCATGCTGCGCCCAGTGCTGGGGTCCCAGGCAGCAGTGGCAGCCTCCCACCCACACACCTGAGAGGGCTGCGGGGCTCTGCCGGACTCCTCCTGCGGGGTGTGGGCCCCGATCTGACAGCCAGATGACAGAAGGCTGCTCCTGCTGCCTGGGACCGATGCTGGGCACAGCCTGCACTCAGCGCCAGGAAGACTGGTGCTGCCAATGGCCCCAGGTGGCAGACACAGTCTCCTATGAGCCATCAGGTAAGTTGGGGCCTGCACCCCCAGGAGGAGTCCAGTAGAGGCTCCACAGCCCTCCCAGGGGGTGTGGGTGAGCCCCCAATCTGCCTACTGGATGACAGGAGGCTGGTTCTGCCACCTGGGGCCAGCAGCAGCAGCAATCTTCCCAGCACTGGGTACGGGCTGCTCCCAGCACCAGTCCCAGGTGGCAGCAACAGCCTCCTGTCATCCAGCAGCCACACAGGGGGCCCACACCCTCAGCAGGAGTCTGGGGCAGCCCCCACAGCCCTCCCAGGGGAATGGGCAAGCCCCCAATCTGCCTGCTGGATGACAGGAGGCTGGTGCTGCTGGCTGGAACCTTAGCGCAGCCCATGCTGGGAAGATGGGTCTTGCTGCTGGCCCCAGTCAGCAGCAGCAGCCTTTTGTCACCTGGCAGGCAGACCCAGGAGGGCTGCGGAGGCTCTGCTGGACTCCCCTGGGGGGTGTGGGCCCCTGATCTGCCTGCTGGATCACAGGACATTGGACTGCTCCCCAGTTCCTGCTTATCAACAGCTTGAGGTGCAGTTTCCTAGAAAACTGTGTACCAACTCCTTGAAACTCGACAGGATTCATGCCCTCAGAAGGTGCTACCATTCCTGCAAGATTCATCTGAACCAGGCAAGAAATGACAAAGTTATAGGCTGTTTCGTGCTTCCCCATTATAGCCTATGGGCAAAACATTGAAACAGTGTTGAAACAGCAAAACAGTTTCAACTAAATGAAATGGAACAATGCTTTGGAAATGAAATGAAACTCAAAACAAAATGCTGTTCCATCAAAGTGTTGAAATGGAAGTTGAAGCAGGATACTGCTGTTTCGCACAGCCCTAATTTTTATAGTATATTATAAACTTTCCTACTTCACTTTGGTGGAATAAGCCTGATAGGCTGCTTGGCAAGAATTATGTTTTATGGAAGGATTTGAATAAAAAAAGTAAGTAGTTGATGCAAAACAACATGCAAGGAATTTCAAGATTAGGAACATTTTGGAAAGAGAAATAAAGTGAGTGAAGAATACAAAAAGAATAATCAGGCAGTTGATTTGAAGACAGCAAGAAATGAGAGGGAAGGCAAGAAGAAATAAGACTGAAGATGTACAGAAGCAGAGCACTGAAGTTGAGGATAAGTAACTCATATCTGAGGTAAAACTGCACCTGAAGGAAGTTAGAGGAGAATCTCATAGCTAACAGATTGTCATTGGCAGCAGTGACATGTATACACTTCAAAGATCTAATGGAATAACTTGGCAAGGCCTTAAGATGAGATTTTAGTAACTGACCCAAATAATTATCAAAGCATAAATGAAGGTTCAAGAATGATAAAGAAAATATAGACTTCTATAAGGGTGCCTGCAGACATGCAGGGAAGCTGCTTCGGCACACTGTAATTACAGTGTGTTGGAGCAGACTCCGTCAATTGAGTCAACTGGAGCGTGGTAATTAGCACACCTCCAGCAGTCTGCACATCTCATGTATCAGCATCCTTGTACTTAAAATGGTGGCAGGGGAGCTAACTAAAAAACTCATTCAGTAAGCTTAATTAAATACATGAGACATGAGACATTGCAGGCACTTTAATTACAGCGGCTCTCAGAGCCGCTCTGATTAAATTGCCCACCCCCATTCCTGGAGCATGTGTAAAAATTGCCTCAATATTTGTTTTATAAAGGAATAACCAACAAGGTTTAATACCTGAGCGATACGTTGAGCGAAACAGAGAACATGAATCCAGCTCTATGGTTATAAGCCTATAAGAGGTGGAAGGTAGACTTTTTTTTATGATTAAAAAGAGAAATAAGAAAGGAGAAATTTATCAAAGGTACCCAGATATATTGAGCAAGAGAAGATATATAGGATGCATTTTTATAAGTAAGAATACGATATAGAAAAATACTATTTTTCTTCATTTTGTGCTAAACGGTAAACAAACAAGCTGAACCTTTGGGATACATTTAAAAATACCTGAGACAGGGTAGACATTACCATTGTTTAGGGGAAATACTGTCTTACTCCTTTTGAGTCTTGGAACAACATGCAGAGGAAGGAATGCATAACTGTAGTTTTTATACAGACAATTACTATAATCTAGAAGACATTTATGTAAAAATTCATTAGTAAGATGTTTACATGAGGCACCAGGGAGGAAAATAGGAAGTTTATGCTTCTGCATTCTTTAAGAAGACTATAGTATCACTTACCCCTGATTCATAGTGATAAAGATTCCACATGTTGTATTGATACGGATTTCTTTTCCTTCCAATACAAACCTATTAAATAAAATGTATTATTCATCATTTAGAAAAAAGATAAATGTTTCTTCAAACAAATTGGATAATAATGTAATGTGTTTCAATGCTAATGTTAAAAATATAAATAAATAACAAATAAATAAATGCACCAAAATCATCAGGGTAAAACAAAGATAAAGTAATGAAGGTCAAAATCCTCCAAAATATCCTTCCAGGAAAGACTGGTAAGGGTCAGATTCTAGCATGGAAAAAAAGGAAACGTGCATCTGTTACTGATGTCAATGGCTATAGTAACTAGTGATGCTTCTGCACTCACACACACAAGCCACATAATACTTTTGGTCAGTATAACTGCACAGCCAAGGACTTGCTCACTCCCTGAATATCTCTCTACCCATGTGATCTAAACATCCCCTTCCATGCTACTACAGAAAAGACTATCACCAAGCACTGCTATGCTGAGGATATAAGGTCCTTGTACTGTAAAGGCTTTTCATAGTTTCCTCCTTCCCAATTACACACAGCATAACTAAATGCACTTATGCTATTGTAGAGAAGATTTAGGTTTGTATCCCTTTTGTGGAACACGGGGGAACCCAAAAAGTGGCATTTTGGCTTTTTTTGTGTGCATCTATGCAAGATGTTTACTGTGCAGTTGACTAATGAACTGAGCAGTAAATGTCTCAGCATCTACATGTGCGCTCCTATTAGGGTGCACAAAACTAATAAACTCCACAGCAGGGTAGTACTGGTAGCATGTTTCTTAAAACAGGTACTACCCTGCTGCAGAGATTTTTGTGAGCAGCAGCCATAGGCAGTGGAAGGCCAGGGCTAAAGGGGCTTATCCCCCTCAAATGTGGAGCAGCAGTGGCAGCGGAGAGGGCCACAGGGCAGCCCAAGAGCAGGCTCTGTGCAACTGAAGCAGGCGGGGAGGGGCGCACACAGACACGCAGCTGCAGCCTGGCTATGTGTAGAGCACAGCCCACTACAGCAGGTAAGCCTGTCGTGGGGGGGGGCAGACCAAGGCCCCCACAGCGAGGGAGGGAGTGGGGCACAGGCAGGGGCAGGGGCAGGACAGATGATGGAACACTCAAAGCCTAGGCATGTGGAACCCTTTCAGAGCAGCCCTGGGCTAGCAGGCTGACACCCCCCTCCCCCCCAAGTCTCCTGCCAGCTCCGGCTGCTCTGACCAAGCTCCATATGCTCCTCATGAATAAACTCCGGAGCAATAATCTCCAGAGTTTATTTATGCACATTAATCACACACATAGACATGCCCTTTCATGCAACTAAAAGTATGTTTATTACAGTTGATTACCTTTTTCTAACAAACTTTTTCTTAAGAATGCTGATAAGGATTTTTACTTACCAGTACAGTACTGTTCTAGTAGTGCAAGACTTTAATCATTCCACCCCAGCTGTGATAGTCTATATAATAATTTGGTGAAAAAATTGTATCATTGTTTTTAACAAACCAAAAAAAAAAGATGCCCAGCCTCTCCAAGAGAAATTATTCTGAAATCTTACTGTTAACAGTTGCATTTAAAAATATCATAGCTGTTATCACAAGTTCAACCACAGTATGGAAAAGAATTCTAATATAAATTAAAGTACCTCTCTAGACATAAAGCATTCGGTAGGTAGTTGCATAAGGCATTATTGCTTGAAAAAGGAACCAGGAAATACAAATACCTGACTATGTGGCTATCTTTCGCTGCCTTGATTGTCTGAAGCTGTGAAGCAATTACAGAAAGAACCTCCATATCTATTCGATTGAATTCATCAAAACAACACCACGATCCAGACTGAACTATTCCACAGAAAAGTTTTCCCATCATCTTTAAAAAAGGTACAGAAATTAGTTTTGTTAGTTAAAACAGTAGAAAAATGTCAGATGACCCTCCCCCCCACCCCCACAAGACTGGCCTTTGAAAATCTGCCATGTTCTTTAAGCACGAGAGAGAGTATGAGAGCATGTGAGAGAGAAATGATCTGATTGCAGGGAATAGGAAGGTAGAGAGAGAGAGACTGTTCTCCAATTCTTATCTAAATCAATCTGGATCCAAAACTGAATGCTTATATCTAAATATAACTCTTTTCACTTTCTCTTAGACAGATTAAATGTACTATTTCCATAATTAAGAATAGTTTTTAACACAGAAATTAATATATTTATGGTATAGATCTAAGAGAAAAATATTTCTTTTGAAGATGGGATGCAGTTCCAGGAAAATCAGATATGGTTCATAGAAAAGTTATAAATTAGTATTTATATATTCTCGTTGGTAATTTGTAACACCATTCTGCTGATTAGTTAAAAACCTGAAAGACCTAATGCAACTGGCAGTCATGTTTCAAAGAATTATGTTTATTCTGCTCTACAGTATTGACCTGTTACAAAATTTGACATGAAGAACATATTATGCCTTACCTTATAATCCAAACCTTCAAAACAGTTAAAAACCACACAGAATTTTCCTAAGGCCTAAGGAAAAGAATAATGTTTTAGAGTAGATATAGCATATTTCTTAAAACATTAAGATAAGCAAATATAAATGAGTTTGTCCAGAGAGATATAAGAACTGTTGAAAGCACATCTTAGAAAAGTTATTTCCAATGAACAATTCTTTATGAAGTACTTTAAAAAAATAAGTAATTCCATTTTACTTCAGGTCTGATTCACCATTTATATTTTCAAATAAACACTCTTTACGATATTAAGGTAAGTTTCTACAAACTTTTGAAAGCCGATCCCCTCTTTAGGAAATGAAGCCATCCCTTTCCCTCTGGAACCCTATGTTAAAAGCTTCTTCATCTTCAACATTTCTTTCCTAGTAGCTTTTAGAGTAGAACGATATCGTATACCTTGGGGAATATTGGA
Source organism: Crocodylus siamensis (assembly GCF_052110815.1). Classification (NCBI taxonomy): domain Eukaryota; kingdom Metazoa; phylum Chordata; order Crocodylia; family Crocodylidae; genus Crocodylus; species Crocodylus siamensis. Next base: position 165,319,041 of record NC_143395.1, read on the forward strand.
ATAAATGTTGTAGATCAACAGAGTGCAGTATTTCTTCTTCCTTCGTGTTATTAAAGTCATTGCCACCGGATGTTGTGGAATCTGACCTTTTAGCCAAATTCAAAAAGGGACTGGACAAATTCTTAGAGGAAAGATGCATCAGCAGCTATTGAGCATGGGAATTAGGGATACATGGCACATCTACACAAGGTGCTTTACTCAAGATTAGAGCAAATTACTGTGCAGTAAGTATCACCATCCACACATGCAGACACTTACTGCACAGTAATTTGCTCTAATTTCGAGTAAACTTGCTACCTGTAAATACAAGTAGCAAATTTCTTCAGGAGTAATTACTGTGAAGTATGGCACATGTAGACGGCTGATCGCAGTCATGGGGCTGGCACTGGGAGATTCCCGTCTCTCAGAGTCCCTCGCACTTGCAGGGTAAGTATCTCCCAGCACCGGCCTCATGACCATGGAGCTGGTGCTGAAAGATAAGAATTTCTCTGATAAGAAGATTCAGAAGGCTCCAGAGCTGCTTGAAAGTAGGGACTCTCTCTGAGCATAGCCTTTGCTAACAGGTAGTGGAGTTCACAGAGCTACCAGCACATGCAGAGGTCTGCTGAAGTGCTGGTGAGCTCTGAAAAAAACCCAGCAAGTTAGAGCCTTAATATGTCAGTAATCCCCCACCTCAGATAACAGAAAGAAGTGTCAAAAAACCTCAAGGTCATCTCCACAAGGCAAATAAAAATTGAAGTTATACAAAATGGTTAGGAGAAGCTGAAACCCCAACCTATGCTAGTGCTGAAAGTAAAAAATATGGTACTTGAACTGAAGGGTGAGGCTTAGTCCAGGAGCCTTCAACAATGCTAGTCCACTTCCAAATTTTAAAAGTGTAACGTATTATTATCAGAAAGGATGATATGGAATAGAAAAATGATTGGCTACAAGTTTTCCAGAATGAAATTAAATCACAGACCTAGTTATTTCTCTGTCATATCAATATATTGTACTTACTTTTGATAGATCTTTGACAGTCTCTGTTTTTCCTGTGCCAGCTGGACCAGCAGGACAACCTCCAAGATTCAAGTGCAGTGCTCCAGTAAGAGTTAACCAGCATCGGTCAGTGAGGGGCGTAATAACCAACCGAGAAGAACAGCCCAAGTACTCGTAGCCATAAACAAAGGAGGCATTACCTTGAACTACCCTACATGTGGTATTTATTTCACTCCATTCATAACGCAATTGCCTGAAATAATATTTTTGCATCAGAATCTTGGAAAGAGTTGACTATATCTAACAAACTGCAAAGGAAAGAATATTATATCTATTCAGTACATGAAAAAATATGATTCTTTAACTGTAGGCAAAAATAGAGCTGAAAGTGCAGTAACAGTCCAACCAAAAGAGAATAACCAGAAATAGGAGAAAATTAAGACAGCAAAACCAATGATGACAGCAAAACTAAAATTAATGACAGCAAAACCTTATATTCAAATTAAGGCATCACAATACTGAATACATGAAGACAGTTCTGTCCGGCATCAAGATACCCATGAACGCAAATATTTAATCCCAGTTCTACTGCTGAAAACCATACATGCTGAATAAGACAAACCACAACACTACTGCTAATAATATGAATTTTACACTGGACACATCCCCCTCCATGGCCACTTTTAATTAACCATTTTGTATGGATGTTCAGACATTAGGTCATTATCAAATGATTTACTAATATCCATGACTTCTGTACATTTATTCTGCAATACCATTATATAAAAAAAAAAATCCAAGTTGGTTCAGCAGCCAAATGAATTGTCCAAAAATCATGGGTGAAAGAAGTAATAACTTGTTGACATTGCACAGAAAAGAAAAGGGTTCTATATCAGAAGTTTCCATCCTGTGCTTTAACAAGCAAAACAAAACAACACCCCTACCAGTATCTTTGGTTTCCTACAGATACTCATCTCCAGTAGAGGATGGCACCATATAACTTTTTAAAAGGACTGCACTATTCAAATATGACACCTTGCTCTACCCTGTAAAAACACAGTAAAATATAGTACCAAGAATTACACTGTTTTATTCCTTTATTTGTATTACTTATGTTGACCTGACATACATTTTCCCTGACAACCAGAGAATTAAAAAACAAGGGGGGCATTACTGTGCATTAAGTTTAGTACTTGTATAACCAAGTACTAAATCAATGTACAATATCAGTAGTGCTGGCACACGGGGTTTTCAAAGACGCTAACTATGTAGTAGCGTAATACTACTGCACAGTAGCGTATTAGCATGAGTTTTACCCAGCACATAACTGCACAGTGTTATTAGGCTACTGCACAGTTAGCATTTCATGTAGATGCACCCATGGTGTGCAAGTGAAAAATGAAGTATGTTTTCCTGAAACATAAATATTACACACAACAGTTCAGAATGGGATTTGAAGGGATATACAAATAAGGCATAGGGGGGCCAAGTACTGAACAAGAGGAAATAAGATATTAGATAGATGCTCATTCTTATGTGGACTCAGGGAGGGGTGGTCATGAAAGACTATATAAAAAACCAGGGGTGGTCAACCCCTGGCCTGAGGGCTAGATCTGGCCTGCAGCACCATGTCATCCATGCCATGAAGCTCCCCACTGGCACCGCTCCCTGCTGCCAAATTTCCGGACCTCTGGGGAGCCCCAGGGCCCTGCATGCTGGATTGGGCACCCTGCATGTTGGATTCATCCCAGCATACAGGCTGGGTTAGGGTGGTGCCAAGGCTGCAAGGCCCAATCCTGGCACATGTGGGGCTGGGAGGGCAGTTCTGGGCCTGAATCCTGGTGCATGGGGGCATGAGGGGACAGTGTCGGCCCCCCCAGGGACCAATTCTGGTATGCGGGGACAGAAGGAAGCAGTGCCAGGCCTCATCAGGGACCAGTTCTAGCATGCTGGGGTGGAGAGGAGTGGTACCAGCCCCCCAGGAACCTTTCCGGGGGGGGCTGGGGGGGTGGATGGTTCCAGGCCTCCAGAGACCAATCCCAGCATGCAGGGGTAAGGGGGTGGCGCCAGGCCCCAAGGCCACTCCCAGGCCCTGATCCTGGCACGTGAGGCTTAATTTGCCCTGTGGACTGGCTCTGTGCCACTCATCTTGCAAAACCAAAGAAGTGATTCTTCTGCTCTACTCAGCATTGGTGACACCGCAGATGGAGTACTGCATCCAGTTCTGGATGCTGCACTTCAACAAGGACATGAAAATGCTTGAGAAAGTCCAGAAAAGGGCCACCCATATGATCAGAGACTTGCACAGCAAACCATATGAGGACAGGGTCCTGGGACTTTTCAGCCTGAAGAAGAGAAGGCTGAGAGGGAACTTCATAGCAGCTTACTGCTACATCGGGGCATACATCAAGGGCTCGGTGAACAACTGTTTACCAGGGCACCCTTGGGGAAAACCAGGAGCAATGGTCACAAAGTCCTGGAAGACTGTTTCAGCCTTAATATTAGGAAAAACTTCTTCACAGCTAGGCCAGACTATAAAATAAGCTCCCTCCAGAGGTGGTGCAATCACCAACCCTGGAAATCTTCAAGAGGAGACTAGACAGTCATCTTGCTGGGGTCTCCTGACCCCTGGTTATCTTTCCTGGTTGGTGCAGGGGGCTGGATCTTATGATCTTCCAAGGTCCCTTCTGGCCTTATAATCTATGAGTCTACAGTCTATGAGTGCATGCCACTTAAGAGTCTAATCCTTGAGCAACAGTCCTGTTCACAGAAGTTGCAGGTCCTTCCACAGGGCAGAGTTGCCTGCAGGCTGGGATTTCTCTCCTTTTCCTGCACCATATCTTTTCTGCTTTGAGGGCAAGACGCTTTACCTCAAAATGGTCTGCCACTTGGTTGAGGTTGTGGCACCATGGGATCAGTTGGCAGCCATCTCCTCCCAACTTTTGATGTTGGCATCTGTTTTCTTAAGGTATGCCTTAAATGTGTCCTTGTAGCATTTCCCTAGGCTGTTTCTAACCAGGGAATAGAGCATATCTCAGATTCTCAATTTCTTCTCAAGAGCAGAAACCCAGAATAAATAGGATTCCAAGGAGAGAATGGTTGGCAGGGTACAGAATATGCATATGAATAATACATCTTGAAAAACTCCAGTTACTATATACATAAGTAACTTCTTTTTCCTGTTTTGAGTGATTGGCCATATGCATATTGCAAAGTAGTTCCAATTTTACATGGGGCAAAATCTCAGAGTCCTAGGAGGACCATGAATGTAAGACTGCCTTTCCAGACCCTGGATGTCAGGAGGGATGCTGTAAAAGTCCTTGCCCTTGCTGTGCAGTCATTCTTGAACAGCCTCCTCACTTTGCTGTCACAAAAGTGTCACCCTTAAAGTCTGTTCTTCATCCTCTGGGCCGTAAGGAGATTGGGCTGAACAGTCCATCCAAACAACAAGACTGTCTCTTAGTATACAAGCTGGTGAGCAGGCAAGTTTTGTCACAAAGAAGTAGCATCTTGGACACATCTCTGTTGGGACAGGTTCTTCTCATGCAATATTTCACTGTCTTCAGGGCCCTGACATACATCTCTCAGTTTACTGTGGTCCCCTTTAGGCAAGAAGTCAGGAGGAACACTGTCCATGTCCATAGCTTGCTTAGGAGGTAAAAATCAGAAGGCATTACTTTCTGACTGACTCCTGTACAACATCGAGACACATGTCTTGGTTCACCGGTGGAAAAAGGCCACTGATGGAAAGGTACAATTCTTTTATGGGGACATAGGCCTGCCAATGATATCTGCCCAGGTGTTCTGAAGACCAGGAACAAAGAATAAGAAGGGGAACACCAGTTCTATAGTCTGCACAGAAGATATGAGGTTGTGGGAAGCCAGATATAGTTTGTAGGGTCGGAAGGGACCTGAGCAGATCATCAAGTCCAACCCCCTGCCATGGCAGGAAAGAGTACTGGGTTCAAACGACCCCAGCAAGATGTTTGTCTAGCCTTGTCTTAAAGACCCCCAAGGTAGGAGCCAGCACCACTTCACTTGGAAGTTGATTCTGGATCCTAGCCGCCCTGATAGTGAAGTAGCACCTCCTGATGTCTAGTCTGAATCTACACTCTGACAGCTTGTGACCATTATTTCTAGTCACTGGTAGCGCTCAGGGGAACAGGGACTCCCTCAATGCCTGCTGGTCCCCTTTGACTAGTTTGTAACAGGCCACTAGATCCCCCCTCAGCCTTCTCTTGTGGAGGCTGAACAGGTTCAGGTCCCTGAGCCTCTCCTCGTAGGGCCTGCCCTGCTCCCCGCTAAGGGGACTGCACAAGGACCACCCCCTTGGGGTGGCTGTGGTGTCCCCTGCTGGCCATATGGTTTCTGCTCCTGCTTCTTCACTCCAGCTCTTAGGTGGAGGGGTGTGGCAGGGAAGTACTCTGGTTTCTCTTCAGATTGCATAAATCTTTAGTTCTTAAGGGAGCTTCCCTTTTCTGTTCCTGCCACACCTTGATGGTACTATTATGGCATTAAGGGAGGCTGCTGCAGGGTAAGCCCTTGTTCACTTTGGCTGCTGGCACCCCTTGTACCTGGCTTGCCCCAGTTTCAGACACTAAGTTATGGCCCTCTAGCTCAAAAGAACCTCAGGGTGCCAGTTGCCTTAGGGGCTATATGTGTGGTTTCCTTCCTCCCCTGTAGCCATACTCATGCCTTGCAGATGTTACTTCATGTTCATTGGAAGGAGCCCCCTGACCCAATGCAGCTTTCAGCCTTCAGGCCTTGAATCTCTCTGGGCCTTGGCCTTCCCAACCTTGCCCCTTTTATTCCCACTGTGCCTCTCATCCCAGGTCCGCTGCCTTGGACCTTGGCTCCAGGGCCCCAGACCCATCTTGCACTTGCATTCTCTGGGCCAGCCCTCAGGCCCCAGAGTTCCTGACCCCAGGATGGAATGCCCTCACCATCTCTGCCCTGAGCCACTGGGTACCTGACCCCAGGCCATGCTGCCCTCACTGTCTCCATCCTCAGCCCTCTGGTCCCTGACCTGGGCTGAGCTGTTTGCTGCTGAATGCCCCACAGCTACCCCTCCCTGGTCTCTCCTGTAGCCACAATCTAATCTACCAGTTTCCAGTTTAAACACAACATAAACACAAGCAAGCTGCTTTTAAACTAAACGTCTTCCCCACTTTGAGTCAATATCTCCACAAGCCATACCTCCCTTGGAGCCCTCTCATCCTCGCTCTCTTGGGTGGCTTGGGTGTCAGGCTGCCTTCTGCAGTCCTTCTCTTTTGGGAGTTCCTCCACCTCCAGCATGCACAGCCAAACTGCCCTTGTTGCTCTAAGTACTGCCCCTTCCAGTCATGTGGTTCCTCAACTATCCAAAGGTGTTTCCCCTTTGCTGAATGGCAAGCCCACACTCTCCAGCAGCCCTGAACAACAAGCCTAGCCTACTGTACTTTCCCTTTCAGTGACACAGGGAACTACCCGGTTAGCAGAGAATTAGAGTAACAGTAAGGAAATGGGGATCGTTGCCTTTAAGATGAGCTGCTGGGAGGCTGAAAAAAGCAGGCCCTGGGGATATAACTGGGCTGCAGTGGCAGAATGGGATAGTTTGATCCAGGCAGAGCTGGAGGCAGAAGATCCCTGCTGGGAATTAATGGAAGTAGTGCTAGGAACTGGATGCTGTGAATAAGCCCAAAAGGACTGTGTATGGAGTTTGGGGTGGGAGCCAGAGAGAAGCCAAGGAAAGGCACCCTGGCTAGAACTAACTGGAGGGTGGTGAAGCCCAGTGAAATGGACTGAAGGAGCTGGAGGTGGCAGGAATTTTATGAGCAGGCTGGAAAGGAGAGGCAGAATCAACATAACAAGGCTGAATACTCATCACAGCCTGATCCAAGCTATCTTGCTCTGGCTTAATTAAGGAACTAAATGGAGGGAGCTCAGTCTGCTAGACTGCTGACTGAGGGCCAGAGAGCCCAAAGGACCATAGAGACAAAGCAAAGGTGGCCCAGAGATGTACAGATAGAGACATGTAAAATTTGCTCCTGTCCTAATGGCCTCAGGACTTACTTCCTAAATTTCAATATCATCAAGTCCTGGCAGGTGAGAGGTATGTAGGCATTTTGGGATGAGGGGAGGGCCAACAGAAAAGTATCGATGACCGGGGGCATCAGACTACCTTGAGGTGCTCCAGGACAGTTACACCAGGACCAAGAGAAGGTCCTACTGTGTGATCTGTCAGTGACCCTGAGGGTTTTCATCTTTTCATCCAAATCCTTACAGTGGTAACTGCCTTCCTTTGGAACAATAATATGACATACTTGGATTTCGATGACTGGCTGATAAAAGGCAGGTCTTCCTACTAAGTGGGGGATCTCTACACTACCCTATATTTGTTTTAGACCCTGGGGTTTAAGATAAAAGCTTAGAAGTCAAATGTACTGCCAGTAGTGACTGGAGTTTGTTAGGGCCACTCTGGATTCCTGGATCCCCAGGTCTGATGAGAGGTACTTCATACCTAAAAGCTTATCTGTATGTCTGTGTCTAAAAGCTTATCTATATGTGGTTTCAATAAAAGATATCACCCAAAAATGTTTGCCTCTTGCATCTAACAGAGTGGCTGGATGACTGCTACCCTGTTTGGGGATAAGAAAGATACAAAGTTGGGTTTGCAGTTCTGATAAGTCCTTGTTAGGAGCTGATGATGATGACAGAACAGTATTGAAGGCTAAAGAATTCGAGTAATCTCAGCCTTGAGACCAAGAGCAGGATATCAGAGTCTCTGGGTGGATGACCCATAGCCCTGTATTAGAAAGAGAGGTGAGAAAAGATGGAAGACAGTCTTCATGAACATCTGTAGGATTGATCAGAGACCTGGTCATTGCCATAATCATTGCTGGAGTTAGATTCTAAAGGCAACTCATTGGGCAACTGACTATGCACTGCCTCATGCTTTGGTCTCAATGTCAGTGACATTGAGACCAAAGGCTGGTTTCCATCTGGTATGATGCTATGGCTATGAAGCCAATGGTAAAGCCTACAAACAGAGTTTAATGCCCCAAACCTCCATTTTGTAAGGACAGCAGAAATGCTCTGTATTGAGTCAGGATACCAAGGAAGCAAGTCGGAGGTACAAAGTATGATAGACATATATGCACCACCTGGATACTGCTAAGGCAAAGTAGTGTCTGAGCTGAATGCAGAACATGCATCAAGATGCCAGGCTGCTTTGGTTTAGTCCATAACACTCTTTTTGACAAATAAAACCACAATTGCCTTGTATGTACTATAGAAGAACATCCACAAAGATGAGTGTGGTCTCCTCCAGTGACTGCTGCCCTATTTGGGGATGACTGCTCACTGGACTGTATATTTGGGCAGTCACTCAAAAAATAATCTTAGGTTCCATTCCATGGCTCTAAAGGAGATTGTACTTGACTCCTGCCCCATTCCAACCATCCTGTTCCTGTACCTTTTCCTGCACTTGCCTCTTTCCCACTCTTGGTTCCTCATCCTAACCTCGTTTTCCTTGCCTAGCCAGCCCTACTTCTACAATTCAATTTTCATCCCAGCCTGGGTAGATATGCTGTATGCAGTACCATATGCTTAAAGTTTGGCAAAGTTAAAAAAAAAAAAATCACTGGAACAATCTCGTAATAGGAAATGTCTGGCAGCCTTTATAACAGATAGTGCTACTATTCAGGGCTATAATACTTTAAAACAACTGTACCTTGTCCATTCAAAATCATCCAGTTTGAAGATTTGTTTCTCCATCAGACTACATAATATGTCTCTACAGTGGATGTACAGAGTAAGAAATGCTTCCAGTGTGGTTTGCTTGTGAAGTGGCAGAATGTCAGACACCATCTCGGCAAGCTGCTTAAGACAATGCACTAATTTGTCATGAACACCCATGCATTCCTTTTTTTGGTCAGAACTCTGGAAGCTTCTTGTACAATCTTTATTAAACATGATCTGACTCTAAAAAAAAGCAGAATTATCCTAGTAGCATTAATTACAGTTTCCTTTATTACTGATAGCTCCTTTTTGAACAAATGGGCAAAAAAAAAAGACATTACAGCATGTATAAACAAGCCTTTCACAATGTAAGTAAGCTTCTCAAATGCTAAAGATTGTATTGATCTTAACCTTCCCCCCATATTCTTCTGTATTTTTTTTTAGATTTTTGAGTTCAGAAATTAGATTAATGTTTTTCACATTCTTAAATGTTACTTATATAAAATCATCATGAATCAACAATGTTTCTCTTGGGTATACAGCGAACCTCTGTCACAGCCCTCAAAATACTTTCTACCTACTTTAAGTCTATTAAATTTGAGGTCCAGTGTCAAAACTACCTTCTCTTTCATCTTATCTGCTGAACACAAAATGGTCCCTCCTCCAGAGAACTGTTAAAATGTTCCAGACTGTAGGAACAGTATTCAACTACAGAAATTAAAAGACGTAAATCAATGAATCATATTTTCATCGACCTGTCAAGCATTTTACAAAGAAGTTTAGCAAAACACCTCTATATAGCATTACGAACAAGTTTGAAATATTAAAAACAATTTTTCAATGAATAAAAATTCTAAAGTGAAACGGTAATGTTATTTTCAGGTTTGAATGAGTTGTCAACAATACTTACCACAAGGAGTACCACTTGTCCTGGATGAGTCAGAAACCACTGTTTAAATTTCACTTTATTCCATTCTATGATTCCAAGGTTTACAAATCTACAAATATATCATGCCATCAGCATAAATTAAGTGATCAATCACAAAATGCCCTTCACCAGTTATGAGGCTGCTATGTGCCAAGGTTTTGAATCGCATTAAAGAATCCCTAGCTAATGTGGGGAGTATTTAAAACAAACAAATTTTGCTGTTCTGAGTATTTTTTGTGCTATACCAGATCACTGGGGCTCAACATGGCTAATGCTCGCCAACCTTAATGCCATTTACAGATACTTAGAACCATATATCCGGTACTCTTCATCTTGTAGAAACAAGCCCTTAAGAGATGTTTCTGCGGTCTAACATTTTGTCCATGAAACAAATTGCATGATCTCTGCAAAACATTAGTCAAATGGGACTAATGGCATTCCAGAGAATAAAAGCATTCAGAATGCAAAAAACAAAATCACAGCACTTCATCCATGCCTGTTACTGGTGCTATATTATACCAATCTATTACTACTTTTACTCCCTCCACCCCTGGAATCTCCCCTACTGCCTTAGTAAAGATCGTTCTCGGTCTAATCACAAAAGTTCAGACAGTGCTTTGAAGAGCCAGGGCTAATGAATAACAATCAATCATTCAAGGTAGCTATCAATCTCAATGCTCTACCTGCCAACAACCTTATGCAACTAGGCCAACTGACAGCTTACATCCTACAACTGCAGTCATGCTCCAGGAGTAGTGGATTAATGCTCAGGTCTCTTGGAAAAGCTAAATCTAGTAATCTAAAATAACTTCTGAAGACACTTACTTACATGCAACTGCTCCCAAACACAGCCTTAAACTTTGTATTTGATCTGTTCCCTTTTAAGGCTAGATGGCAGTTGATTTTTAAAATGGTTTTAAGATCTTTGGAGGCACAGATTATCTGTACTACAAAGTTCAATAAGATTCCAGTAAAAGAGTCTCTGGGTGCTGCTGCCATAAATATAAACATAACCAAATGCCTGGCATAGCATGTTTATTAGCAAATGAAAAACATATTCTTACCTTTTTACCATATCAAACATACTGCTCTCTACATTTCCTAGCCACTGCTCAACAGGACCTCTGACACGAACACTCCTATAAAAACAGTATTTCAAAAGTTCATTTACTGTCATTACTTATTTTGAAGAGTTACAATAGCATTCCTACAATCTTACTTGAATAACTGGCATAATCATTTCTACTGGACTATACCTTCCCCCAGTTTATTAACTTTACTAACCTGTCCCCAACGCTGGAGACCCTGGACCTGTGGCACTTACACATACTCCTTGGAAAGACTTTTTTTTCCTTCTTGGGGCCTTACAAAAATAGGGTATACATATACTCAGGGGCATGTTATATGCAAGAAAATAAGACAGATGAAAGGAAAGGAATACTAGAGAGTGATTCTATTCTTATGAAATGTTATGTAAAGAGGAACCTGATTTTATGTAGTAAGTATTAAAAACTGGTGTCATATGTAAACAGTGAAGGAAACAGATTGATAACATTACCCTGAGGGAGAAACTGTTCATCCTGCTAATACTACCATATTTACTTGATACCAAGATAAGGTTCTTTTCCTCCCATTTAACATGAGGGAAAAAGTCCCTTGTTTTAGAATAGAGTACAAAGAAGGTGGTGGCAAGCAGCTGCTGTGGCTCGGGCCCATAACTGTGGTTGAGGCCATAGCTGCAGGTGCTGCCAGCTGCTCCTTCCCCTCCCACTGCCTCTGCATCCTGCCGTCTCCCCACTGCAACCTCTTTCTCCCCCCACATCCCACCATCTCCTGCCCTCCACAGTCTGTCCATCTTCCTTTTTGCCTTACTCAGCTCCATAATGGTAGGCTCCATCCATGCTGCAGCCTGGGGCACTAAGCATGGCCCTGTAGCAATACTGAGCAGCCCAGTGCAAAGCAAGGGTAAGGGGCTTGGAGGGAAGCAGAGGCAAAGAAAGAAAGGGGATGGAGATAAAGCACCAGTCATCCATGTCCTCTCTACCTGAATCTGCAACTATATGTCAATAAGGCTGTTCCAAGCTTGTTCTTCTGCACCTGCTCTCAAATTTTGGTGTCTGGTGGGCATGGAAATGACCTGGAGATAATCTAAGAGAAGTCTCAATGGCAAAATTCTGAGTTTGGAGTGTACCTGGGACCTTGAATGAGCAGAGCATGTGTGGGATATGCTTGAGTCCTCAGCTGCTAGGCCCTACTGCTGGAAGCCCAAATCAGAGCTGAGCCCTAAGCAATGCCTAAGAGGGGCTAAAATCATTGAATCTGAATGTCAGGTGATACTCAACACTTTACAACCTGTGAGGATCATGTTCACATGATAGAATGTAATATGGCTACATCAGTTGAGCTGGCAAGATCTGACCGGCTCCATTCTTCAGAAATTCCCTGGGAAGTCCAAACAACATTTGAGGGCTTTCCTTTGAGAGTAGTCTTTTTCTAATTTAAAAAAATGGTGAAGCTCTTTAGATCTTTAAAGATTCTGGAGCTATTCTTCTGGATCCTTATATTCAAGCCAGGGAAGAAAGCAAGTGAGATCAAAGAGTTTTCATAAAACATTCTTTGCCAGATTCTGAAAAAGAAATCTACCTCTTAGGTAAGACTGGGTGTGTCTACATGGGTGCTTTAATGCACAGTACCTTATTCTACTGTGCATTAAAGCATCATGGCAAAAACAGTGCTAATGTGAAGTAGAATTGGTTATAAAAAGGTGCTTACTTTTACTACCAAGTGTTAGGACAGCTTAGTGTATGCCTTCATGTAGTACCTCATATTAGAGCAGGGGTGGGCAAAATGCAGCCCGCGGGCCAGATGCAGCCCGCCAGGCCATTCTATCCAGCCTGTGGGGCTCCTAAACAATTTAGAAAATTAATACTTAGCTGCCCCTGGCTGCCTGTCATGTGGCCCTCGATGGCTTGTCAAGCCCTCTACCCGAAATAATTGCCTGCCCCTGTATTAGAGGTACTACATGTAATACACAGTAGCAAAAGCACATTAATGAACATGTAGAAACACCCACTGTAGACTAAGTTAACCCCATCCAAAAGATCAAGGAACCACTGGTGAAGACTGAGGCCCCCTCTGCACATTACAGGTACTGTGCAATTAACCAGTTACCAGTTACCTTGAGAACAGCTACATGTGTGAAGTACCTATTACTATAAAAAGCTCCAATCAGCTATAAAGTTAGGCTTTGAAAATGTATACTAACTTTATAGCTGGTTGCTATTGAGCTTCAATCTGCATGTGTAGCAGGATCTCCCCTGCCGCTGCCCCCTCCTCCCCCACTCCTTAAACTGACAAGGCTCCCAGCTGCAGGTGTGCAGCATGCTAAGCCGGGCCTGGAAGTCCCACAGCCAAGGGGATTCTTAGCCCCAGCAGCCCCTGGCAGCACCCACAGTTGCTAGGACCCAGAGTCCCGCAGCTATGTGCCTCCTGATGCTGGGACCCAGCTGCATCCTGGCAGCTGTGGGGTGTGGCTGCAATCTCCCAGCCCCAGGGGGTACATGGAGCCCCTGGGGCTAGAAGATGCAGTTGGCATGAAGGTTTCACTCCTTCCTCTGATACTGGGTGATCATAGCAGCTGAAGTGATGAAGTCAAAGGACCAGAGTAGTGAAGGCCAATAGGATGGAGTAATAAAAATGCTGCAGGTGGTAGAACCAGCCTGGAGACCTGGAAGGTCACAGTACCCAGAAAATGAAAGGCCCCAGTAATCAGGACATAGCCTAGCCTAGGCACGATAAAAGCTTGCTGAAAAACTATTTTGTTCAGAAAGGAACAAGAGTTTGAGATAGAGACCTAGAAGGTGGAAAATGTCAGCCAGCAGGGAGGATATCCTGAAGCAGCGGATGCATTAGCACAGCTGTGCCATGGAAAAACTATGGTATGGTATGCACGATGCATGAAAAGAATTTGAGATTCCAGAGCATACTGAACTGGTAGACATGCTGCAAAGTTGTCAGGAGTATCACACTGAGTCATAAGAACTATAGGCATTTAGCCTGAAGAGTATCACACTGAGTATGACACTGAGTCCTAACAATGTAGGTGCTGAAATAAGATGCGTGTTGGAAAAGTATGGGAAGAATTATGTGCTTCATATGCTGGAGGGAGGGGTCTTCACCCCATTCAGGGAGGTGTAAGAATTCAATTCTAAGAGAGTGAGAACTAAAATGATGTATAATTGGAGACCTGAGTCCATATGCTACCAATGCCAGAAAGCAGGGTATCTAAGGAAAACCCATCCAGATAAAATGGATTTTCTATTCTATCTGAATAGATAGAAAATCCCATGCACATATCCATCCTGTGGGATAAAATCTATTTAAAAATTAAGTATGATTTTGGTGACATTAGTTTGCCAACAAAGGGCAAGTTTCTAAAAGAGGTAATTATGTTACATGAAGATAAATGTCTACGGTCAGAGGTATTATGATCAAATTCAGCAGGTTAATGTTCTCTTTCAAAAGGCTGTCATGTAACTGTTGAGGTATTAAAAAAATCTAAAACTGGACTCAAGGAAACCAAACTCAAACTCATCTGCTGGAGACCAAGCCCTATACTGAACAGCCAGTAGAGAAACACACTCAAAATAGGCCTGTGTTGCTTGAAGGATTTCCAATAGATGCAATCCCTGATGATGCCAAAGAATAGCTCAGAAGTAAGGGCCCAGTAGAAAACACTGAGCTGCGAACACAACAAAGAAAATTTAAAGGCATGATATATGTAGTCTTTGAATTTACTGAAAATTTTGTAGATACACCAAATCCAAAGTATAATAGTTAACAACTGATGGTATTTTGCAAGGACAAGTATTATGTAAAGAAAAAGGAAAACAAAAAACAAAAAAGGAGAAATTTGGGCAAAAACAGAAACAAACTGAAGCAAATTGTCTTAGTCTTGAGGATACTGGAATAGTAAAAGACAGAAGCACTCCAGGGATCTGACTGAAGAAGAGACCCCAAGGTGTAGAAGTAACTGATACTATTTTTTGCATACCCCAAATAAAGACATACACCTTGTTTTTGGGAAGGCAGAATGAAGAATTTTCTTCCCAAAAATTATTGCTGCCTGGTTCTGACCTTGCTAGTAATACTCAGCTCACTCCACCCTCCCTCTTTCCTGCTCGGGGAAAAGAAGTCAATTCATTTCTGAAAAGGTTAAAACAGTAGCTTTGCTTGAGCATGAAAAGGAAAATGATTGAGCTGAAGATTAGGCTCTGTTACTGCTCTAATTCACCTGTGGAAAGGTTGAAATTGTAGCTGCTACTTAAGACTGGACCCCACCCCTCCTCATGCAGCTGCTGGGGGAGAGGAAAAGAAAACAGAAGCAAAAGCCATTTCACAGTGTCTCCATGCTTCTGTTCTGGGCAGAAAATCAGGTTTCCCACTCAAGACAAAGAATGTAATTCTGGAGGACTAATGCTGGGGGGGGGGAGGTTTGTTATGTGGGTAAATAAGGTAATCCTGAGAGAGAGAGAACAAAAGATCCCTATAATCAATGTATTGTTTGCTATCCTTAACTAACTTTGTAGAAATTTCTGTTCAGCTATGGACCAAGGAAAAGTCTCTTGCTTCTTTTTATAACAAATGCTTTGAAACCTCTAGATACGTCTCCCTTGATGTTTTGCCCTACTGCTTCTAGGTTATGGTACCTTATTCATGCTGGGAAAAAGAGGAGGCAGACCATCATTCTCCCCCTTCAGAAAAACTATAAATGCTGCCCCATGTAAAGACTTGGCTTAGATTAACCCAGATTTGCCTGAGAAAGACTGGGGAGAGGAGTAAATGAATCCCAGCAAATAGGCATTGCAATGACAAATATGCAGACTAATGGTATAGCAAATTTAAAACACTTGATGTAGGGAAAAGGAAATAAGTGTTATATGTTGCTTGAAACTGCCTGAAAAACATCAAAGTAAAGAAATGGCAAAGTGCAAATCAAGTCAGGCAGAAATTCTAACAGAAAACCAGAAGAGAAGGAATGGTCAGAATGGGCTCCATGATAATTTTGAACAGCCTCCACAACTGCAGAAAAGAGGGACAGGCTACAGATCCTAGTATTATGGAAGACTAGGCTATAGAATGTATTTTTTCTAACACAAAGTGTGTACTGGTTGTTATGCAACAAATCTGAGGATTTTCTGAATTCATATGGAATTATGCATGTTATAAACAGAAGATAGATGTACTTAATCCTTGTACGTAGTATTAACAGCTGTCTCAACATTCAACTTCAGGTCTGAAACTAGAAAATTCCATTCACATCAATGGAAACTGTATCTACATTCTCCAAGACTGAAATGGTCCCCTTGAGGATTTATAAAAACCTGTGGTAAGAGCTCCATGGCACAAAATGTTCAAAATATTTAAATGATACACTGTTAGGTGATAGCTAGAGCTGTAATTGTGGAAACAGTTTCCTAAATACAGCAAAATACTAAACTACCACTATCTATATTGAAATATCCTCCCAAAATTATAATGTTTATGAGAAAGATCCATCTGGGAACAAGCCCTTCCCCCACAAAACCACAACAGAAATGTCTTTCTTTTCCTGGTTCAAATTTCTATTGTATTTAGCATTCACAAATGCATATCATACTTTGGCATTTGAAGAGTCTCTTCTTCAGCAGATCTGATCATCACCACCACTGTAGGGTTCTGTTCATGCCTGCGTATATATAGCCTCCTTATATTTGCAAAACATTTTACAAGATGAGGCTATGGGGTACAGATGTAAAAGAAAATGGGATGGTAAAATATCAACAGTCTGTCACTTTCACTATCAAAACCAAAAAGAATGTTCCTAGAAAGTAGTACTGAAATGTTACCTGTATAGCATCAGGATTTTTGCTTTCAGCTAAAATGTCAAGAAGTTCGGCATTGCTGAGAAAGTAAAATCTTGGGAAAATCATTCGCTTAATTTCAAGATAATCCTGTTTCCCACCCCACAAGGGGAAAAAAAATAAAAATAATTTTAAATATCTGTCTAAAAATTTACATAAAGAAATTAGGTGCATCTTTAAATATAAAAATTTTTATTTGATGAATTGGATTCCTTAATAAAGCTAAAATAATTTTAAAGAAAAATGTAAAAATATTCGAGAGTATGATTTTAAGTTTACCACCTCCAAAATCCTGCATTGCATCTACTTATTTCTCCTGAATTCATTCTTATATTCTTACTACTCATCTCTTCCAATTTATTACCTTTTTCCCTAGTTGGCTTGAGGCTTTTTTTTTTTTAACTTTACCCATTATACTTGGATCACCCTCTTTCCTAGAAAGCTAAGTTTCCTTTCCCCACCGCTTTTATATTCAAACTTCCTATTAAAGACTAATCCTACAGTAATCTACCCACTGTGGTAGACATCCAATTTTTCTGACAATTGATTTGTAATCATTTTGGTTTTGTTTTTCCCAGTATGAAATTATAAACTAGTCTCAGCAAAGAGCTGTGGTATTATTTATGGATAGTTCAGATTAAAATACAAAATTTCAGAAGATAACATTTAAATTCATATAAGTAAAATCAAAGCAGGCCTTCAAATAGACAAGAACGTAGCTCTCTAATGTTTATTCCAGAGTAGGAAAGAAAAACTCATTCTTAGTCCACTCCCACAAATGCTCACTGGTCCTCCAATTGCCCTACTGATAGCTGAAGCAAACAATGAAGAGCAAGTTCAACACATCCAAAAATGTTCACTGTAACAAACTACCTACTGTTATAATGTATTCTAGATACATACAACAAAGAGAGTCTTTCCTGGCAGCTTCTTTTAGAAAAAGTTACTACTGTCAAACTTTACTTTTCAAGCTTTTGTCATGTTAAAGAACTTTTCACAAGAAATCTGTAGTAAATTAAAATTAGTTAGGTTAGATATCTGGTGGAAACATATTTTTCTCATTTCTAACACATTCCTCATTTACTTATAGTTACATATGGACTTCAAGCTTCTATTTTAAAATCATTCCAGTCACTTAATGGAAGACCTACAATATGCTTTAAAAAGAAACTGCTTATATTGCATGTCATGTGGGAAACAAAATCATCTTAAATAGTTAGAAAATTCAGAATTACAGTGGTTTACTGCAGAGCTTTATTACACTATTCTATCAATAATAGAATATTCAGTTACACTAATCATCTAACAAGGACTTATTAACTTAATGACAATTAGTCATTTTAAAAATATTTTGCACATGAGTGAAGGCACAATCACAGACTCCAATTGTAATTACTTGATCATAATTTATTCCCTATCAACTTCAGGGCAACCTCTTTTGGGTAGTACAGAATCCTCATGCTTTTCTTTACCGACAATGTGCCTGGCCATTGTCTCTTTCATCCTATTCACAGGACCAAATAAAAC
This sequence comes from Crocodylus siamensis, assembly GCF_052110815.1. Taxonomy (NCBI): domain Eukaryota; kingdom Metazoa; phylum Chordata; order Crocodylia; family Crocodylidae; genus Crocodylus; species Crocodylus siamensis. The sequence continues at coordinate 165,337,095 of NC_143395.1, forward strand.
ATGCATCTATTACATAAATAAGGTTTTGCCTGGCTACTGGAAACAAGCCAAATATAACCCCTGGGATCCATGCAAATAAATGTCCTGTGTCCCTAGATCACTCTCAAGTTTTTACATCATGAAGACAAACAAATAAAAGCTCCTCCTCAAGAAGCAGATGCTTATGGTTTGGTTACTCCAGTCTAATGGCAGTAAAATATTCAGTGATCCACAAGAAGTCAGATCAGTTATGGTCAGTATGTATAAGAAATACATAAAAATGACAAAATGAAAAGTTAAGTTGCCCAGTATTATGTACCCTTGTCTCCTCCACCAAGTCACAAAGCTCATCATTACAGCAATCACTGCACAACAAAACCAATGTACTACAAGCCTTGACACCTGGAAAGATCATGTAGCAGATCCTCAAGAAATCTACTGTGAAGCACCTAGATATGAACAAGGGAATCAGGAACCAGCATGAACATCAAGTGCAAGTTGGGCCTGGCCAACCTGATTTCCTTCTGTAATAAAGATAATAGGTTCTGTGGGTGGAGGAAGACCAGTGGATGTGAAATACCCTGACTTTAGCACAGTTTCTGACAGTTTCCCACAACAGTCTCATTAATAAGCTACGAAAATACAGGCCAGATGAAAGTACTGTAAGTTGGATACGTAACTGGTTTGACGACTACTTGCTGAGCACAATGATCCATGGCTCAATGTCTAGCTGGGAGGTATCAAGTGGGGTTCCCCAGGGGTCTGTCCTGGGACCAGTATTCTTCAACATCTTCATTAATGACTTAGATGATGGGATCGAGTACATACTTAGCAAATCTGTGGATGATGTTAAGCTGAAGGGAACTGCACACGTTGGAGAGTAGAGCTAGGATCTAGAATGACCATGATAGACTGGAGAAACGGTCCACAATCAGGTGAGATTAAACAAGGGCAAGCGCACACCCCTGCACTTGGGACAGAATAATGACATGTATGAATAAAGACTGGAGAATGACTGGCTAAGCTGCAGTACTGCAGAAAAGGGTCTGGGGCTTAGAGTAGAACATAAACTGAATATAAGCCAACAGTGTTGCTCTTTTTATAAAATGAGATCAACAGCCTTCTGGATTGTATTAACCAAAATATCACTTGAAAAAAATCAAAGGAAGTGATTTTTCTTCAATTCAGCACTGGTGAGGCCTCACCTGGACTACTGTGTCCAGTTTTGGGCTCCACAGCTCAAGAAGAATAGAGAGAGACTGGAGAGAGTCCAGAGCAGAGGGACAAAAATCATTAAATGCCTAAGAAGCAAGACTTATGAGGAAAAAACAAAAGAACTCTAGGCATTTAGCCTGAAGAGAAGAATGAAGGGGAATTTGATAACAGTCTTCAAATACCTGAAGCATGGTTATGGAGAGGATGGAGATGGGTTTTTCTCTGTAGCTGAAAAAGACAGAACTAGGAGCAATGGTCTCAAGCTGCAGGAGAAGAAATTTAGGTTGGAGATTAGGAGGAACTTTCTGACGATGAGGGTGGTCAAGCATTAGAACCCATTATCTAGAGAAACTGTGGCATCTCCATCCTTGGAAATATTCAAGAGCAGAATGGTCAGACACTCGGCTGGGATAGTTTTGTCAGGGAAGTTTCTGCCTTGAGCAGGGGCCTGGACTGGATGAACTTATGAGGTCCCTTCCAGCCCTTCTTTTCTATGATCCTACAAATTTCATCTCAGCAGAGATGGCAGCTCTGATAATAAAAATGCTTTGCACAGAACATCAGACAACAGAAAGAGCCAAAAATGAGGATTTGACTAAAAGTATATGGACTGAAAATCTGGGGCAGATGCAGTTTCCTACAAAAACAAGAAAAAAGCTATCAGATTGAGCTGCCATTGTCAGTGCAAAAACAGATCCCTCTGTAAGTGGTTACTGCTCAGTTGTGATACAACAGAACCTTTTCTACTACTCTGGTGTACAGTAAAATCCAAAACGATTTCTTTATTAACTGACAGAAATATTATCTTATGCTACACTGGTATAAACTTAGGAGTAAACTGAAGTTTAGTTACTCTGGTAAGTGATTTATCACTTCATTAGGCCTTATCTAGAATGTTAAATGCATCTATAATAAGTGACATTGAAAAAAGTACATTAATAGGTTTGTCCTCTGAAAACAACATGTATTGTTAAGCATCTCACTCAGCCACAATTCAATAATGCTTCTTGAATATATGGACTTTTTGTCACAAAAACAAAGGTTTATAGCTTTGTCTAATGGATAAGAAGCAGCTGGGGATATTCAAAACCCTGGTGTGGTTTTACCTCAATTGACTTCTGTATTTTCTCAAGATGTGCATTGTTGGTCTGCAGCATATCAAGGACTCCTGCAGCTGTAGCTGCCCTAAGAGCATTTGGGTCTTCCTCTGTATGTACCATGATCTCTTTCCATTTGTTATTGACCTGAGAGAAAAGGGTTGCTTCTTCTGGAAGCTGCCTATTTAAATCACAGATAATATTAGAAATCAATTTCTAGAACAGTATCAAAATGTTTTTCATTCTGATTTGTATTTGTCAATTTACTTTAAGATCTTTTTCTTACACACTTTATATTGTTTTCCAGATTCACACTTTTGAATTTATATACTAACATATACAGAGCCAGAGCAGCTACAAAGCAATTAACCATTCACACAGCTGAATGCTTCAGCAGAAGTCTACATACCTAGGTATTTATGCCTAGGAGTCCTCCTCCACTGAACATTAGTCGTTGTTTCTTACTGGCTTAAAACACTACCGAGGACTTGATTCCTTGTTTTGATAAAATGACTGTGACATGCATAGCATGCATTATTACCTTTGTATTTCTGCAGAATGAAAGATTGGTTCAAGATAAATCCAGTTCCTTTGACAGAGTAACCATTCCTCCAGAGTGTGAGCAAAAAGATTCAATTTACGATCCCATCCATCCACAAGATTCTACCAGATAAAATATAATATTTTATTATTATAGTAATATCTACATTTGGTGGAAGTTCTTGCCATCTGAAAGATGTTACCAAGGGACTCTGAACCTCCGTTTTTATAGAGTTTAAGTAGGCCCTAGCATTTATTAAATAAAAGGTTTCTATGCACTTCATACAATTTGAAAGCATATAATCCCTACTTCATTAGGAACTAATTATTTAAGTCTGAAAAGAATCTACTAAAGTATTGTACATGTTTACAGGTTTATGTTATATTTTCAGTTATAATAGGTACAAATATGTAAATATTTTTTTCCAGTCAAGTGAGAAGTATATGTTTCACTTCAGGGCACTGGCATAAATTAGAATGTAGCTTTACCTGTAATAATATATATTACGGAACTGGATCCTGGTCTCCTTACAAGTTATTCTCACTGAAGTCAAATACTGTAAACCTATTTCTAAATCCCATCTAACAAAAATGCCTTTGTCCATCCTTGCTTTAAAAAAAAAGAAGAGGTGACCAAGATGTTCTGTAATGCTATCCTAAGACCACCTAGCCAGCATAACTAGTTTTCTTTCAATGTATTAGTACACATACAATAAGTTCTGTATATTTTAGTAGTAGTCAATCAGTCCTAGGAACTAGAAATTAACTGTCTGCATCTGCAAACTAAATGGAGACTAAAGCAATACATATTTCACTCCTTAGAAATGAACAGAAAAGCAGGAACATTGAAAAAAAGGTTATTTACCAGTAGCTGTAGTTATTCAAGATACTTGGTCCATTCATACATACATTCCACTACTGGTATACATGTGCCCCGTGCTTAAGCTCAGACCTTCTTGCCCTAGCAGTACCCATACAGTGTGTGTGCTTCCTGCCTCTCCTCAGGCTTTGGAAGATGGGCAAAAAGGGTGGAATGTGCTCCCCACGTAGTGATTGCATAACCGTCACCAACCCAAATATCATAGAATCATAGAATCAATGAGTCGGAAAGGACCTAGACAGATCATCTAGTCTGACCCCCTGCCATGGGCAGGAAGGAGCATTAGGGGTCAGAGGGGTCGTAAGACCCCAGCCAGGTGCCTATCCAGTCTCCTCTTGAAGATTTCCAGGGAAGGTGAGAGCACCACCTCCCTGGGAAGCCTATTTCAGGCTCTGGCCACCCTTACAGTGAAGTAGTTCTTCCTAATATCTAACCTAAACCTATCCTCCCTCAGCTTGCGGCCATTGTTCCTGGTGACTCCAAGGGGGGCCCTGGTGAACAGACTTTCCCCAAGTCCTTGCTGGTGGCCCCTGATAAGGTTGTAGGCAGCCACAAGATCCCCCCTCAGTCTCCTCTTGTGGAGACTGAAAAGATTCAGGTTCCTCAGCCTCTCCTCATAGGGCTGGCCCCGGAGGCCCCCAACCATACGAGTGGCCTGCTCTGGACCCTCTCCAGGTTCTCCACATACCTCTTGAAATGCGGCGCCCAGAACTGGACACAGTACTCCAGCTGCGGCCTGACCAGCGCCGCATAGAGAGGGAGCAAGACCTCTTTGGACCTGCTAGTGATGCCCCTGTTGATGCATGACAGGGTGCGGTTGTCTCTGCCTATAGCTTCGTCGCATTGGCGACTCATATTCATCCTGGAGTCAATCATGACTCCAAGATCCCTCTCTGCCTCTGTGCTGCTGAGAGGGTCAGCCCCTAAGCTATAACCATAATGCTGGTTCCTCCTCCCCAGGTGCAGCACTCTGCACTTGTCCTTGTTGAACTGCATCCTGTTCAGATCTGCCCACTTCTCCAACCTATCCAGATCTGCCTGGATGCGGTCCCTGCCTGCTGGTGTATTCGCTTTACCCCACAGCTTGGTGCCATCAGCCAACTTGAACAGGGTGCTCACCACACCCTCGTCCAGGTTGCTAATGAAGATGTTGAACAGCACCGGCCCAAGGACCGAGCCCTGGGGGACTCCACTGCCCATACCCTCCCAGGCCGACATTGACCCGTCCACCACCACCCTCTGGGTGCGCCCCTGGAGCCAGTTCATCACCCATGTGACTGTTCATTCGTCAGTGCCGTAGTCCCTCATCTTGCCCACCAGAATTGGGTGGGACACCCTGTCGAAGGCCTTCTGGAAGTCCAAGAAGATGACATCAACTTCCTCCTTCACATCTAAGCTCTTTGTTACCTGGTCATAGAAAGAGACCAGGTTAGTCAGGCAGGAGCGGCCTGGCACAAACCCGTGTTAGTTACCCCTCAACATCACTTCCCCTGCAGGGCTCTCACAAATGGGGCCCTTGATAATTTTTTCAAAGACCTTCTCCAGGATAGAAGTGAGGCTGACTGGCCTGTAGTTGCCAGGCTCCTCCATCCTCCCCTTCTTGAAAATAGGGACCACATTGGCCCTTTTCCAGTCCTCAGGGACTTGGCCCGAGCACCAGGAGTCCTCGAACAGCTGTGCCAATGACTCCGCAATGACACCAGCCAATTCCCTCAGCACCCGCGGATGAAGGTCATCCAGGCCCGCTGACTTGGATACATCTAAGCCCTCCAGGTAATCCTTAACTAGGTCTGAACTAACAGTTGGGGGACTCACATCCTTCCTGGGCCTCTCTACGCTATCACCCGAGAGCACCCCATTGTCAGCAGACAGGAACATGGAGGCAAAGAACTTGTTAAAGGGTTCTGCCTTGTCTTGTGCATCCGTCACCAACTGCCCTGCCCTGTCCCATAGGGGTCCAATGTTACCTAAGCTTCCACAGTGGTGTAGTTCTTAGAAGAGTGTGTGTAAGACTCCAGGTGGCTGTTTTAAAAATATTCAGAATAGACATTTCATAGTAACCAAAGTTCCCTCAACTCTGGCGGAGTGAGCTCTGATCACTTTCAATGGGTCCTCTTTAGTAACCTTGTAGCAAGCTTCGACACAGTAAAAGATTCAATTAGCCTTTGGACCAATATAATTGTGCCTTTTGATCTTTTAACAATGGAAATTAATACATAAGGAGAACTCTAGAAAGACTTAGTCCTAGACAAGGAAAAGGACATAGGTCTTCTTAAATCTAACATATATAGTTGTGCCTGAGTTGAAATGGTTTGCCCATCTAGGCTGTACATATTAGGTTTCTATCTTACTGAGGGACTGGAAATAAGTCTACACCATGCCACTGTGAATTTACTGAGTTAGGTGGCAGTATCCTCAAAACATGCCACGCTTCTCCTTGGAGGCTGTCTCCTGAACCAGAAGCAGCATATAAATTCATATGGTGCTTCTGTGGACTAAGAGGTGCATCTACATGAGACATTTACTGAGGAGAAGACTAATTAGCTCCGCAGTAAAGTCTCAGCATCTACACATGTGGCATTATCAGGCCACACTGCCCTATTACGGTGCAGTAAACTAATAAATGCCGCTATAGATTAGTACTTGTCAACACGAATACTATCCTACGGAGAGGTTATTTAGCATGCCACAATGCACATGTAGACACTGATGGGGCTGGCTGGGTCACTTCAGTGTGGGGGATACCTGCCAGGTAACCCCACACTGGAACACCTTCGTGCCCCAGCCAGCATGTTGAGCTGGGTTGGAAAAGCCTGGGCTGGTAGGTTGATCCCATGCTCTGACCCAGCTCAACATGATGTGGTCCCAGGCACACATGTAAACGGTGCCTGGGAGCAATAAACTCCAGTGTAAGCTGCTGGAGTTTATTGCTTTGCATTAATTTCACATATAGATGTGCCTAGAGTTTGTGCCAATTAGGCTGCCCATACAATAATAAGCTCATTTGCAGAACTGCAGGAATGCAGCTACCCTGCTCCCAGTTCAAAAGGCAGGACACAGAGAGCAGCAAAACACATTTGTACATGCTTCTGCTTAGTATAGTAAGTTTGTAATGCAGACATGAAATGACTTGGTTCTCTCACTAGGGGAATACCTTGGTTAGGCCCTTTAGTACTCCCAGGTGGGAGATGAGAGAGTATTCCATGGGAGAGTGATGAGCTGAAATGCAAGCGGCATTATTGGATGCTAGAGTAGTCAGGCTCAGGGTCATTGCTCACAGGTGGTGCCCCAATCACCACCCCCTCATTACACTACTGCTGAAGGGACAGCAAAGTATTCTTTGGCAAAGATGAGGGATAAGTTGCCCTGCTTCAGGTGGTATTCCAGGATAGTTAGACTGAAAGCCTCTCAAGGGGGAAAAAAAGAACTGGCATAACATCAGGCTAAAAATATAGTGCACTTAGCCAGCAAGTTAATCTAGCTAAGTCTTTCTTTCTATAGATAAGAATATCCAAGCAAGCAAATCTACTCTACTGCTGATATTAATGGGCGTGTGCACCTAGATGGCTAATGCAAGGAGATGTACCTACTGAAGTTGTTCAGTTAGATATCCTAGGACTCCTATAGACACACAAGGAGCCTGTTCTGACACACTAGAAATCCAGCATATTGGAGCAGACTCGATTAATTGAGTCTGCTGGAGCATGAAAATTGAAATGCTCTGGCAGCTTTCTGCATCGCATGTATCCTTGTGCATCCCCATGCTGAAAAAATGGCGGCAGAGTGCTCTATATCTAAATAAAAGATGTTTAATGACCTTTAGTTCAAAGTGCCCCACCACCATTTTTTCAGCACAAAGATGCTGATACAGGTAATGCACAGGCACTTTTAATTAGTATGGCTTGCTAACTGAAGCACCTGGCACTGCATCCCAGAGCACATGTAAAAATGCCTGGGAAGTACAGTACTTAGTACTCTATCTGGCAACTGAAATACCTATTTTAGAAGCTCCTTTGAGGAGGGAGAGAAAGGGGTTTGGCAGAGGTGTTCTTGCCATTGATGTAAGTCATCATCAGTCACACTCTGGAAATTGACTTGAGATAATATAAGACAATAATATGAAGCCTCATTCTCACATAAGAGTAGATGCCTTAGCCCTGAAGATCAGTTGTACTCATCATACCTCCCACTGTAGCAGAAAGATGTTTGTTGCCATTGTCACTAATGGATGTGAAGAAGTAAGTTCTGACTATTGCTGTCTAATTGACCTTCACCAGGAGACGAGAAGGCCATGATGACTCAGTCTTAAGGAACGTAAGTTCTTATTGACAGAGAGCCTGAAGTGGACCCTATAAACTTAAGTCTCTGAACTGGAACTGGGTTTGATTTTGAAGTATTCACATTTCGGTCTAGAACAGGGGTCAGCAACCCCCAGCACATGTGCCGAGCACAGCACGTGAGGCCATTTTGCTTGGCACACCACCACCAGTAGCTGCTGCCAGCCACGAAACCTGGGCTGCTCCCAGTAGGCAGCTGGGAAACTTCAAGCCCTGCTGCAAGCAGACCAGGCTCTGTAGTTGGCAGAAGCTACCCAGAGCTTGGGCCAGTTGCAGCCAGGAGGCTGCAAACATCTGCTCTGGACTCCGGCATCAGCTCCATACCGGCAGGTGTGCATGCGCTGTGGAGTGGACAGTGTGGGAGGGGCCTGAGGCAGTAAAACCCTGGCATCTTCCCCACTGCTGGCATAGAGCTAATAACTGGGCTCCAGAGCTTGGCACAGCTGTTTGTAGCCAGCCTGGCAGCAGGCAGGCTGCAAACAGCTGCACTGGGCTCCACAGTCCTGGCATCAGCTCCATGCTGGCAGTGACTGCACGTGCACCTCAGAGCAGACAGCAGGAGGGCTATGCTGCCTCAGGCCCTAACCCCACCATCCGCACTGAAGAGCACGTGCATCTGCTGGTATGGAGCTAATGCCAGAGCCCGGACCAGCTGTTTGCAGCCTCCTGGCTGCATCCAGCTCAGGCTCTGGTAGCTGCTGCCAACCACAGAGCCCAGGCTGCTTGCAGCAGGCTTTGCAGCTGAACCTGCCTGACTCCCATCTGTTCCGAGCCCAGCCCGCTACCAGGATGAGGCTAGCACTGCCCCTTGCCAGGAACATTTCAACTTTTGTGGGCTTAGCTGTGCAGGGTGGATGAGTGGTTGGGCTGATGGGTAGGCTGGGTCTTCAGCCAGCTGTGCTGCAGCCTGGGGGCTGACTCCCCAGGGAAGTACAGGGGCTCTGGCGGGACCAGGGCATTGTTAGGTTGGACTTTGCCCAGTGGCCCAGAAGCCTGGCTCCATGCGCCTGCGCATCTGGTTCTGCGTGACTGTCTGCCTCTGTCTGGTTCTGTGTGTCTGTACGTGCACATGTCTGATTCTGGATGTGTGTGCACATGTGTCTGTTCCGAGTGTATTCTGGCTCTCTGTGTTTGTCCACATGGTTCTCTGTGTGTGTGTCTGTGTGTGTGTGTCGGGTTTGCTCTCTGCTCTTCCTTTTCTTTCTCTTTCTCTCTCTCTCCTTTTTCTCTTATTTGTCTCTTTTCTCTCTCTCATTGCAACATGCTCACCAAAAAAGGAATACACAACAACAAAGGCAACATTTATGATTATTAAATATACTAATATGCAGTATGTCCAGCCATGTACCCTCCCCCCACCCCAGGCTCCCACCCTCATTTTGTTTTTCTGGCATGCTGGCACTCCAGCACCTTCCAAGGTAGACATTATGGTTTTTTTGGCACTTGGGCCAAAAAACATTGTCTACCCTGGTCTAGAATATGAAACTGTGTAATGGAGGTTTCCTGCCATGTCTTAGGAGGAACTAGTTGTTTAGGAAAAGGTAAGTTGTGATATTCTTCTTGAAGACAGCCACAGCTGCAAGCCTCAGTGAAAGCTCCTGAGGCGGTCAAGAGACAGGGTAGTAAGACACTATTTTAGTAATGGTCTTGCTCTACCACAAAGTGGAGGTATTTCCTGTGGGAAACGCATGATGGTGCTGTGAAAATAAGGATCCTGTAGGTCAAGAGATGCAAACAAATGTCTTGGCTGCAAGAATGAAATAATAATACCTAACAATAATTCTAAACATAAGCTTCCAAATAAAGGAGTTTAGCTTTAAGTCCAAGATGATATGCTGTCCTCCTTTTCTTTCAGGGACCAAAATCCAGTCACCGTAAAATCTATTTCCTCAGAGAAAGAACAGAGCTTCTAGAGTGGTTTCTAGCTAGTGTATGGGTGACATTTATGCTTCTTCTTTAGGGCAGGTGGGTTAATCTCTAAGAAGCAGAACATATCCTTGAAATCTTTGATGGTATGCAGTATGAAGTGGCTACTATTTGCTTCAGATTCGGCCAATTTTGGGTACAATGATTTAAATCACTCCCCCAAATCGATTTGGCCAAATCCAATTCTGAGATTTGGCTGCTGCTGAATTGGCTAAATCTCCAAATCACACAGGCCCCATTTCCCACCTGCTCTCAATGGCTGCCTCGCCCACCCAGCCCAGCTCCCGACTCTTTGAAAAAAAAATCCCCCACTCACCGACCACTGCCAGGCAGGGGGGAATCCCTGCTGCCCCCCACTGCCCCATGCCACATGGGGGGCTCTGCCACGACCCCCCTGATCTGCACCTGCTCTCCCAGCCCTGCCCTCCATGGCTGCCCCACCCACCCCAGCTCCCAGCCCTTAAAAAAAAAAAGCTCCGACTCACCAGCTCCTGACCGGTGGGGGGGAGGGGCAATCTCTGCTGCCCCCCACTACCTCACACCACATGGGGGGCTCTGCACAAGCCCCCCAGAAGCCCCGAGGCTGCTGCAGCAGCCAGTGAGTCTGGGGGTTATTTTGGAGCTTTTTTCTTAAAAGGCCAGGAGCTGGGCCTGGCAGGACAGTCATGGGGGGCTTGTGGCAGAGCACCCATGCAGCATGGGGCAGTGGGGGGCAGCCGAGATCATCCCCTGGCTGGGCAGCACCCAGTGAGTAGGGGCTTTTTTTTTTTTTTAAAGGGCCAGAAGCTGGGGCTGGTGGGGCAGCCATGGGGGTGGCTGGGGGAGCGGGCAGGGGATGAGTCCTGGCAGGGGTCCCCCATGGACTCCTCCCTCCTCCCCTAGCCCCTTCCCCCACCCGCTACTTACCAGCTCAGAGACCAGGTCCAGCTCCCTGCTACAGCAGGCAGGGGCTGCCTGAAATCGCCAAAGCTCTCCAAATTGATTTGAAGAGCTTTGAATTGATTTGGACCTTTTAATTGATCTCCTGATTTGATTTGGATTTGGAGATTCAACCACTGAACTGGGTTGAATTTCCTCCAAATCAAGTCAGCACTTAAAGCTTCACACTGCCCTAGTGTGCAGAGCGTCATCTATTTACAGTAGAATATCTCTGCCCCTTCAAAAAGAAGCCCTTCAGAATATCCTGTATTTTCACAGAGCCAGAATAAATGTCTCTAGGTCATAACTGTGCCAAATCTCAAATACCTTGATGAGAGCTGCTTGAAGTGAGGTTTTCATCACCAAATGTCTTTCTTCAAGCAGGGTAGCAATTAATTTTCTGGAGCCTGGCAAAAGTTTGACAGAAAAAAAAATGCCAGGCACTCACAGAATATAAAGCTATGTTGAGCCAACACATTTTGATGGTTGGCTTGGAACCCGTTAGTACTACCAAGTGTGTAGTATCAAATCCAGGGTCTTCAGCTGTTTGTCTTTTGAGCTGTTAAAAAACAAATGTTCCTTTTTGTCTCTTACAATGACCAACCTGTAAGCTGTAGGTGGAGTACAGAAAAATCGCACATCCTTGGAAGGCACTTAACAATGTTCGTCAACATTATATATGATCAGGGCAGGGGTGACAGGCATTTACCATATAATTCTTGCAGGGTTTATTATGGTCTCATTTGACAGGAAAGGCTAAGTTATTTGGTAAAGAAAGGATGCAAGATATCTGCAAAACTATGCATAAAAAAGTCTTCAATTTTCTCCACAAGAATTTGGAAGGCCTACGCCACCAATCTCTTAAGGTCCTGGAAGCATAAGAAGTCATTCATCTGTGATGTTGAAGGAGGAAGAACTGCCTCATCAAGACAAGAGGAGAAAGACAGTGGTTAGGGTCAGGCAACGCCTCTAAGTTTCATAGTTGTTAGGGGCTGGAAGGGACCTTACAGTTAACCAGGTCCAGCCTCCCCTGCACTTGGGTGGGAAACTGGCAGAGTGTTCTTTACATTCAAGAGAGATCAGACCCAAAAATAAGTAGGAGGGCTCTGCACTGTTGAAAAAAGACTAACGGGACCGTAGGTAACTAGTCTGTTTCTGGCTTCATCTCCAAGTAGAAGGTCTGTGGCAGAAAAAGAACACCAAGACCATGAACTTGCAAATCAGGAGACATGAGGTGGTAGCCTAGAGCTACATCTCTTCTCCCTTAGAACAGTTTCCATAGAACTAGTAAAAGGCAAAATGATAAGTGTAATCCCAAATCACAGTGATTCTCAGGATTTGGAGAAAGTGTTTGGTGAGGAGACCTCCACCTCCCACTGGCAGCACAAAAGGGTCTCAAATTGGAGATGGTTCCACAACTGGAATCAGAGCTGGTGCTACTGAAGGATCTACAATCAGAGTCCACAGAGAGTCCAGTTCTGTCTGGATCACCAAGCTGTTCAATACTGTGAATTGAACCATCTGGAGGTCATGAGAATAGCAGGAGCCCATTGTAGTGCACTATCCCTCAGTGGAGGAACAAGTTTCACTGCAAAAGTTCTCAATCAGATCCACGATGACTAGGTAGCAAAAGGGAAGCTAAGAAGTACCTTGGGCCCTTACCCTTGCATTTACAAGATACCATAGAAGTGGACAGTGCCAATCCTTGTCAGGACCCACACTGGGACACAAACAGGAGGATAAGGAACTAGTGAAGAGTTTCCTTAAGGAACCATGGAGCAGGAATTTCTCTCTAGGGCCACTGACAGACATTAAAAAAGACAGAATTTTGCATGGCAAGAGGTGTGAGTCTGATATTGAGCATCAGATCCCATAATGCCATTTTGCTGGTGCAGGGGGAATCTGGGATCACAATCTCAGGCTCCCCCTGCACCAGCAATTTTCACTCCTGTGGTTGGGAGACTTATCATGAGTTGATCAGAGTTCCCTGCCCTGGGGATGCACTGTGCATTCCTATGGTGAAAGCTCCAATCAGCTGACAGAACTCCCATTGTGCTCCCCCAGCTAGGAGCCCCATCAGCTTCCAGTCTTTGAAGTACATGGAAGCCATTCCCCAGAGACTACGAGCACTGTCCACATGTTCAATTAAAGGCACAATAGGAACCAGCTACAAAGTTATTATACATATTTTGTGTAATAACTTTGTCGGGTCTTCCTGGTTTTATCACACCATTAACTGAATAAACCTGTGGCCAGGTCACTAAAGATGACTTAACCAGTAAATTGCATCTTAGGTATAATGTGTCAAGAGTCAGCACAGCAGCTAGGTTAATTAGCCCCTAGCTAGCTCCGGTTACCCAAGTGGGCTTGGCTGCCAGCAACCTATTTCCAGATGGTTCTAACTACCTGTATGGGCAAGGCAACCTGCTTAGAAGCAGCAGCCCTTTCAGCACCCAGAAGGCTAAACAGGCTGGCTCTTGCTCATTGGTTCCTAGTTGCTGCCTTCTGCCCAGGTCCCTACTTCCTCACTGATGGTTTGCGACCCCCCCACCCCCCTCACTACCTCATGGCTGCAGTCTGAATCCCTCCTTCTGGCTCCTGACCTGTAGCTTGTAACTCTCCAGTGCCAAGCTGCAGATGCCAGGTAATTTACTTGACATTAGATCTGTGCTCACTGGAGTAGAACTTCTGTACTATTGATGACAAGGATGTGTTGCAGAAACTGCCTAGGGAGAGAGCCCTAGCAGTCAGGCAGGAACCCCACAGGCGCAGGTTACTGTGGAGGCAGGCCTAAAGAGGGAATCAGCCTTTACCTGCAGCTGGTTAGCTGACTGGAAGAGGCAGGGCCCTGGACACATATAAATCGCAGGGCTGGGATTAGAGAGGCAGTTCCCTTCCAGCAGTCAAAGGGGACGGAGCATCTAGGGAAGAATTGCTCAGAGATGCTGCACCTGGGGCTAATGGGGCTCCAGCAGCTCCCCAGGTACCCTTGCCTACAAGGTACATAGTGCCGGGGTAGAAGTTTAATTCTTTTAAAGGGGCAGAGCGCACCCTGAACCTTTTGTATTATGTTATAGCCCAGGGGCTTATATTGTGGTTGCTGTCTTATAAGACCAGAGGATCAGGCTTAGGCTATTGGGGAAGGAGAAGGCCTCACTGGGGGCCCACTATAGTGTGGGGACCCCAGCACCAGTGTGGGCACTGTATTTGGGGTGCACAGACCCCCAGTGCCAAGGGGCGCTGAGAGAGACAGGACTGCGGAGAGCCTGGTAATGATTGTAGGCCAAGGTGAACTAAGGCCTTGGAGAGACAACATGTGAATGCCATCTGTGAGGCCTGGGGCATGGTAAAGGGGTGGCTTGGAGCCACGCAACTAGCCCATAAGGCTGCGGGTGTCCTGGGAGGCATTCATTTTGGAGCGGAACCCAAAAGGGGTCAAGGAACTCACAGGGTTCAGTGAGGCCCATCAGGACCGTGCCCAAAATACAACTTGAGGGCATCTTCCCTATTTACTATAGCACACCAAAATGTGGCAGACAAGAAAGAGGGTGCCTGTTGGACAACAGTGACATGGTCAAGGAGCTCTAGGGGTATCATGGCCATCCCTGAGGACCCCATTCCGCAACAGAATGGTCTTCTCAAGAGGACCATGCAGCCCTGTATCATTAGCATCCAACTTAGTCCTACACTCCAGATATTAGAGGGTGACCATATAGTTTACCTAGAAGATAACCTGGAAACTAGCTTTGCCCTCCTTCCTGGTGAACAACTTAAAACGCTACATTTCCCAAGGATAGGGATTCCCTAATAAAAAGAAGCACTTAGAAAGTTTGCCTGAAGCAGGCATAGCCTTGCTGCAGGAGGAACATAGCTACATAGCTTAAATCCAGGTGGCCTGGAAGAAACTCTGGCAAGTCAAAGGAAAGGTGTGGCCAAAGTGTGGTGGAGGGAAGGGGAAGAAAATAAAACTTCAAATATTATCTTGCTGGGATCCTATTAATCTTGCTGGGATCCTATGATCCCAGCTGACCTTCTGCCCCTGAGGCAGGGGGTTAGACTCAGTGATCCTCTGGGGTCCTTTCCAGCCCGGAAGTCTGTGAAACTCACTTAGCTATAAGAGCCACATAGGAGACTTAATGTCTCACTAAAATAAATATTGAAGACCAGGAAAAAGGAAGAACAACAACTACCACTACCCCGCTTCCTACTCCTTGCAGAAATGAGAAGAAAAAGTAGTAAAAAGGTGTGGGGAAGGTACTGAGAACAGCTTCATGTAAAATGCTGTCTGGGTTAGCCAAGAGAATATCTCATCTCACCCCAAGACAGATGAGAGGAACAGAGAAACTAGAATCACATATTGCCCTTTATACGCTAGATCCATTCTGTATGGATATTTGAAGGACTCCAGACTTGAGCATTTGAGACATGTGAACACCCAAAGTAAAAATGAGTATGAACAAGCATTTAAAAATAAAAACTTAGGTTACATAACCCAATAATACCAAAGTAAAGTTAGAAAATATGCATCCTGATTTACTTCACACACAGGATTAATTATTTCACAAAGAAAAATTACAATCAGATAAACACCCTATGCAATTGATAGTCTCTCTACAATTCAAGCATACTGCATAATATTAGAGAATGGGAAGACTCAGTAAAGAAACTCATGTATCTGATATCATGACTGAATTAAGGACTTCATAACTTACTTTGTATTCAGTACTTTTTTCCATTTTAGCACCTGTGATTTCTGTAAGATTCCTTTTTCTCTCTACCCCTTTCTGAGTGTCACAAAGCTTTCACTTTTTCTTTTATCCTTTTCTGTTTTTCCTGTGTGATTTTGGTGACTTCATCTACTCATAGAACTTCAGTTAACATCTCTACCTTGATGATTAACAGATAATGTTCTCCAGACTTGATATTTCCCCTTTTTCTCTAGTTCTGCATCACAACTGCTCTCCCTGACATCTTTCTGGAGGTCTTGATAAAACTTGTGTTTAGCATACCTAAAATTAATCTT
Organism: Crocodylus siamensis; assembly: GCF_052110815.1. NCBI lineage: Eukaryota > Metazoa > Chordata > Crocodylia > Crocodylidae > Crocodylus > Crocodylus siamensis. The sequence goes on from NC_143395.1 coordinate 165,353,010, forward strand.
TTTTCTTTCTGCATACACCCAAACATTGTTCCCTGCAACATTTATGGTTTGTTTCTACACTATACAATAAAAATCAGTCCTTTCCTTCAATCTGTCTGGGCCAGTAAAATGCTCATTCACGCCCATCACCGTTTATCTTTACTACTACAACTATGCTACATCACACACACACTCTCACTCTCTCTTAGTGCCATCATTCTGACTAGACAAATTCAGGCATAAAAAGTCATGCAAACAAGAACAGAAAGCTAAAGAAAAGACAGGTGCTTTAGAAGCTAAATTAGTTTTCCCTAAATCTTTTTTCTGTTTAATTCCTGCCCTGAAAGGACATAGCTTCTTTTATCTTTTGACAGAATTGAACATAAAAAATATGCAAAGTTCTATCAAAATAAAATAACTCCCCCCCACACAAAACCTTATTACTAACTGAATAAACTTAAACATGAGTTCTCAAATGCTGAACAAAACATTTAGCACAAAGGTAATCAAATACAATCACAACACTGCATAGTATTACATAATACTGTGTTGATGTAGAACTTCTGAGATCTTTGAAAATACTTGTAACTAGTCACAACTCCTTACAGCATCACACACATAGGAATGAAAACTTTTACAAGGGATTTCCAGGTAGGTTTTCAATGTAATTTAAAAAAAGCAATAAAGTATTCTATTAATTCAATTGTACACACCACTTGCAAATTTTATTTCAGAAAACACATTCAAGTATTCAATTAAAACTTCCTTTCTATTACAAATATGTATCTTGCTACTATGCATATGGAGGGGTGTCATCTGAAATGAATTCCAATGAATAAAAAAATTAACATAATCCTTAACAAAAAAAATCACCTATTACTTCGGCAACACTTAAAATATTCTACAGACATTTGCAAATGATGAGTAACCTTTACCTTAATTGGTCCAACATAGCAGGAGCCCTTAATTGTTGAAATTGTTACTTGAGAGTCTTCTAACTGAGCTATTATATCTTCAGCTGATGAAATAATCATGATAGTTGAAGCTTCAAAATAGTGAGGAGATAAATGGAAATCAGTTTTGTTCCAAAGATCTATTATTTTATTCAGCATTATTTCAAGGGTAGCTTCATTTGTAGCAGTTATCGATATTTCATTTATTTCTTTCTTGTACTGAATCATCTAGAGTGAGAAAAAAACTTACTTAATATCTAGCAAGGTATTACCTTACCTGTATTTGTACATTACCTATACAGATGTTTTGGTAACTATACAGATGTTTTGGTAAATAGCTGAAATATACATATTTCTGCAAAATATATGAAATTCATATTTAATTTTCAGAAATGGAGCCTGACTGAACCTGTTTAAAGGTCAACTGTAAACAGCCGTATTTATGTATTGTATTTTAAGAAGTTAAGAGTGGAATTCTATTTTCCTTTGTGTCCATATGGCAGCTTTCTAGCCACATAAGTGGCATTTTTGCTACTTAGACCCAGGCAACAATTTTACTTCACCTGAACTATTGCCACATAAGACTAAGCTTGCACAGGTAGGTTACTCATTGGCCATGCACATATGAATATGAAATGGAGATGACTGCAGGTGTTAGATGGAGGATAAGGCCAGAAGCAGCCATTTATCATCCAGATTTGAGGCCCGGTTTGCCTGGAGCCCAGATTCAAGACATGGACAGAGAGACTGGCAGAGTTCATCTGTTCCTCAGACCAATACCTTTTCCTGCATATCCACACAGGATTCCAATATTGCTCGGAATTATACTGAGTAAATTAGGCCTGAAGCTCTAGGTGGGAGGATTAATATATTTGGAGCACTGAAAATGTTCTCATAAATCCTGCCTGTTCATGATAAAGGCCAAGGTAGAAACCATCACATCATGGAGGTAAACATGGCTAAGGTGCTGTCAACATGAAGGCTTTGGATGTTGTGGTTCCATGGCTAAATAGCCAGGATGATCTCTTTACAGAAGATGGAAAGAAGGAAGACATGCTCAACAACTATTTGCCTCAGTCTCCCCCCACTAAAAATAAGCTTCAAACCAGACAATTAATTTAAAAAATTATATAAGCAAGGCTGGGGGGTCATGATAAACAAAAAAAATGCAGAGTTTTTGACTGGTCTGAATGTGAGAGAGAGAAGGAGCCAACGTGCTCCAAAGCACACGGGCTAAACAAAGGCTCAGTGACCCTAGGTCCACCGCCCCAAGAAGCCCGGCAGAAATCTCCCTTACCCAGGTGTTTTGGGAGGGGAGGGGCAGAGAACTCCCACGCTGGTATAAAGAAGAGCCCAGGACAGGAAAGATGGAGGAGCGCAGAACCAGGAGGAGCAGGAGCGCGTCAATACACGCTGCAGGGAACTCTGAAAGCGACGTGGAGAGCTGGTAGGAGACTTGCAGAGAATAAGCCGCACAGCGGTGACTTAGAGCCAAGACTACTACTGACCCGGCCGAGCGCAGAACTGTTTGTTTACATGCCGGGAGCTGGCGGGGCCTGGCAGAGAGAATTGTACCATAATACCCCTAATAGAGAACCACTGTAGATTTGGCGGTACCGTAAAGCATGTAAAAGTGGCACATGCCAAAAAGATGGTGGCACAGGTGGACTTAATGCACTAAAAGGAATTGTGGCAACCTCAAGAAGAGGCCCAGAAAAAGAGAGAGAGAGAGCCACCAAAGAGGGACTGACCTCCCAAAGGTTAATTTGTTTTGATCTTGGCTAAAACAGCAGGAACAATAACACAGGCCAGGAGTGCCTCTTTGTTTTCTTGTTTTCCTGTCTGTTTTTTTTATTGGAACTGAGGTCACGTTGCAAGACCAACTGGCTGGTCAGAACCCAGTGGAATGGGTGAGGTTGTAGGGGTAGTGGAGCCCTCAGGAACGTAGGACCCTGCAGGATGACAGTGAGACTACTAATGGGACTACAGATACAGGTAATGAACCAACTCCTTTAACATCAAGTCATGGCAGGCAAAATGTGGGCGTGTAGATCACCAATTGGAAACAGTAATACCCTAGTCGATTGGCAGGCGGTGTCCTACAGGTCTGCAAGTGACGGAGATACTTGACACTGAATGAATCAAAAGTCAGCAGGGCCTGATGAATTTCATCCTAGAATACTGAAGGAACTGGTAGACAGGGTCTCAAAGCACTTGGCAACAATTTTTTTTTTTTTACCAAGTTATGGAAGACAAGCAAAGTACTGGAGGACTAAAAAGGAGCCATCATAGTGCCAACCTTTCAAAAAGGGCAAAAAGACCAAGGAAGTATAGACCAGTTAATCAGACTTCAATACTCAGAAGTTACTGAATAATATTATAAAGTCCATTTGTAACCATGTGAAGGAAGAAAATCTGATCACAACCAGCCCACATAAATTTGTTAAGAACAAATCATGCCAAACAAGTTTGATTTCTTTCTTCAACAAGACAGCTGGTTGGGTGGATGAAGAGAATGCAGTGGATAAATGGTACTTGGATTTCAGTAAGGCTTTTGATAAAGTTTCACATGCATCTTTTCATAAAGAAATTGGAGAAACATAGACCAGACAAAGCTACTATGAGCTGGATAAACAACTGGCTTCATAGCCATAAGCAACAATTAATTATATATGGATCCATGTTGGAATGGCAGGAAGTCTCCAGTTCAGTCCCTCAGAGGTTTGTCTCGGATCCAGTGCTGTTCAACATGTTTATTAATTATTTGAATATTGGAATAGACAAGTTTCTGCCCAAATATGCAGATGAAATTGGGAAGACAGGAATAGAATTCATGAAGAGCTTAACACATTGGAAAACTGAGTTTCAGACAACAGGATGAAGTTTAATAAAGGCAAATGCAAGGTGATAAACCTTAGGAAGAATAATCAAAAGGACTAATGCAGAATGGATGATAACTGGCTGGGTAGCAGCACTTGGGGTTCTGGGATTGCAGACTCAGCAATCTGATGCAACTTCAAAAAAGGTGAACAATTTTGGGCTGAATTAACAAGACTATAAAGTGTATAACATGGGAGGTAACTAGTACTAATCTACTCAGTCCTGGTTAAGTATTGTGTGCAGTTCTGGGTTCCACATTTTAAAAAGAGCATGCAAAGAAATTAAAGAGGATCTGAAAGGGGGCAACATATAGTGATAAAAGATTTGGAAAAAAGCCATAAAAGACAAGAGGTTGAAAGAAAAGAACATGTTTATCTTACAGCAAAGGCAATTGAAAGGGCACACGATAGCAGCCTTTAAATATCTGAAGTGCTGCCAAAAGAAAAGGAAGAACAACTTTTCTCCCTTGCTGCAGAGAGCTGGACATCTATCAGTGGTTTGAAGTATTTAATAGCTCCTTCCTATAGATCCAGGGCATGGACAGTGCCCCTCACCCCTTTGCTTTACCTGTGGCAAGTTAGAGTGTTTTTGATGTTTTAAGCATTGTGCCCATTGGTTTGCAAGAGGGCTGTATGTGAAGCTTAAGTACAGATTATATTACAAGTGTCAAATTCATCCAGCTGCCTGGGATTGGGATGCAAGCCCCATATCAGACCCACATATAGGCCCCATGCACCAGTCACAGCACAGGGCTGGTCCAGCATGGGCAACTAATGTAGCACATATCCTGGACCAGCCCTGTGCACTGCAGTCAGTGTGTGCCGGCATTGGCCTTCAGCTTGCATGTGGAGCTGCCATGGAATATGCACTGCATGAGCTGTGCATACCAGACCAGTATGGCATGCTGGCTCCAGTGGTTGGGACTGGTATGTGGGCCCGATCAGGACTGGCCCTGGAGCCAGCGAGCAGGAGTTGTCTGGTGGCGCACTGCATGCAGCATATACCCCACACTGGCCCACTTTGGTGTGTGTAGCACATGTGCTAGGACTAGCCAGGCATGCCACATGCAACACAGCAGTCCCATGCTGCAAGACCCACAGATGAGATCCTAGGAATTCACAGGCCAGATCTACCACACAGGGGATATGTCTACACATGCATTTGATATGAGACCAGTTTACTTGTGAATAAACTACTTGCACATAAATGCTCCCAAGCAGGCACCTACATGTGCAGGGTTGCGGCTGTTCCTGCTTCCTGAGGCCCCCAGGCCCTTCCTGGGGCCCCGCTTACCGCTGCCACACTCCCACCACTGCTAGCACTGCCATGCCCCACCAGCTGCCAGGGGCACGTGTCGTACATGGTGGTCCTGCTCCTCCTCGAATCGGGGACCCTGCCTTTCTGCTCTTCCCCTACCTCATGTAGGCCTACACTGACCACTTGGACCCCTTCCAGGCACACTTCAACTGGTGCCTGGGCCAGAACTGTGCCCAGGTGGAGTGCACCTTCAGGTGCCTCAAGGGATACTGGAGCACTCTCACTGCCCACCTTGAGCTTAGCAGACAACATCCCCTGGGTCATTGTCACAGTCTGTGTGCTGCATAACATCTGTGAGGCTTGAGGAGAGCTCTTTTGTGAGGCCTGGACGGAGAAGTTGCACCAGGGGGAGGATGCCTGACAGTGGGAGCACCAGCTGTGGCAGCAGTGACAACAGTGGGACCACCCACTGAGGCCCCTGGCAAACTGCACACCCACCCCTGGGGGCCAGGGCACTGGCTGCAAGAGGCACAGGCCACAGGTTCACATGCTGCAGCAAGTCCAGCAGCCAGCGGGTTTGTCCAGGACAACAGCAGCCACTGGTCCTGGCACTGGTGGCTCCGCCTCTGGCAGCTGGTGACTGGCTACTGCACAGTAAAATGTCTCGTTTAGATGCAACCAGGCTGTATCTTTGATATGACTCGGTTAGAGAAACATTTGTCTAAGATGGTTTAGATAAGGATGATCCTTCCTTGAGCAGAGGGTTGCACTGGATGACCCTTTGAGGTCCCTTCCAACTATCCAAAGTAGGGATAGAAAAGTGCCTATGTTTTGTGATTCTATGAACATACCGATCCTTTAGACCCAGTGGTTGAACAGTTAGAGAACTGGCCCAGGAAGCTAGGGATCTGCATTCTAGCCTTCCCTAGGGGAAGGGGTTTTTGTCTGCATGTCTCCGACACATCACACCACAGGTTAGATTTTATGTAGTCCCCTCTCCAGCACTCCTTATGAAGTTAAACCACTGCACTTTGCATTGGATAAAATGGATGGATAGCAATGCAGTGGAGAAGAGCAAGGATCCAAATTAAAAGCTATGGCCTGCTCCCTTCCACAGCAACATAAGATACTATTGAGCTACAAACCATCTAGCTTGATTTTTATCTCCTGGCCTCACTTATCTCCCTCTCCTGGCTGCCTGGGGGAGGTAGGGGGTAGCTTCAACAGAAACACTAGAGAGGGTTTTTAATAGAAGATGAGACATTAGGACTATATTTTGCAGCACAAGTATATGAATCAGACACTGATTTTAATATAAATTAATGCATCATATACTTACATTGAGTTCCAAAACATTATCCAAGGTAATCTTTTTATCCCAAGAAATTGATTGTCCAGTAATACGTTGTATAATTTCCCAATGCCTTTGTTGAAGATGTGGACTTTTTAAAAACATAATGACAGACAAGACTTCTTTAAAATTAATTAATGACTGCTTCAGATCTGTTATTATATTATTTTCTGGTAAACCTTGAAAAATAATATGAAACATTTATAGAACACCAGACTATGAATGCCATTTGCATAAATTAATATTGTCAGTAATGTAACTGAGAGGGAGAGTCCAAGACAGCACCCCCAGTTGCTATCTCTGCAGGTGGGAAAGGGACTCTAGATCCTGCTTGCCATCAAACAACTTCAAGGGAAACAGACTATTCCAACTTTTCTCTGAGCCTAATCTGCATAAAACAAACTGTTCCAAACAGGAGATTTTACCACACCTTCAACTCTCCTATGAAATATGAACTTTCATTTCTACCTAGGAGAACTTTTACAATCTTTTCGCCTATGCCTGAAGAAGAGTGCTTGGGCCTGAAAGCCTGCAATTTTTAAAAATTTTTTTTTTTGCAAAAATCTAGTTTAATAAAAGATACCACCTCTACCATGCATTCTGGTTCCTTTTGCCTCTAGACCAATACGGCTACAACCTGGTACCTTACCTATTCAATGGCTTGTATCTCATAAAAAATTGATTTTGAAGAATAAGAAAACAGCAAAGACATATTAAAATAAACAGAATAATTCTCTTTGAATTGGATAAACTGGAGAAACGATCAAAAAAATTAGTCAGATGAAGTCAACAAGGACTAGTGTGAAGTCCTGCACTTCGGATGGAATAATTGCATCCAAAAATACAGACTGGGTGATGATGGCTATGCTGCAGTACTCCTGAGAACTATCTGGGGATTTACAGTAGAGCATAACATGAATATGAGCCAACAGTGTGCTCTTGTTGCAAAATAATCAACATTAGACTGGGTTGCATTAATAGAAATGTCTCTTGCAAACCAAGGGAAGTGATTCTTCTGCTTTTTTCAGCACTAGTGAGGCCCCACCTGGGACTAGTATGTCCATTTTTTGGTCCCACACTTCAAAAGATTTTTGAACAGATTGGCAGGAGTCCAATAGAAAGTAATAAAAATGATTAAAGGTCTGAGAAACATGATTTATGAGGAAAGGCTAAAATAACTAAGATTATTTAGTCTGGAGAAGAGAAGGCCAAGGGGGAATTTGTCTTCAAATTACTGAGGGGCAATTCTAAAGAGGATTTAGATAGAATTTTCTGCATGGCTCTTGGGGAAAGAACTAGGAACAATGGCCTCAAGCTGCAGCAGAGGAAATCTAGGGTATTAAGAACAACTTTTTGACTATGAGATTGGTCAAGCACTGAAATAGGATACCTAGGGAACTTGTGGAATCTTCATCCCTGGAAATTTTCAACAGTAGGTTAGGCAGACATTTGACTAGGATGGTTTAGTCAGGGACAACCCTGCTTGAGCACAGAGTTGGACTAGATGACCATGTAAGGTTCCTTCCAGCCCTATTGTCCTGTGATTCCAATTTATACCCACTGTGGATGCGGCTCTGAATTTCTGTACATTCGTTTTGCTTACCTAATTATATCTATGGATGTCTACAAGTCTGAAGCTATGTTTTTGGTAATATCTTTTACTGGACCACAGCATAACTGGGAGAGATGTTATACACATTTTCAGGAACTGAATGCCCCATCTCAGGCCCAGGAGTTTAGGAACACGGCAGGGCACCTGGGGCAAAGTGAAGCAGCAACTTCCAGTTCAAGATCACAAATGTGCAACACCAGAGCAGCTGCATTTTTTTGCCTGCTCCTTGCTACATCACTGCTCAGGTCATCCCACACTGGAACTGACAGAAAAGATCAAATAGCTACCTGAGGAGGATCAGACCTTTGACAGCAAGGTAATAGTTTTTCTTTTCTTGGATACTTGGAATGGCCAATAAAAATGATATTTTATATTTTGATTATTTTTGGTGTATGCATGGGTTATATAACAAAAACCCCTTGTATTCATGATCATTCAGAAAATCTGAGACACAACACTCAAACCATATTACAAATCTGAAGCAACTAGCAATTTTCATGTTTTTACCTTTTTCTAGTATCTGTATTATCTGCATAAATCTGCTAACTTCCATTTGTATTAAATCTACATCAAGGTTCTCAAAAAGGGTGCATTTCCACCTAAAAGAAAGCTTTCCCCATTCCTCAAGTGAATCCCACAATAGTTTTCGCAAAGTTAATTCATCTTCAATCTCTGAAAGCTCTGTGGTGACTCTTTGAGCACTTGAATCACCAGCTTGACTCTTCTGTGACATCTTTTCCAAGGATGCTGTTCTCATGTCAGCAATTGCACTGTAGAAGAAATCCTGGTACTTAACATAACTTCGGGTTTTGCTATAAATGACTGCAGCTTCTTCCACAAGATTTTGGATAATTTCTTTAGCTGTCTTAGGCAGTGTTTCACTGAGGAGGAGGACTGGGTTTCTAACCTAGGCAGCATAAAAATGGGACAGAATAAGTTCCGAAACTATCGAAGAACCAAGACTTGCACTGCTAATAATTTTTTTTACATTAAAACAATTGGTTAAAACAATTTGTAAGAGGGGCACATAGGCAAGTATCTGAAAAGATATATTATTTATGACTCCCAGGCTTTTTACCATATTGTTCTGTTATAGCTTCTTCTACTATGCACATGTGCTTTAAATTTAAAATTTTAGGCTTCTTAGGAAGACAATGATACAAAAAAAAGGTTTTTTTAATTCTCTAGATACTAAAGATGTATGAGATTCTTGATTTTTCAGAAGAGGTTTCCATTTTCCAGAGAAATTAGGAATATTAATAAATTACATGCATTAGTAACAGCTTTACATTTTCAAAGTGCTTTGTTCTCTGTTCAGGAAAAGACTTACTCACATGCTTAAAATAGGGCATATGGTTAAGTCAAATTGTATTTGGCAACTGAAAATAATCACTTAAAGCAGAATGCAAAATTCCATTAACCTCTATTTGTGCCATGAAGCATACGAAAAATCAAGCAATTCTCAGGCAGTTGGTGTGCCATGACAGCCATTTAATATGCTGGAAATATAGTCTTCTCTTGTTACAGAAGAAAAAGAAATGGGAGAGAGCCTGACATTCATATCCATGTCAGAAAGAACAGAGTCAATGTTTGATACAAAGAACCAAGAGATCAGTCACTGGAGGAGAAAAAGTGTGCACTATTAGAACACAGAACACAAGATATAGACTTGAGGTTGAAAATAATCTCAAGAGAAGCTGAGAAAAATCCACCAATTATCCTTCATTTTGATATAAGTAGCACTGCCGGATTCCTGCTTCAACAGATCAGTAAGAATTACACAAAAGTGGGGGTGATGCTCAGAAAAGGGGAGGTTCTGGTGATCTTCCAGGCAAGTCTTCCAATTTTACAAATCAGGAGAGAGGAGTGACCCAATAATGAAAAACAACAGATGGCTCAAGGATTGGTGCTAGGAAGAAGGTTTTGGAGTGTTCAACTCACTGGAAGGCACTCATATAAAAATAATACTCTTCTTGATGGATGGACTCCATCTAAATACCTGGGATACTAAACTTCTAGAATTAAATACACAAAAAATAAGAGTTATTTTTACTCTCTAGATACTAACAATGTATGAACGTCTTGATTTTTCAAGAGAGGTTTAAATTTTCCAGAGGAGTTAAGAATATTAATGATCACATGCATTAGTTATAGCTTTACATTTTCGAAGTGCTAAATTAGGAAAAAAAGATTTAGAAATTAGGATATTAAAATCAGGCACAGGCATTAAATAGGAAAAAAATCAGCTAAACAAGACTATAGTACAGGATAAAGAAACATCAGACGGCAGGAATATGAAAGGGGCGGAGATGAGAACAAGTTAGAACATCTATTGGAAACTGTAAGCAGGTCACTCACCCAGCTTCCTTTTCAAAGCCAGTCAGCTCTCTACTCTGGGTTTCCAGCCAGTTTATTTTTCCTGGGGCAAACTTGTCCCCACAGAAACAAAATGAACAATAAAACATAAGTATGAAAAATAACAAATAGACAGATAAACCAAACCTTCAGTCCTTCCTAAGACCCTGAGAGGGCAACTAGGCTCTGTACCTCAGTACCAGTCATCTCTCCTCTGCACTCTGGCTCCTGGAGCTTTTAGTAACTCCTAATTCACTTATTAGCTGCAGCTACTGCCAGTCTTTCAGCCAGGCAGACTCTTAAATGCTGACTACAGGCAGCTAGATCTCAGCTGAGCACCTCCTTAACAGTGCCACAGTCTGATAATACAATCAATTAAAAGATCGATTCTAATGTCTAATCTGGTTAGGAAACTGGATAAGATCAGAAAGAAACAACTGAGAAGTCTGTACATTGACAAAAGGAATCTGGGCAAGAAAATGAAACAACAAAAACTGGTATAGAACAAAAAACAAGTATCACAGACACATTAGAAACAAGGCAGAATAGCAAGTGTGACCAACACAGGTATTGAAGGCCACACACTTCATAAGACAAAACTAGATGTAAAGGTTGAGGATACCATTGGGCACTGATATATTTATTTCATTGTAATTGTGAAGGGGTCAAGGCCCCGGGGGGCCAGGGTCGGGCGGAGAACAACGGAATTCCGCCCAACTTCTGGGTGCTGACCCGGAAGTGTGGTCGGAAGCTTGTCCTTTCCCGGAACTCGGACAGGGCCGGGCCGGGACTGACCCGGAAGAATAAAAGGAGCCCACCTACCCCAAACAGGAGAGGGGAGAGGCTCCAGCCGGAGCCTATGCCGGCGTCTGCGGAGCCGGGAGCTGCCGAGCCGGGAGCCGCGCAGCTGGAGCCTACACTGGCGTCTGCGGAGCTGGGAGCCGCGCAACAGGACGACCATGGAGCTGGCGGCTGCGGAGCTGGGAGCCGCGCAACAGAAGCCAGCGGAGCCGGGAGCTGCGGAGCCGGAGGTGGCGGAGATCAGAGATGTGGAGCCGGTAACAGCGGAACCGGTGGCAGCCGCTCCGGAGGGGCCCGGGGAGAGGGGCCCTGAAGGAAGGACCCTTCGCCGGCAGCTGCAGGCCATTTGGCCGCTTAAGAGGACCCGCGGGCGGGGAGGTAAGCCCTGCACACCCCCCGGGTCTCGAGAGACAGGCAGTGGGGGTCCAGAGACCCCAGACCAGCCGGAGCTAGCGGCACCTGGCCGGGGCCAGGTACCATGAGGATTCCTATAGGGTCCTGCAGTGCGAGGGCAGAACCCCACGGCAGGACTGGTGAACGGACAAAGGGGCCAGGTGTCCCTGCCTGACGGGGCCGGAGGTTATTGGGAGTGGGAGGAATCTCCTCTGCCCCAGAGAAGCGGGCGCCGACATTGTACGGCCATTATACTACTTCATTTGCTGTATATTTGTTACCTAGCAGGGGTTAACCCCCTGCATGGGAGCCACCCTGACAGAGGCTATCCCGGAGGACCGGGCGAGGGTGTAGGGGAGGAGGAGCCCTCAGGACCCCTGGACTTTGGAGACGAGGGACCGCATCCGGACTGCCAGCTTCCCCGCACGGGTGAACCCCTAAATTACATCAAGTCGTGGCAGGCGAGACCGGTGGGAGCGAGAACGGACAGCCGAGTACCCCCTCCTCTCCAGGGGCCGTCGAGGGGACACAGGGACTTACATCAGGTGACACACCCCATCCCCTCACAGTAATCTACCATGTAGCATGGATAAAACAGAATCAGGCCAAGTCAAAAATCACTTCGAGAAAGATTGCAGAAGAAGTCCTATTGGTATGGTTTTAGACGTCTGCTATCAGAGCTGTAGCCAGGCATTTTGGGAGTGTATCCCCCTACACACTATTAAGATTACTTCCATTTGATTTGGCACCACTGGCAGCAGAAGAAAATATTATTGGTGGGGGGGGCGAGTAAATATTACTTGGGAGGGTTAGCCCCCAACCCTCCCTCCTGCAAGGCTGTTAGTGAGAGCTGGTGTTGTGTACGGCCATGGAGGAGAAGCACTGGGCACTATGGGATGGCGGCACTATGGTGCTGCTGCTGTCACCAGCTGCCATGAAATTAGTTTGGGGAGCTAAGCCCCATTAGCCCCGGCCTTCCACCGCCTATGTTTGGCACCCCTTGTGTGAGAGCTTCAAGTGCCAATGTATCGCTGGCACTGCCCTTCCTACAGTATTGTCTACTATAGACCTCCGTGGCTAGAGCTAGATATGAATAGCAGCAACTGTATATTCAAGGACAACTAACTTCACAAATACAAACTGGAGTACAAATGCTACAAATAATGATATCCAGGAATATCAAAGCCTTAATACAGTCACAACAAATGCATTCCCCAAATAATCACTAAACTAGTAGGACTATTTTTGTTACATTTTGGTAAGCAGTGAGGATATTTACAGAAAAGCTGGTGTAGAAAATAACTTTGGAATGAGTACACAAGTTGATTTGATTTAAAGTAAATAGAAAGCTAACCAAAGAGTTCTGTAACAAAGGATTTTCATTTCAAAGGGACTAAATTTGAAAAACAAATGGAACTAGATAGTGAAGAAAGCTCAAGATTTAAGTGAAAGATGCAAAAGCTATCATAAATTTGCATCCCAAGAAAGAAGAAAACCCTATTCAGAAAGGAACCAGAGCCAGCTGAATAAAAAATCACCTCATAAATGACTTTTCCACTCTTGAGGAAGGGCTTTTTGTGCCCGAAAGCTTGTCTAACATCTTTCCCAACTGTACTGTTGGTTCACTGGAAACCCTGATTCTTACCTATCCCCTGAGTTATCATGGTTACAACACCACCATTTCATAAAGGACATTTGGAGTAAGCAGAGAGTCTACAAAGAAGCAGATAAAGAGAGACTGACCATTTAGGAGCACTGTCTTCACTAGCAGAAGGTGTAGGGATCGAGTGAGACTTGCCAAGAGTCAAGTGAAGCTAGACTCGGCAAAAGAAATTAAAGAGTAACAGGTTCTCTCACCATATAAAAAGAGAGCAAGACAAGAAATTGTGGAATACCTATTCAGTGAAGACTTGATGGAAATTTTAAAAAATATCACATAGAAAGACATGGGAGTTGGTGTTACAGACAGTGAACAATATTGGGTGTATCTACATTTGTGCTTTACTGCACTTGACTAATTTCTCCACAGCAAAGTGTCACAGTCTACACGTGCACTGGTATTAGGGTGCACTAAATTAATTAACTCCCTTCTAGGTTAGTACTGTCACCAGCAGTACTATCCTACAGCGGAGTAATTATGTGCAATCAAACGCATATCTATACTGTGACAGGGGCTGGCTGGGGCATGAAGGAAATAAAATGTGGGGGCTGCTTGCTGCCTAGCCTTGCACTTTAGCACTCTTGTACCCCAGACAGCCCCTCTGCTGCCCAACGGTGCCACCCACACCTTGAGGCTGACTGCTGTAAGCCCCCTGCCAACCCAAGGCTGTTCCACCCCAGCTCAAATGGCATATGTAACGCATCCATTTAATAGCGCAAACTACAAAGTCATGCACCTAAAGGCCTGTAAGAATTTTGGTATATGCAGCAGAAGAGATGAATCAAAAATATTGATCTCAAGTACCAGAAGATCACAGTATGACATATGGAATTTTATGTATAATTCTGGCACCGATATTTAGGAAAGATTCACTCAAACTGGAACAAGTGCAGAGAATGGATAGGAGGATGCTCATGGGAATCAAGGAATTATAAGGTTAGAAAAAACCTCAAGGGTCATCTGGTTCAGTGCCTAGTAGAATGGAAAACTGATCCGACAGGAATGAGTAAATGAACTTGGCTTGCCTGACTTTGCAAAACAAAGGCTAAGAAAGGATACTCCTGCTCTCTGTAAATATATCAGGGAGTAAACAGCAGAAAGGAAAAAGACCTATTCAAGTTTAAGAATAATGTTGGTACAAGAACAAATAGCTGTAACATGGCGTGAATATAGGCTGAAAATTAGACAACAGCTTATAACAATTGAAGAAGGGAGATTCCTGACCTTTCCATTATGAGTAGAAAAGGTAAGTAATCTACCTAGTTTTGTGGAATTTACTAAATGTGTATCCTTATGGCACATCCCAATGAATTTGAAAATTTTGCTAAGTACCTTGTCACAAGGACACAAAAAAGGAAAAGACAGATTATATTTATTAACAGGTCTTAAATGATGCAATTCCCTGCCTTTACCTAAGACTGAATAAACTCTTTTTGCCAGAAGCAGTGTTTTTATTTATGTTTGTACAGAGCTTAGTACATTGGGTTCCTTAAAAGGGTTAGTACTTGTTATTAATGTAATAAAAAGTAAATTAATGTCAGTGTGAGTTAAGTGCTTGCGTAAGTGCTTTGTTGAATTGGGATATTTACTACAATTTTACATAATTAGCCCATGTTAATTTATTATGTTTGCTATATAAGTATTATTATACATACTTTAAAGATGGGAGAGATGAGATGCAGAAATATTAGGGACTTGCCCAAAGCCATAAGAGGAGTTCCTGTCCAAGTAAGGAAGAGAATTCAGTATTTTCTGGTTCTTAAAAGAGGCAAGGATTTCTTAGAGTGATGTATCTTTGGGCTCAAACCTGGTGAAGAACGGCTTGCATTCAAAAGCTTGTCTAATACGGCTGTGTGAAGCTTTGGTCCCTGATTCAATTCAGTGGCTGAATCTCTGAATCTGAATGGAATCAGAGGACGCTTTAATCTCTCCAAATCGAATCGGAACCCTCCGAATTGATTCAGAGAGATTTGATTTGGAAAGTTTTGGACATAGACACAGCTTTAAATGTTTTGTCTACATACTTCTAGGTAGCAGGCAGCTCATGAATGCTGTGATGCTGGGGTGCATGAAGTGTCCCACAGAAGCACGGGGGGGTTCCCCAGCACACTTGGCAGCAGACTGGGAAGTGGACCAGAAGCACTTCCAGTCCACTTCCAGGTCCACTGGAGAGTGTGCTGGGCAACCCCCCATGCCTCCCTGGCTCAGTGACTGGTGCCTCCTAGGTCTGGGGTTGCCGAGCCATGAGCGTGTGGGGAGGGGGGCCCTGTACACACCCCATTGGACCTGGAAGTGTACTGGAAGTACTTCTTGTCCACTTCCAGTTTCACCACCAAGCACATGGCGGGGGGGCCCTGCACTCCTGTGGGGATGCTCCATCTGTCCCAGCAGCGCAGTGTTCACAAGCCATGCTAGTATCCTGAGGTATGTAGAAAAAACATTTAAAGCTGTATCTATGTCCGAATTGCTGATTCTCTGAATCAGCATCCAATCTTCAGGTTCAGCCAAATCAAATCAGGGACAGTCATCTGAATCAACAAACTGAATCACCATCCCCAATTTGGGCCGAAACCAAATAGAATAGGGCCTGCTCTGCACACCCCTATTGTCTAACTCTATCCCAACTATGCAGTTGGTCCAATAAAAGATATCACCCTAAAAAATCCTTGCCTCTTGCATAATTCCTGGGCCATCACAGGTACAACGTCACTCTAACACTACCTGGTTCTTAAACTCATTTTCAGACTACTAAACTGGACTACTTTGAAAGATAAAAACAAGTTTTCCTAATCTATCAGTAACTTACTTTGTTTTTAAATTTCTTAAGTTCAAACTGTAGACTGTCAATATATCCATCCAAATCTCCACTGAATTTTATAATATTATCATTCTTCTTTTTTTCACAAATTAAGAGAGTTGATTTAAGATCATGCAAGCTGCAAGAAAGGGTCTGATATAGGGCAAACTGCTCAGCTGGAATAAAGATAGCATATAATCTTGCAATACAACAGAGTTGGGAGAGATTGTTATATTGAGCCTCCAGTACTGGTAGTGATTCAGAAGTTTGGTTCAACAAAGTCAAATGCTCAATAAAATCTTCTGCTGTTGTTAGCTCTTTGTTCAGCTTTGTAAATGCTGAATGGATCACCTAAGATAATTGAAATATTAATTAGAATTTTTTCCATTATAACACGTTACAACACACTATAAAACAGGACCCTAACTTTCAAAATCTCTACAGTTTTTATAGTTTCCCTGGGCGTGTCTACATGTGCATTTGATGTGGGAGCAGTTTACTTACAAATAAACACTCCCAGGCAGGCAGCTATACTTGCAGGCAAGCAGGAGCAGGTTTGCTGTTAATGGTAGCAATCTGCTCCCACTTCCTGGGGCCCTGCAATGGGCACCTGCTGCCACCAGGGTGAGCTCTAGGTTCCCCCTGGGTGCTAGCCCAGGGGCTGGCAGGGAACACTGAGCCAGGAGACAGCTGTCTCCTGGTTGGGTTGGGACACTGCATCTCCCAACCCCTGCTCCCTGATAATTATCTCTGAGTGGAGGACTTGAAGCTCCGCATTGCCGGGGCAGGGGAATGTAGTCCCCACCTGGGCTTCGGTGGTGGAGCCCACCCTGGCAACAGGCAGCTCCCAAGGACAGGAAGCAATCTCCCACCCCCTGGTAGTCAGCCAAAGGGAAGAGGATTTGATCCCAGTCAGGTGTCTACATGGGAGCTACCGCGCAGTAAGTAATTGCAAGTAAATATGCTACTTGTATCTGCAGGTAGGAAATTTACTCACAGTTAGTGAGGTTTACTGTTCAGTAAAGCGTGCACGTGTAGACGCACATGTTTACTACATAGTAAACTATGCTACTGCACAGTAAATCATCTCGTGTAGACACATCCTCTGTTTTACGATCATAAGATTTAAAGAAAGATTAGAACAATATAGTTAATAAAATAACAACATAAAATTTATTTTGGATGAAGATGGAGGGCCAGCTACTTCACATTTTTCTGACAATATAAAGTAATCCATTTTAAATACCTACTCAACCATGGTACAGAAAAGCACATACTTGTGTATACAAAAAAGAATTAAGGCCAAAGCTTTTTTACCTTGAGAGAGAAGGGGAAAGCTGGACTATGGAATGAGTTGCCAAATAAAATTATAAAATAAATTCAGTAGTTCTCAGTCTTTTCACATTGTGACTGACCCTGGTTTACAACAATAACAGCAAATTTAGCTTCTATAGAAACAGGGTATTATAATAAAAGATGGTGCTGCCTATCCTCCTCAAGACCACTTTGTAACTCAGACACTCAGGTTAACATGTGACATGGATTAACTCAAAGTCTGACTGATTTAAGAATTGGTTGCAAAGCCCTCCCCTTTATAAAGTTACAATTACTGTTATAAAAACAATTTTCAAGATGCCTCATGTACACCAAGCACATCTTCCTAAAATTTGGGAAGAAGAGAGAATACAACACAACATACAGCCTGCCATGAATCTTGCAATCAAGAATTCATTTATCAGTGCAAAACTTATAAAACATGAGGATGGATTCTGTAAAATAAACTGCTACAGTTACCAAAGATAATAGGAAAAGTAGCAATGGGCTTCAACTACAGCAAACAAGAATTATTCCAAATCTCAGGGAAAACTTCCTAACCATAAAAATAGGAGAATGGAACAAGTTATTTATGGAAGTTTCAGCATCATATTTGCTAGAGATTTTCAAGAGGCCTGAGGGATGCCTATCTGAGATGGTCATAGACGGGGTTGGCCATCCTGCAGCAATTTACCCCAAGTGGCACAGGCAGTTTCTGTGTGTGGGGGATGCAGTAGACCAGGGAAGGGACAGGCAGCACAGTGGCAGATAGAGCAGGAAGCGGAAAGCAAAGCAGCAAACCAGACAGGGAGCACAGGGTAGGAAGCAGAAAGCAGAGCAGCAGATCAGGCAAGAGAACAGGATTAGAGTGGCACTTGGGGAGGATGCAAGGTTAATTTGTGGCCTGCTTGCCAAAAGGGTTGGCCTGCAATGATTTAGGAACAGCAAGTCCTGAAT
Organism: Crocodylus siamensis; assembly: GCF_052110815.1. Lineage (NCBI taxonomy): Eukaryota > Metazoa > Chordata > Crocodylia > Crocodylidae > Crocodylus > Crocodylus siamensis. Next base: position 165,371,319 of record NC_143395.1, read on the forward strand.
CTGCAGAGGGGTTGCACTAGGTGATCCTTGAGGTCCCTTCTAACCTCATGATTTTTAGATTGGTAAATAAAAACACAAAGCTGAAAATCAGAAAAGAAAGCAAATTAATCAATTTCCAAGAAAAATGTGATAAATATGGAAACAAAAAAATGCAGAATCCCATATGACATTTTCAAAAAAACTATACTTAAGGTTTTCATTCAGAACTCCAACAATTAGTACTCCATAATTGTCCAATAACCTTATTGCCATAAAACAGTATTTGATCACAGGATATTGCTGATTTATAAATATATGGAATAAAATCATGCAGTATATTTTCATTTATTTACCCCTACATATCTGTTTAATAAAATTTATCAAAGCCACTTACATCTAAAAGATATGTATTCCTTGCTTCAATTAGAGTATTCAAAGATGAACGTATTATATTAAGTAGGCCTTCAAAATATGGCAGACAGTCTGTCTGATAGTTAAAACTTTTGACCTTAATCATATGGATTCGTCTTTCGGTAGTCATGCATATTATTTCTTTTATATCACATGTATACTTATCTAGAATATTCCTAAAATCATCAGAAGACAATTCTCTTTGTAGTTTTGAGATTCTGATATTCATAATTTTAGCTTCATCCACTATCTTACAATACTGCATAAAGTTTCTGCTGTAAGATTCAACTTGTGCCATTGAGCTACTAAGAATAGACAGAAGAGTGGCAATCTGTGGATTAAACATTGTAAAATAAAGTTAGATATTGTAAGAAAAAGTTACAAAATATCATTGACACCATTAAAATTATGTTCAATTTTCTCTGTGATTAAGGTATCCAGTGATATTTTTGTAAGTGTATATCATTTTCCAAGGTATTATCACCGAAGTATATAAGCTGAACTTTTGCAGAAAACCATGGAATTATACTTTCTAATATTTAAATGTGTATGGTGTATATCTCATTTGTACCTTCCTCCTCAGATTCCTGACTAAAAAATTAATTCCTATATGACAGCCACAAAAAGTAAGTTAATTACATTTTTTCCAGGTGTTTCCAGTTCTGGGTTTCCCAGAGTATTCAGTGCGTCTCTTACTAGAAGGTTAATTTTTCAGGACAGGAACTTCCTCATTTTCTGTTTTGGCACTACTGAACACACTATTAGCACTTAACTATAGATTGATGTATATAATACTTTTATGACTAAAGTATGTTACTTAGCTACTTTTCCTGAATTGCAGCACGCACATTGTTTTCATAGCATGGATCTGTCCCTAGAATGAGTTCCCAATTTGGCCATGGAACTGGGTACTGCTTTTGGCACAACTCAGTACAACTTTCAGGTGACTGCATCTTTTTATGTAAACACTGAGTGAAGACCAACAGATGAGGATCCTGATTAAATGGAATAACCTGAGCTAAAAAGAAATTATTAAAAAGTTAATTGTATAAGAAGATTCCCAGAATTAAAATATAAAGAGATATATGACAAAAGAGCTATATAATATGCAGTCTCCACTGACGCAAGTTCTACATCAATACCTTCTTTTCTCCATACAACTGATTGTGACAGTCTCTTAATTCTAATATAATAAAAGCCTTAGTCTGTCTGTCTGTCTGTAATGCTTTAGTCACACTCTGATTGGTTGTCTTGGCAGCCAATCACAATGCTGACTGAAACAACCAATCAGATGGCTCCAAGAGCATTCCAGACAGGAGGCAATGGTAGTGGTGCGGCGAAGTGCTGCCATGACAGTGGGAACAGAGGGGATGGAGCGGGGGTGCTGGCTTCACTGCCCCCAGCCCTGCTCCTTGGAGGCGACGGAGGCACAGAGTGCTGGCCTTGCCCTGCAAGGAGGGGGAGGCAGCAGGGAAGAGGGGAGGAAAAGAGGGAGAGAGGGGGGCAGGATGGGGAATGTGGGGGTTTCCGGTGGCAATATCAGCTTGCCACTTCTGTGCCCTCCCCCCTCTGCTGCCACCACTGCCACCAGGCCCCAACAACAGCTGGCAGAGAGGGAGAGGCAGCAGTGTAGATGGGAAGAGAGAGGGAGGAGAGACAGGGTGGGGGAATGTTGCATGTGGCCAGACATGAACCAGTGGCAGTGTGGAGCATGGGGTGTCAGCAGCTGCTGCTGTATGCAAGCCGCCCCCCACCCCAGTTCCTGGGACCCAGGGGTGGCACAGGGTGGAGCAGTGGAGATGAGTATGGGGATGCACATGCACCCTCTGAGAGTGCTGGTGCACCCTCTGACCGGCTGCACTCGCCACTTAAGTAATGGGTGGGGGGGAACGCAAGACCACCAGTGCCTGCCCTGCAGGTGCTGGCCGATCACTGCAGCCACTCCCAGAAGTGGCTGCAGTCACTCCCAGAAGCAGCTGCAGCAATTGGCCATAGCGGGATTGGCCGTGGGGTTCCCCCCTGGCCTACAAGACTGCCCATGGGGGGACCCCCCCCCAGTCCAGGCAGCAAGATCAGTTGGTGGGGCTGGTCGCAGGTGGGGCACATGTCCCCCACGATTAAGATGGCACCAGTCAAACATGGGGTGGAGTGGCAGGGGGGCGCATGGGGCCAGAGGCAGAGCGGTGGCACTGAGTGATGGTGCTCCATTCCCCCCATCCACCCATCATTCATGATGAGCAATTTGCTAAAAGGATACATAATGTAAAAATCCCACAACCCACAGAATATATTTAAATATGAATTCTTAGGTTCTTATTTTCATAGATTTCATAGACATTTGGGCTGGAAGGGACCCTGGAGGATCATCGAGTCCAATCCCCTGCCCCAGGAGCAGGAAGTCAGCAGGGATCATAGGATCCCAGCAAGATAAGCATCCAAATGTGTCTTGAAGGCGTTCAAAGTGGGTGCTTGAACCGCCTCCGGTGGCAGTCTATTCCAAAATTTGGGGGCTTGGACAGTGAAGAAGTTCTTTCTTATGTCCATCCTGAATCGGTTATGGTGAAGTTTGTGACTGTTTGACCTTGTCATCCCTTGGGGCGCTCTGGTGAACAGACGCTCCCCCAGATCCTGATGAGCACCCCTGATAAATTTATAGGTGGCCACCAGATCAACCCTGAGGCTGCGCTTTTCCAGGCTGAAGAGCCTCATAGCCCTCAGCCTCTCATCATAAGGTCTGTTTTCCTGACCTCTCATCATGCACGTGGCTCTCCTCTGCACCCTCTCAAGCTTCTCCACATCCTTTTTGAATTGCAGAGCCCAAAACTGGATGCAGTACTCCAGTTGCGGCCTCACCAAGGCTGAGTACAATGGGAGAATGAAGTCCCGGGATTTACTTGAGAAGCATCTATGGTTGCAAGCCAGCATTTTGCTCACTTTACTAGCCGCAGCATCATGCTGAAGGCTCATGTTCATTTTGTAGTTAATCATGACCCCCAAGTCCCTTTCATCTGTAGTGCTAACCAGCGACGCACTGCCGAGCCTATAAGCATGCTGCAGGTTTTTCCTCCCAAGGTAAAGAACCTTGCATTTTTCAGTGTTGAACACCATCAGGTTCTTGTCCACCCATTTTCTGAGCCTGTCAAGATCCGCCTGGATCACCCTCCTGTCCCCAGGTGTGGATGCTTTATCCCAGAGTTTGGTGTCATCAGCAAACTTGGCCAGTCCAGTTCTAACACCAATGTCTGCACCATTGATGAAGATGTTAAATAGTATAGGCCCTAGGACAGAGCCTTGAGGGACCCCACTGATCACAGCACACCAAGACGATTGGCTCCCATCGACCACCACCCTCTAGGTCCTACCACGAGCCAATTCCCCAGCCAGCGGATCATGGTGAGGTCACGGCGGCAGTTAGCCAGTTTAGCCAACAGGTGAACGTGGGATACCAGGTCGAAGGCTTTTTTAAAGTCAAGATATGCAACATCGATCTCTTCCCCCTTGTCCAGGTGATAAGTCACCTGGTCATAAAAGGAAATGAGATTGGTCAGGCAAGACCTATCCACAATAAACCCATGTTGGGTATCCCTCAGGATATTGCCTTCAGCTAGTCTGTTAAGGACAGCCTCTTTGATAATCTTTTCCAGGACCTTCCTCAGGATAGAGGTCAGGCTGATGGGCCTGTAGTTAGCCAGATCTACTTTCCTCCCTTTCTTGAAGATAGGCATGACATTGGCCCTCTTCCAATCATCAGGCACTTCACCAGAGCGCCAAGAGCTCTTGAAGATCCATGCCAGGGGCTGTGATGTTTGCCAGCTTCCTGAGTACCCTTGGGTATAACCCATCAGGGCCGGCTGACTTGAATTCTCTGGTGAATTCCTCATCAAGGTCTTGACTCCGGGTAGGGGGTCTGTAGTAGACCCCGACCATAGTATCCCCTGTACTGTGTTCCCCACGGATTTCAACCCAGAGGGTTTCTATGTACTCTAAAATTTACCATTATTTCAAAGTGATCTGTTTTATTTCACATATAAAACCTGGCACTCTACCTAGTTATGGGTGGATTCCAACAGTTGAAAGATTAATTTGTTGCTTATAAATAAGAATAATATTAGTATAAAGAAGCAACAAATTAGCATGGCATAAAAATATAAACTTAATATGCAGGAGTTAAGAATAATGTACATTTATTTCTTTGCCTACAACTGTCACTAAAAGCTGGTTTGTATCAGTGATTGCAATAACAGAACAGAACAGAACGTCCACAAGTATGGTTACCAAATTCTGCTGACATGATAAATACAAAGAAGATATTCAATAGGGCTCCATCCATCACAGCAATGTTCTGAAGTCAACAATATAGCCAGCTTTATGCCAAGGGTGAATTTGTCCCTTAGTATCTAAATATGCTCAAATATTAAATCTGCAAACAAGTGTAATAGTTTTTAACAAGCTGTAACAGGGAACCCTAATCCTGTTACTCTGCTGAGAGCAAGGGAGAGAGAGACAGAGATTAGAGCAGAAGGCCTAAGACAGAAAGAACTGCATCAGGAGAACGGGGATCCTGTCCCTTTAAGGGAATAGAACAGCAGGAACAGGGACTATCAATTGGGAGATCAAAAATTCCTGGCAGGAGAGGAGGCTTGCAATTGGCAGGGAGAAGGTGGTCTCCTATACATAAGGCCTGCCCCAAAGCTGGAGGGGGCAGAGGTGTTAAGAGAGAGAGATGGAGAGAGAAAGGAACTTGGCCAGTGACAAAGGAATATAAGTTTTCTGCCTATAAGTTTATAAAGGGTGCTCACCAGGATCTGGGGGAACGTCTGTTCACCAGAGCGCCCCAAGGGATGACAAGGTTGAAGAGTCACATGACTGTTTCATACTGGACAAAAGGAAGAATTTCTTTACTGTCTGAGTCCCCAAGGTCTGGAATAGATTGCCGCCGGAGGTAGTTCAAGCATCTAGTTTGAACGCCTTCAAGAGACATTTGGATGTTTATCTTACTGGGATCCTATGACCCCTGCCCCTGGGGCAGGGGTCTGGACTAAAAGATGTTCCAAGGTCCCTTCCAGCCCTCATGTCTATGAATGTGTTCACTGGGGGGAAAGGCAGAGACTCAGAAGCTTTTGTATTACAGGCACAGGGAGACTCTGTGACCCAGATGCTGAGACCTCAGGAGGTGCTATCAACCAGGGCAGCTCAGACCATTCAGTGGAGTTAAGTTTTTTTTCATGTGGAGAGTGGAATCCTGTTAAAGCAGTAGTGCCTGCGATTTTTTTTCATGTTTCCTTTAGAAGTATTGTACCTTGGGTGGGGAAGAAATCATATCAAAGCTTCAGCTAACCTTTTTTTGATTAAGATTGCTTGGTGGACTAGGGTGGTTGTATAAGTGTGGGAGGAGGCCATAGCAGAGTGGCAGGGAGACCACACCAAGGCTTTGTACCCTGCTGGGGCAGGGTGTAAGCCGGAGATGGCTGGAAGCTGGGAGGACCAGGTTTATAGGCCACAAGGGCAAAACTGGGGCCAGGAACCTAGAATCTGAGAGGGCTGCAGCTCATAAACTGGGCTCTGGTGTGGTGGGCCTAGCTAAGTGAGCTTAGCAAGGAAAAGGGGGCAAAAACCTGGGAAGACCAAGACCCTGACAAGTGCTTGGAGGCCCGATTGTGGCCAGATTGGGTATGGAGGCAAGGTGCCTCTCAAGAACAGTTGACAACATCTACAAGGCATGGATATGCTTATGGGGGCAGCTGGAGATAATGATTATTACCTTTAACATTGGACTGGGAAGGTTTTAAAAGGTGAGATTCACCCCAAAGAGTTCATGCAGAGAAGCCTTGAAGGATAGCGTACCAGACAAAGGAAACAAGGAAGAGGCTACCTTGTCTTTGCCATCAGCCTCTCCAACTAAGAAAACTGTAAAGATCAAATCATGGCAGGAAAGAGGTAGGAGGAAAAGTAGAGAAAGCAGGAGCTGAAAGCAGGCCAGTCCAACCACTAGGCAATGTCTGACACCAGACAGATTGTCTTGAGCCTGCTACACATGCATATATGTAAATGTTTAAATAATACATTCCTGGTTTTTTAAACAGACAGGAAAACGTACATCCATCTGTGTTTGGCATGAGGAATGTAAGGTTGTTGCATATAACTAAATTTCCAAATTAGTTGTTATCTGCTATAACTAAAATCAATGTTTTTCAACTTCATAATGCTGTACAACAATATGCAAAATAATCTACCTCATGTTCTTTCCAGATATACATGAGGTTTGATCAAAAAGTTCTAAGACTTGATGTTTGGGGTATTGTTCATCAGGAATTTGTACCGAGAGGTCAAACAATAGGCCTTTTACAAAGAGGTTTTGATTCGATTGAGGGATAAAGTTAGAAGAGACTGCTGCTTGCTGTGTGAAAATGGTTGACGGTTTCTGCACCATGACAACGCTCCTTCACACACTACTGTCTCCATTCAAGAATTTTTGGCTGAAAAAAACATTCCTGTGATACCACACCCTCCATATTCACCTGACTTTGCCTCATGTGATTTTTTTCTGTTCCCAAAAATCAAAATGAAGCTGAAAGGAAGGAGATTTGATGACATTCCAACCATCCATAAGAATGTAAAAGCAGAACTCAAGAAACTCACAGTTGAAGACTTCCAGCATCGCTTCTGAAAGTGGCAGGAACGCTGGGACAAGTGCATATCACCTGGGGGAAATTACTTTGAAGGGGACAGCTCATAAAAATGTTGTTTGTACACTATTCTTTAAAATAAATGCTAAGTCTTATAACTTTTTGATCACCCCTCATAAATGCAGTGATATATGGCTTATGTGAGCACTCAAGGGACCATTAAAAATCAGTTGCTTAACACTAAAAGTTTCGTAATGAACTGCACAAAATGGCAACCCAAAGCATATGACTAAGTCTCCTATAAAAACTTCTGTTACTGGCCATCGTTGTCAAAAAGTTCATAGAGTGGAAAACAATTGAGTTAGGCTGCAAAGGAGGCTGCTATGGAAGGGGTGGGCAGCTCAATATAGCTGTGTATTGTCTGATCCCCTGTGCTGCCCTGGACTGGCTCTGACCTTCCTGGGCTCAATCAGGCCCGCAGGAAGTAGGTTGCCAACTTTGTTCTGGGGCGTTATGTTAAGACAAAGACACATCCACATCCCATCTCACCTCTGACTGGACCTTTCAAGCCACTGTAAACCAATAGGAGACCCAGTCTACCAAGCAAGGATATAGGTTATTGAAGTTTGTACATGCCAGTCAAATTACAAAATGAGGAAAATGAGACCTCTCTGCCAAGGATAACTTCATAACTGAAGTACTCCTATAACGCTTTACTTTTTGAATTCCCACTCAAATTATTTCTATCTACCGCATTTAAATAAACAAAGTCCTGAAATTACACAATGTGAAAAGAAATAAGCTGTTTATGGCATAATAGTTCAATGAACTTCCAAAGGGAACATATGATCAGCTGCCTCTAGAATTCAGTAGTGTATACAAGTGTCAGTGCAAGAATTATGCAAAGAAACAGGATTGGTAGAGACAGAGTTGGACCACCACCAATGTTAGGCCCACTCCCATTCTTCCTCTACTTTTTGCATCTGCCACCTTCCTTCCTTTTTTTATGCTCCCTCTTATGCTCTATTTTTTCTCTCTTCTTTTGTGTCCATTTTCCCTCCCATGTTTTTTTAATTACTCTCTTCTTTCCACTCTACAGAATTCTGCCAGCCTCTCCTTTTCTTGTTCTGTGCTTCATATTATGTGTTCTTTAATATACAGTTTACAGAAATTATATCAAAAGTTATACCTACCAGTAGTGTTTTCTAATCCATCCACAATTCTTTGTAACTGTTTTGAAAACTCTCTTCTATTGGGAATTAAAACTATATCTGTACAGAATGATGAAGTACTAGAATGAAAACAATCAACATATTCCGTAATTTAGGAAAAGTTCTCAATAGTATTTTTGCAGTAATACAGCATTTTCAATGAAAAATTTCACCATGAAGCTATCAGATCTTAAACACAAAAATCAGGTTTGACATCAGTTTCTAAGATTATATTTACCATGCAGATGTTAATTCCTCCTCATTATCTGATTCAGAATTGACCTTCATGCCTGTTATAGAGGAATAAAAAAGAAACAAAGGTATTGTAGAAAATAGTAATGAGACCAGCGGACAGAATTGGAGATCAATCTGGCAACACGATTAGCAATGAACAGACAAATGTATTGAGATCTGATTTATTATGCCATAAACCTTTGAGTCAAGATTGTTTGAATAATCAATCACCATCATCATCTCCTCTCAACATGTCAATCAACCCAAACAGTATCCACACCTCCTAGCAGATGAGGATAGGAAAAACAGATTCTTATGACATCACTGTCTTTTTATAGGGACAATAATACAAATGAGTTGAATGAGTTCAGCTAGAAACATCCTAAGCAATAACAACAAAATCTAAACCAAAATTCCAGTAAAAATCCTGATGGACTAATAATAATACAATAACATAGAGGGTTACTTTAATAGTGATTTTTGTTCCTCAAGATACATTGTACAAATATATAGTCCATTTTCAGATGAATATGGGTCTAGTGCACTTAGGTCAAAACCACACAGAGGTGGCACATATTCTGGGAGTTCACCCAGAATCCCTCAGTCATTCCTTCTTTCAATCTGTCACATATGATTAGTGTGGCTCTGCCCCCCCACAAAGTGGAGTTGGACCAGGTTGATCTGTGCCTCATTCGCAAATAAAATTTTGGAGGAACCCAGGCCTCTTGACAAGAACACCCAGGTCCAGTCATGAAAGCAGGGATAATTAGCACACAGATCCTTTGTGGTGGGTATGTAGATGTGAAGGGAGAAGAGGGGTTCCAGAGAAAAGCCCAGTGAAGGCTGCAGGCTCCCCATACTTACCCACAGTGACAGTAGCAGTGGCAGAACTGTGGGGAAAGCAAGAGCCCCATTTTGTGAGCTTCTGCTCACTCCAGATTAGAGGATGCCCAGAAGCCAGCAGGATTCCCAGTGGTCCCGCATGATTTGGAGGAAAGAAGGGACCGTAGATAAGTGGCCAGATGGAGCTGCACCACAGTGGGAGTGCTATCAGCTCAGTCTGGACAGAGGAGGAGAAAAGCTCCATAGTCTGGGTGCTCAGAGGAGCACCCAGAATATCGTGTCACAGCACTGAAAAAGCTGCATCAAAAGATAGCCTTAAGAAGCACCCCTTTGAACCAGGTAGTCAGTGGGAAGGCTTACTGTTGAAAGAACTGGATCTTTCTCCTGCTGAGGGGAAATACCAGTAAGGCCAGTGAATGGGGACTGGATAGCTTAGTTTAAAACAAACAAACAAACAAAAAAACAAAACAACTTTTCAGGAAATTTATTGGCTTATTTAATTAGCCTGGAACTTAGATGGATTCAATTGACTGATAGACTGCGTTGATTTATTTAAGCATGAGACCTTGATGAAGTTAATTGATTTATTCAGGGAAGCCAGGCAGATCTAATTAATCTATTTGAGAGAAGCCGATTGGTTGAATTGGTTCATCTTGAGGAACTGCCAAATAATTCATGGTCTTAATGGTTTTGGTGGAAGAAGCACCTGGGAAGAAATTGGCTTAATTGATTAATTTAGCTGGGTCACTAGCAAGGGGACTGGACTCACTAATTTAGTTGTTGAACTGCAGGGGCACTGCCCATTTTCTTGGACATACCATAAAAGAACCCTGGAAGCTAGGGGACTGGGCCTGAATGGAGTGACTTTGATTTTTGATAAAGCCAATCTTAGACCAAAGGTGGACTGTGGTAGTTATTTTTTTTCCACTTTTTCCACACTGATATGGAAACTATACAAACATGACATCCAGAGTGGGCAATGACTTACTGACCCTAGTGAACACAGGATGAGGTGAGGGTGGGGTGTCAGGGAAGGAAGGAGCATGACTAAGAGGAGTTGGCCTGGGTGGGCACAGAAGATTGTCGTTCAGCCTTCGATCCACCTCCCTACAAATTTTATCAACATCAAGGCGTGGCAAACGAGAAGCAGGCAGTCCAGGTCAGGTGACTGTAAGATATTCTTACTTTCCTAACAGTTCACCCTAGCAGTGCTCCTAGTTGACAAAGACCAAGGCCATATAGCATCCCCATTCGACAATGGAGTATACATACATACTGAGCAGTACTGAGCTTTGGCGTCATTGTGGCTTGAAATGCTATTGATTCTGCTGGGGCCCAGCCCAATGAACTATATGGAAAATCATGAGCTTTTTGGCTTTGGACTAATATTATGCATAGTTTGTAGGGCTGTGCAAAGCTTTGGTCCCCGATTCAATTTGGCCCAATTTGGTGGCTGAATCTCTAACTGAATTGAATCAGAGGACCCTTTAATCTCTCTGAATCCATTCAGAGAGATTCAGAAAGATTCAGCAATTTGGATATAGAAACAGCTTTAAATGTTTTTTCTACATACCTCTAGGTAGGAGGGGCTCGTGAGTGCTGTGATGTTGGGGTGCATGGAGACTCCTACAGAAATGCAGGGGCTCCCCCAGCATGCTCAGCAGCAGACCCAGTGCTTCCGGTCCACTTCCAGGTCTGCCAGGGAGCATGCAGGAGCCCCCAGTGCGCTCCCCCAGGTGTCTCCTGGGTCTGGGGGGGGGGCACCTGGGGTTCCCCCACAGCCGATAGGTCCACTTCTGGGTCTGCTGCCCAGTGTGCTGGGGAGCCCCTTGCACTTCTGTGGGATACACCATGTGCCCCAGTACTGCAGCACTCACATGCTGCTGCTACCTAGGGGTATGTACAGAAAACATTTAAAGCTGTTTCTATGTCTTAACCACTGCTTCTCTGAATCAGCATCAAATCTTCAGATCTGGATTCAGCCAAATCGAAACAGGAACAGTGATACTGTGGCAGGACGCGACCTAGGGGTGCCGTGAACTCCCCTAGTGCCCTGCTACTGTGCCAAATCAGTCTTAAATGCACCTCTTTATCTCGCCCGCCACATCTTTGATGTTGATATAGTAAAGGGGAGGCTGCCTTTCTACCCTCTATGGCACGGTGCCTTGATGTATCTTGGCTCGGTCTAGTCACCCAGTGCACTCCCACCTCTGGGCTGCACGTGATTCCCATCGTCACCCATGCCCTCACGGGTTCCCGGACTCGTCTCCGTTGCCCGCCTGTGCCCTCGCGGGTGCCTCCTGGCTTCTCCTGTGGCTCTCGCAGCCCGCACCGGGGCCTGTCTCCCTGCGGCTCTCGCAGCCCGCGCCAGGGCCTTGCCTCGCGATTCCCCGCCTGCACTGGGGCCTCTCTCCTGCACCCACACTGGGCTCCTCCTGACGCTGCCCACACTGGGGCCGGGGTCGGGAAACCCCAAAACGCAGCACCCTTTCCAGCGCCAGGAACCCCCCCACTACTGGGGAGCTCCTATGAGGCCTCCTCCACCCCTACAGCCTCACCCGGTCCTCCGGTGTAACAACAAACAAAAACAGCAAACTCCTGGGTTACAAAATAAATTCCAAGCCAAACTGGCTAACCTTCATCCATATCCCTACTACGGTTTCCTCCCCCCAGTATCATCACCCCGCAACTGCTCAGGCCATCCGCCTTCCCTGCTCTGTTTACTCCGGCAGAGCTCCCGCTTCCTCAGCTGCCAGAAGGGAACCAACTCTGGCCTCAGCCTCGCTGTTTATATAGGCCAGCTCTGCCCCTTCCAGTCAGCTGACCAGACTATGCTGCTCTGGTGACTGACAGCTGAGCTCATATTACTGTTGTCAGTAGCAGGCACCTTAGTGCCCTGCTACAGATACGAATCAACAAATTGAATCACTGTCCCTGAATATGGGCCAAATCCAAATCCAAATTGAATAGGGCCCGCTTCGCACACATCTAATAGTTTTGTATATACTTATATATAGTACAAAGTGCTGCTTAAAAGTGTGTTTGTGAAGTACCTGTGCTAAAATTTGCAGTAGTTTTAAAAACATAAAAATGCAGCAATTCTAGATGAACTAAATTACAACATGTTTATTTCAAAGTCAGTGTTTAAAATTTGTCCCTCACTTCCATGTACACTAGGAGAGCAGGGTCTGATAGTAAGCAAGGGAAATGGGCTGCAAGGAAAAGAAGCTGGGGGACCAGAGGGCAAGGGGCTACCTGACCCCCACCCCCAATTTATTTCCCTGACTGTAGCAGTAGGAGGCGGAGAAATTCAAGGCAAGCCTCCAACAGTTAGATTCTATACTGGAAAACTATAACAAATTTTTAAATTTTCCATATATATAATTAAATTATTAGGGGGATGCCTTATATTCAGGGCCGTCTTATGTTTGAGTAAATATAGTCTTTCAGTAACAGTAATTTACCTGTGAGTTTCACATATGAAACTCTGTTTCTAAGGACTCTTTTTCTCTTACCTTGCCGGTTAGATTGAAGTGTATCTTGTTGCTTTGTATTTTCTGATAGTTCCTCATGTGTTCTTTTGCTGCTACCCCATATACAATTTCTCAAATACTCATCTGTACCTAGCTTTTGCTTCAGAGGCTCTAGTGAGGTAATTGAACAATTATTTTCCTTCTCAGTTGACTCTACATCCTCCTCCTGAATGCCATCTTTCTCATTAAATTTTTCAAAGGGAGTTCTTAGATGTATGTTCACTTCAAATATTGCTGCATATTCTTGCACTTCTTCCAGATGGATTTTTACGTCTTCCAATACCTGCATCAACACACCGCTATTACTAAATTGCAAAGACACACTAAAACTCTATTTTAATGTAGAAGCTTTCTTTCACACTACATCCCAAAACAAAAATAAACATTAAAGAAAAGTGGACAGTACATAATAAAATACAAATATCAGTTGTTGCAGACAGAGCTGATAATAGGGGTGCATGGGGTCTAGGGCATATCGACCTATGTGATGGTGGGGAGTGAGCAGCCAGAGTGGGGGTGTGGCGATGAGCAAAGCTGGTGGCACATGGCAGCCACACGGAGTGGTGGCTCCTTCAGCACTTGCCAATGATGCTGGATGTGGGGCCTGTAAGGCACTGTCCATGGGACCCCCACAAAGCACGGGGCCCTGGGTGGTTGCCCCATTTCACTCCCCACCACAAAAGGGACAGCTCTGGTTGTAGATACTTCATAATTTAAAAAATGAAGTATTCTGTCTCATGACCAAAAACATAGGTAGCATGCTACATATTGCAAATGTTATAAGGGTGCTAAATATTAAGGATTCAGAGTAAAAGTATTCAATGTAAAACATACAACTATTAGAAATACTTATTCTGGATGGGGGGGTAGGGAACACCAGAATTTCTGACCTTGGAGATGACATATTGAAATGATTAAACCATTACAGGGGGGGACTTGTAGTCCTCCAGGTAATGCAGAATTTATTCCCAATTCTGCCACAGACTCAAAAAGTCATAAAACAGTCTGCACCTCATTTTAATAACTGCAAAATGGGAACAATACATATCCAATTTCATGAAGTACTTTTGTATCCCCCAGTGGATATTTTATGAATCGAAAGCTTTTTTATTTTTGTCTATTTTAAAAGGTTTAATAGTAAACTTGAGGAAGCCTTCATATTTTCAAGTATTCTTATTGTTGTTATATTCTGATAACTTTAATGCATGTCTTTAAAAAGTCCTGAAGATATTCTTATACATTTTAAAGATCAGATCTTAAATATCGTTTATTATCATGTTATATGCTAGAATAACAGTAGATTAAAAATCCTGTCTATTTACATTATTCATCTTTTGCCAAATTCTAAGATCCTATTAAGCTTTTCACTTATGCAAAATGCCAGTAAAGTCAATAGTGGATTTAGCAAAAACTATGAACTTCATTTTATTTTTCAAGCATTGACTCATATTGGTATAGAGCAAGAGCTGGATGGACTACCTCCATGGGCTAGATCCAGCTCATTGTGTTTGTCATTGGAGCTGCTGCATCAGTATGTGCTGCTGTGGCTCCCAGAGATACTGCATTAGTGTGCCTCCAGAACCCAGGGGATTAACACTGGCACTCTCCCTCTGCTAAAAATTGGGCTCTTTAATCACTGTTGGAGATTAAAATTGGTGGTAGGCAAAAAGAGAGGGGGAGCAGAGCCCCCCTAGGTTCTCAAACTGTACCAATGCTGCCAAGGGGTTTAATGCTGCTCCCACTAGCAGGCATCCAGCCCTCAAGAAGCCCCACAGTCCAAATCTGATCTGTGGGGTCAAATGAGTTTGACACCTCCACAGGTATTTCAATACTTCCCAGACACTTGTGCTGTACAGAAAGCATCTGCCTACCACCTCACCCCACTAGCAACATTAATTCTGTTCAGTACTTACAGCCAGAAACAGCAAAATGCATTGTGCATCTGTGGCAAGCCATGAACTGAGAAGGGAGCAGGATGTCACAAGAGAAAAGCTAACCTGTTGCTCTTCCTCCCTTTTGTGCATTGTTGCACAGAGACCAGCCAAATTCTAGCACTGAGTAAGGACCTCAGATTTGGTCTCATGGTTCTACTGCATTAAATAAGCATTCCTGTCTTTCAGGGTAGGATTGTTTTACCTTGTCAATGTCAGCTACAGTAATGATTTCAGGTTGTGAAATCTGGTTCTTTCTTGAATGGCAAGACAGTTCTTGAGATGCTTTAATAGAGCCACAAACGAATTCTCCATATCCTGCTAAATAGTCTTCAGCTTTGAAAAGGCTAGCTGATTGTTCAAGAGTGTTCTTATATATTCTGGAGAATTAGGAAGATAAACCACCAAAAATTGTGTTTCTTACCAAACAAGGAAAAAAGAATTATCATCTACTTGGAACATTTATCACTAAACCAGTCTTACTTTGAAAGCTTGTAACATTTTTTTCTGTAGATATGTCTTGTGTATAGTTACTAGACATAAATTTTTACCATGCATTTCAGTTTGCCCTGGTTTCACATCATGGGTTTGTTATCTTTACATTCACTAGCTATGCATAAAAATAATAAACAGACTTTTATTTGTAATGTAATCTTGAAGGAACATGGACATTTAGAGTGCCATGGAGTGGTAAAGGAATATGAAGATCTTCAATCAGAAACTGCTTAGGTCAACAGCTACAGAATATTGTCACAGTTTGACAGTTCAGTTCCCCTACATTATGAAAATGGGTATCATAACCAGCAATTTGACAGATGTCCTCTCAGCCAAGGTGACAAGTATCACATGGAAATGGAAACAGATGCCATGTTTAGACTGCAAACTTACTGTGACTGAAACACGTTCTTCAAACAAAGAACCCCAAGCAGCAAGCTGCCTCCTGAATCAGAAGCAGTATAGGTGTGTCCATGGTGTGCTACATATGGGTGAACTGATACTGCTGAGTAGCAATGTCAACTGGTGTACCTCTGTGCTACCTCACAGCACAGTGCAGATGGACCTATCCTACTACCTGTGCAGAGAAGCTTGGCATGTTTGAGTGCGTCAGTGTCAGGCACAAGTTTGCAGTGTAGACATTATCTGAATTATTCTGTTATTCCTATGGGTGGTCTCTGTAGATTAGAGAAGAAGACACAGTAGTTACATGGTACACAGAACTCTGAGTTTCTGCCTCTGCTATTTAGCATTTTTATGGATAAACTGGACACTTTAGGTGCCATGTTGGTAATTCCCAAAGATCAGCAGAGCTACTGGGCTTTGAGTGGACAACTCCCAGACCTTATAGGGTTTTTTCTTTTTTTAAATAGAAATGGTCAACCGATTTATGGCAGTGGTGAGCAATTACTTTGACTAGAGAGCCATTTAATGAGTTTTGGTGAGCATGTGGGGAACTCCCCAAGGCTCCCCCACCCTCCCTCACACCCCACAAACCTATACCCTGTCCATCTAAGCTCTGCAGTCCCACTGTCCTGCTGGGTGTGGGCCCCAGGCCTTGGGCTCCACACTCCCACCAACCTCACACTCTGCACTCCCACCCATCTACAGTTTCCCCCACCTGCCTCCACTTCCCTACCTGCTGCCCAGAACAAGCACTGCAGCAACAACACAAGAAGGAGCTGCTGGAGGCTGGGGAAACTGAGCAGGTCCCGTGGTAGCTGCAGCAGTGGCAGCAGCAGCCCCACCCAGAAGCTGTGCATGCTGGCCAGGGCTGGGGCCAGGGCTGAGGCTGGGGCCCTCCCACACAAAAGGGTGGGAGTGAAGCACGCAGGCTGGGCAAGGTACAATTAATTGGTGGGTTCCTGTGGGCCAGACGAAATCACCTGGAAGGCCGGATCTGGCCCATGGGCCATATTTTGCCCACCCCTGGCTTAGAGGCACCCTCAAATGAATGCCAAGTAGCAGAACTGACATACCCTTAAGTTTCCATCACAAGCAATGCCAAGAGTCAAATTTACCAAATCCTTATCACATGATTTAAGGGTAAACATTTAGGCTGCTGACAGAAGTTCCATTTAAAGGTGCAATGGGATCTGATCCCTGACCCCAACAATCATATCTCATGCCATGCCACATGTGTATGGCAGAACATGTAAATTTTGGTGTTGTGGTCAGATGCCAATGGTGCCCTACTTGCCCATACAGGGGAATCCTGGGATCATAATCCTGGACTCCTCCTACACCAACAATTTGAAAGTGGGTGGCCAATGATCATCTGATTGTCAACTTGCTCCAGGACCACACTAGGCTTGAACAGGACCTAGTGTCGTCCCTGGAACCAAATGATGATCAGCTGATCATCTGCTGTCTCTGGGAACCTCACTGAAGCTGGCTGAAACCCATCTGGTCCTCAAGATAGGCAATCAGCTGAAGGTCAGCCAATAGAGACTGCACTGGGACTGATTAGATCCCCAGTATAGTCCCAAATCCAGCAGACAATCAGCTGATTCTTGATCAGCATGGATTGCACCAAGTCCAGTTGGAGACCCCAGTACAGTCCTAATTTAAGGTATGATGAAAACTAGCCATAAAAATATTACATATTTTTGGCATAATATTTTTGTGGCTGATTTCCCTTTTTCTGGTGCCATTAATTCCCTAAATATGTGACCAGATTACTATTTAAGAAAGATTAACAGACGAATCATGTCTTAAGTGTAACATTTGCCAGGGGCTTTAGACAACTGAAAGTAAACTTCCCAATAAAATCAGGACAAAATAAGAAGAATTCCAAATATTTTAGGAAAACAATATAATGAAGCAAAATTCTGTTTTAAACCAGTGTTTGCAATCTAGACGGCTAGAAATAACCTCATAAGGTTTTCATTCTTCTTTTCATCTAGTGCAGTCACATTGCTGGAACGTTTAAAAAACTCCAAAAGCAGATGGACAGCATTGTGCACCAATTTACGAAGAAGTTCCTGGAAAATCTTGTCAACTAGTTGAAGGAATCTTGAAAAGCATTTAGTCATCTGACACCATTCCCCTATTTCTGTACATTTTGGTTTCTCTTTACTGTCAGTGGGCACAAGCTGAAAAAGTTTTTGAACTCCCTTCATTTCTGCCACCTACAGAGATAGTGATAATAAATTTAGAAAATAAATTAGTGTGCTTTGAATCCCTTATACATCATATTCAGCACTTTGAAACAGCCACTTTTCATTGCAAACATTTTCTATATTTTTCAGAAATGTTTATGTTTAAAGTTCCAGTGAACACACCCCATGAAAATTCAGGACTGTGATGCTAATTTAGATTCCATACTTCTGAGAAAAATAATGCTTTTATTTTGAATGTGCTAATCATAAGGTAACTATAAAGATAAAATATTACAAAATGGTCAAAGGTATACTTTAGTAATAAAAACTAAAATAAAACCAAGGCTCTATCCAGACGCTGTTTGTGCCTATATTTAAGCTTTAATTTTAGAACTGAAAAGAAAAGAAAAAACCTATCAAACCAAATAAAGCTTCCCAAGGTATTTTCAGTCACGAGAGCAAGTTTTGGGAGAGGTATTTTTCTGGATCTCATGGATGAAAACCCAGGTCAGGAAGGAACAGAGCTTTTTTATGTCAGTTGGGAATTAATGGAGTAATTGTGGGAAGCAGGTCATGATTAGCCAACTCCTGGGGTCCTACTAAAAGGAAAAGCTTTATTTTCTGTTCACTATGATCTTAGTAATCATCTGGCTACAGTCAGAACATGGGATAGTTCTGGAAGCTTGAGGGTTTGAGGCTTCAAATGGCTCTCACAGTGTTATTTCTGTTTTTTAATCAATGGCCATCTAATATATAATGCATAAAATAGTCCAGGGAGCAAATAAGAAGGAATGCAACTGAAGCCCTGTGGGGATGGCATACAGATGTTAGCAGGGCAAAGGGAAGAAAATTCTGGGTCCTAACTCCTATTCTTAATACCAGTTATCATTTTCATCTAATGACTATTTAATGCAAAATACATAAACAGTCTTAGCACCAGGGACCAGAACCTAGGATTACCCTCTTACAAACTGAATTTTCTCCTCACTGGACCACACAGTCACACTCCCTCTTACCCTCTTTCTCATGCCATGACTTGCATTCCTTTCCAACCAGAAGCCCAGCTTCAAAAGGAGGGCTGAAGGATTTCTTTCACCCCTGGCCAGCACTGGTTGTTAGCCCCTATCCTGGGATGTAGGTGATGTGGGTTAAAACCCATTTAGGCTAGGGACAGACATTCAAAAAGAAATCCCAGAAATGCAGGTACATGCCTGCAGTGGCTCAGGCTAGAAGCCAGGGTGCACTAGAGCAGCCCTTCTTTCCCCTCCACACTGCTGAGCTGAGTGGGGGCATGGCCAGACCCTGGCAGGTTGCTCTAATGCTCTAATTAGGGAAGGCTCCCCCCCACACCATCCTGACTAGCTCAGGAGGGAATTGATAACAAACACAGTGTTTATAACCCCTAACTTAGTGTTTATCACCCCATTAAGAAAACAACAGAGCATGGGAGAATGGTGCCTCCTGAGTCGGGGGGGGCACTTGCCTCCCCCCCCAGTAGACAGTCTGCGAGCAGAGGAATGGGTCCCCCTGCAGCCAATCCCACAGACCTGGGGGCGTGGGGGAGATACCCATGGCCAATCCTGGTGATCTGCAACTGGCAGCGGGGGGTGGGGGACTGCTTCTCCTGGTGCACTCCCTGGCCAGCGCTCTCAGCGGGGGCACCAGCACTCTCATCTGCTTCCCCTGCCCAGGAACACTGCTCTCAGGGGGTGCACGTGTACTGCCTATGCATCACCACTGCAACAAAGGGACATTACCAGCTACCTGTTGATTCTGCCTTTGTCCCATCTGCCACTGCATGGACCATAGCCAGCATGTGGTCTGCTCGCTAATGCTGAGAAGTGTCTGTGTAAGGTAGAGGAGACTGGAGAATCCCTGCTTAGCAAGGAATAGGGAGGGGAGGGGACAGGGGGAGCAGGGGAAAGCCAAGCAGACACTTGCAGTCTCTGCCAAGCTCCAGCC
Source organism: Crocodylus siamensis (assembly GCF_052110815.1). NCBI lineage: Eukaryota > Metazoa > Chordata > Crocodylia > Crocodylidae > Crocodylus > Crocodylus siamensis. The sequence continues at coordinate 165,391,144 of NC_143395.1, forward strand.
AGGGAGCAGAGGGGAGGGGCCAGCTCTGCTGTGGAGCAGAAAGCCCCACCCAGCCCAGCCCAGCCCAGAGAGCATGCCAGGATGTTGAGGGAGTCTGGTTTAACTTAAACCAGCAAGGGATCTGGTTTGCATAAACTGGTTTGACCCAAATCAGTTAAGTCTGATACTACATTCAACCAGGTTTATCTCAAACCAGTTTCAGCCATTTTCAAACTGGTTTATGTGCACTGAACATCTGTTCTGTTACAGGTTTAAACCAGTTTCTGACCACTTAAACTGGTTTATGTGTAATGTCTGTCCCTAGCCTTAGGGAAAGATAGCCTAGTACTCCAAACCTTCTTCTTGGGCAAGTACCTGGGCTACTAGGCAACAGTGGACACCAGCATCAACTCCCCTTATGCTACTTGAAATTCAAGGCTGCTATCAGTTACACAAACACTAGTAGCCTTCTCCTCTGAGACATTTCCCAAAAAGGAACCTCCCCCCTTAGCTGGTCAGATAGGGCATCTATATATGTGATCTGGGGTGGAGGGGGAGTGGAGCGCTTTAATTACAGCGGTTCTGAAAGCCGGTCTAATTAAAGTCCTTGCAGTGTCACGTATTGAGCATCCCACGTTTCAAAGTGGCGGCAGGGGCGTTTTAACTAAAGCTCATTTGACGAGCTTTAGTTAAAACACTCCCACCACCATTTTGAAATATAGGGACACTGAATATATGTGATGCGGAGGCTGCTGGAGTGCACTAATTAGCACACTGCAGCAGACTCATAACTGATTCAATTAAGTCTGTTCCGACGTGCTAATTAGCAAGCATTGGAGCAGAGGTCCATCACACATGTAGGTGCCCACTGAGCTGAACGCTGACACGATGGAAGCAAGTCAGGCTACCTATAACTCTGTTCAGTAACAGTATAGTAGAGCTGTAAGTGCATTTTCCAGGGCAGGTTAGGTGACTAGGCTGCCCAGTGAAAGAATGGGAAACCTAGGCAAATTAAATGTGGAATAGAATCAGCTCTCCTGAAAGAGACACATACAAGTTTAAAAGAGAGAGGCAATTAAGTCTTAGTTACCTTTCAAGCAAAATAAGATCTAGGCCGATAGAGAAATGAATAGGAATAAAAGATACAGGATAAAACCATAAAATAAAAAAAGACAAATGAACTTAAATAATTACCCTTATGAAAGTATTTTTAATGGATTTAATTACTGTCTCCCTGAAAGTCTGTAGTTGATTAAGAGCTTGTTTGTTTTGTTCATACTGCTCCTCATAAAACGCATCCAAGGAATATGTGTGGGACCTGTCTACCTGAAGCAATAGATAAAAATTAAGAGATAAGAATACCACAGACAATCAAAGGAAACTGGTTACTCAGATATGAATTTATCTTTGACCCAGAACTCAGCACTCTATATATCAACATTACAAGAACCAGCCCCCTAAATGCAAAGTGAACACAAAGACAACCAGAACTGTCCCAGTGCAAACCCTGCATAGAAAAGTGGTTTGAAATGAAAGTGCAATATAGACAGCGCAAAATTACACACAGCACTGAAGATAGGGATAAGATGAGACTTGGTGGGATCGCATGCATGACTAGAACACTGTCATGGATGGCTACAAACTGTTCAGGAAAGACAGATGGGGAGAAGAGAAGGAGGAGTTATGCTGTAGGTAAAAGAGCTGTATGACTGCTCAGAGCTCCAGTATGAAACTGGAGATAGGCCACTTGAAAGTCAGGTTAAGTTTAGAGGGGAGAGCAACAAGGGTGATGATGTGACGGGTGTGAGCTACAGACCACCAGATGAGGAGGATTAGGTAGATGAGGCTTTCTTCAGACAACCTGTAGAAGTTTCCAGATCACAGGCCCCGGTTTTCATGGGGAACTTCAATCACCTTGACATCTTCAGGGAGGCCAATACGGCAGTGCACAGGAAAAACACAAGGGTTTTGGAGACCATTGGAGACAACTTTCTGGTGGAAGTGCTGGAGAGACCAACAAGAGGCCATGCTCTTCCTGACCTGCTGCTCACAAACAGGAAAGAATTGGTGGGGGATGTAGAAGTGGATGGCAACTTGGGCAACAGTGACCAAGAGATGACCAAGTTCAGGATCCTGACAAAAGGTAGGAAAGCAGCGTATGGACCCTGGACTTCAGAAAAGAATACTTTGACTCCCTTAGGGGGAAAGCAGTAGGACAAAGTAGTGTGCAAAGCTTCAGTCACTGATTTGATTCAGTGGAGATTCGGCCCAATTTGGCAGCTGAAACTCCAACTCCAAATCAAATCAGAATGACTCTTTAATCTCTCAGAATCAAATCGGAACCCTCCGAATTGATTTGGAGAGATTCAGAGAGATTCGATGATTTGGACATGGACACAGCTTTAAATGCTTTTTCTACATACCTCAAGATAGCAGGCGGTTCGTGAATGCTGAGATGCTGGGGCAGATAGACCGTCCCACAGGAGCATGGGGGGTCCCCAGCATGCTTGGCAGCAGACCTGGAAGTGGACTAGAATTACTTCTGGTCCACTTCTGGGTCCATCGGGGAACGTGCGGGGGACACCCCTCCCACCCCAGGGACTGGTGCCTTCTGGGTCTGGAAGGGCATCCAGGGTCCCCCCCACAGCCAATCGCTGAGCTGGCAGAGCATGGAAGGGGTCCCCAGCGTGCTTGGCTGTAGACCCAGAAGTGGAAAGGAAGTACCTCCAGTTCACTTCCGGGTCTGTCACTGAGCATGCAGAGGGCCACCGCACACTCCTGTGTGAGGGTCCATCCACCCCAGCATCACAGCATTCATAAGCTGCACCTGATATCTCGAGGTATGTAAAAAACAAAAAACAAAACATTTAAAATTGTGTCTATGGCTGAATCGCTGATTCTCCAAATCTTCAGATTCGGATTCGGCCAAATCAAATTGTTGAATCACTGTCCCTAATTCGGGCTGAATCTGAATCCAAATCAAATACGGCCTGTTTCACACATCCCTAGGAAGCAAGCCAGCAGAGCTGGTTGTGTTTTAAAGAAACGTTACTGAGGGTGCAGGAACAAACCATCCCAATGTGCAGGAAGAATAGCAAATATGGCAGGTGACCAGCTTGGCTTAGCAGAGATCTCTTCAGTAAGCTTAATCACAAAAGGAAGCTAAACAGAAGTAGGAGCTTGGACAGATGACTAGGGAGGAATATAAGAATATTGCTCGGGCATGCAAGGATGAAATTTCATAGATTTCTTAGACATTTGAGCTGGAAGGGACCTCGGAAGATCATCGAGTCCAGCCCCTTGCCCAAAGGGCAGGAGGTCAGCTGGGGTCATAGGATCCCAGCAAGATAAGCATCCAGTTTGCTCTTGAAGGTGTTCAATGTAAGTCCTTGAACCACCTCTGATGGCAGGCTGTTCCAGACCTTGGGGGCACGGACAGTAAAGAAATTCTTCCTTATGTCCAGCCTGAAACGGTCTAGCAGTAGTTTATGACCATTCGACTTCGTCATCCCTTGGGGCGCTCTGGTGAACAAACGTTCCCCCAGATCCTGGTGGTCACCCCTGATAAACATATAGGTGGCCATCAGATCACCCCTGAGCCTGCGCTTTTCCAGGCTAAAGAGCCCCATGGCTCTCAGCCTGTCATCATAAGGTCTGTTTTCCTGACCTCTGATCATGTGTGTGGCTCTTCTCTGGACTCTCTCAAGCTTCTCCACATCCTTTTTGAATTGTGAAGCCCAAAACTGGACGCAGTACTCCATTTGCGGCCTCACCAAGGCTGAGTACAAGGGGAGAATGATGTCCCGGGATTTGCTTGAGAAGCATCTATGGATGCAAGCCAGCGTTTTGGTCGCTTTAGTAGCCGCAGCATCGCATTGCAGGTTCATGTTCATTTTGTGGTCAATGATGACCCCCAAGTCTCTTTCAAGAAGGACAAAGTGCAACTGGAGTTACAGCTAGCAAAGGACATGAAGGGTAACAAAAAGGGTTTCTACAAGTGCGTTAACAAGAGGAAGGTTAGGGAAAGTGTGGGTCCCTTACTAAATAGGGGAGGCAACCTAGTAACAGATGGGGAAAAAGTTGAAGTATTTAATGCCCTTTTTACCTCAGTCTTCACAGGCAAGGTCAGCTCCTAGACTACTGCACCAGGCAGCACAGTTTGGGGAGAAGGTGAGAAGCCCTCAATGGTGAAAGAACAGATTAGGGACTATTTAGAAAAGCTGGATATATACAAACCCATAGGGCCAAGTGCAATGCATCCAAGGGTGCTGAGGGAGTTGACTGATATGACTACAGGGCCCCTGGCCATTATCTTTGAAAACTTGTGCTGATTGGGGGAGGTCCCAGACACCTGGAAAAGGCAAATATATTGCCCATCTTTAAGAAACTGAAGATGGAGGATCCAGGGAACTACAGACCAGTCAGCCCCACCTTGGATCCTGGAAAAATCATGGAGCAGGTCTGCAAGGAGTTCTTTTCTAAGCACTTGGAAAAGAGTTATACCTGACCAACCTGATTGCTTACTATGATGCGGTAACTGGTTCTGTAGATGTCGGAAAAGCAGTGGACATGATATACCTTGACTTTAGCAATACAAAAAACTAGAACTCTTGGTCCCAAAATGATACCTTGTATTAGACCAACTGGAAGATGGCAAGAAAATTGTCCTTTTCTAAAAGCTTATAGGATCAAAGTCCCTTCATCAGCCTCTGGGAAAAGTGTAGATGGTACAAGATGGTAAATGACCCCATACGTAGGAAACAAACTTCATTTTTGCACAGAGGGAGCTGAAGATGGAAGGCTGTCCCTCTGGGTCCATGACAGTGTCGTTGTGAACTGTGTTGAGTAGCTCTTTGATTTGTTGTTCAGGTAGAATTCCTTCCCTGGAGGTGCCAGATGAAGGCAGGGCAATGTAAATAGTAAGGATGCTGGGATCCGTGACTTCTGAGGACAGGCTGAGGGAACTGGGCATATTTAGTCTGCAGAAGAGAAAACTAAGGGGGAATTTGATAGTAGCCTTTAACTACCTGAAGGGTGGCCCCAAATAGGATGGAGCTCAACTGTGTTCAGTGGTGACAGATGATAGAACAAGGAGCAAGTTGCAGCAGGGGAGATTTAAGTTGGATATTAGGAAAAACTCTCTCACTAGGAGGGTGGTGAAGCACTGGAATGGATTACCTAGAGAGACAGCGGAATCTCCATCCTTAGAGGATTTAAGGCCTGGCTTGACAAAACCCCAACTGGAATGACCTAGTTGGGTATGGTCCTGCTTTGAGCAGGGAGATGGACTACATGACTTCCTGAAGTCCCTTCCAACCCTAATTTTCTAAGATTATATGACAAGGAGTTGAAATTGAGTGCAGAATGACATGCAGCACCAATAAATAGGGACCTGCTCAATTTGCAATTTTGTGGACATCATGAAATTGGGCAATATCTGTGAAATCTGTGGGGGGAAAAACTGACTAAAAATCAAATGCTAGTTCCCCAGTGGAAGGCAGCACTCCTCATGGCTGCTGTGGCCTGGTTGCTTACACCCCAAGGGGATGTGGAGGGGGGAGTGGGACTGCTGGCATAAAGGGGGCAGACAAGGGTGGCCACTCTGCCCCAGGCCACTGCTTGACTAAGAAGGCTGCTTGTCATGCAGCTCTACCCCTCTCCACCAATTAGCAATGAGGGGCAGGGCTGCATGACAGACAACCCTCTCAGGCAATCAGCAGCGAGGGGCAGAGCTGTATGAGGGATAATCCTCTCCACCAACAGTGGTGGGGGGCAGGGCCACTGGGAGGCCCCTCAGCCAGACATTTTGGGGAGGCTTGCTGCAATAAGCCCTCAAAAATGGAAGTCAGTCCCACAATCTTCCTGTGATATTGGCTGCCTTCCTTGAATTGGGTGGGTCCCTACCAATAAAACAACTTGGAAGAGTGCCTGTATGTGTAAGACAGTGTACACTTACAAGAGAAAGATACATATTCCAACAGTGGGCCAGAAAAACTAATTTAATAGTGACATTTACAGAGATTCATGGGTGCCAGAGAAAAAGAAAAGAAGATTTCAGTAGATATAAAGATATTGTGAAAATTATATTTCCACTGCATAATATTCAGCTGAATTAAAAGTGGACAAACATAGGGAAAACTATCTAGGATTCTACTGCAATGAGAAATTATTTTTTATACAGAATATCATGTTGCTTTGTGCCAAATCCCACAATTAGTAAACATACAGATTACTGTTTATACTGTAGTACGATTTAAGTCACATAGAGTACATGAATGTGGCAGCCCAGAAATTCCCTAACATCTATAGAGGTTGACTAATCCTGTAAGCATTAAAGCTACGCGCTCATCTTTTTTTCAGCTAATCTGCTACCACAGACATTACACATGCACTGCTGTACAGGAGGGACGTGGGGGTAAGTAGCTTGATTGACTAACAGCATCTGCTGACACACTGAATAACAAGGTAGCAAGTCTTAATGAGGTGTGAGTACGCACAAAGGCCTTGTACAAGAGTTCATTTCTAGCAGTGGACAATTTGTACAGTTAGAAATGAGTCCATGAGAGAGAGTAGTACAGGCATTCAGCCTGCAACCAGGCCCTCTCCCTTGCTTCTTCCCAACAACAGGATGCATGAGGTTTGGGGAGCAGATGGAGAAAAGCAAGGGGCTGCTCCTCCATGCTGCTCCCAGTGCCTCTGTGAGATACCTTTCTGCCTCTAGCTGGATGAGTAAGCAGCAGTGGGAAGCTAGCAGGGCAGGAACCACGCTTGGAGACAGCCTCTCTGAGCCCAATTTCTGGTCCCTGAGCTTTGCAATCCCTTCTCACGCTGTACAAGTAGGGTGGTGGGGATGGCAATGGGAACCCAGCAAGGACCAAGAACCAGGCTTGGTGACAGTTTTCCCAACCCCATTCCCAACCTATACAATCCTGTGCCTGCCATCAGGTGGGTGGCAGAAGCAGCAAGAGAAAGTCAGAGGGAGCCAGGACAGCGCCTCCCCCCCACCACTTCAAACTATACTCCAAATCTAGGACAGCCTCTTTTGGGGAGGAGGCAAGGAATAGTGTTTCCAGTCTGGAAGGTGAAGGAAGCAGGGCAGCAAAGCCCTCTGCATGCTTCTCCTATTCTGGGGACTCCTGGGAGTCACTTCTACCTGGTTCAAGGTAGATTATTTTTCTCCTGGAAGTGGGAGAAACTTCATGGATGCTTATATACCTGTGGTTTCTACCAGATGAACAGTGACTCTCTTAGTAGAAATGTAATGCCTGGATGTGAACTAAGAGAATCTCATTAAGTACACACTAAGGGTGACTACAGATGTTTAGCACCCCCCCCCCCAATCATGGCACTTTACAAAAAGCAGTATGAGCTCTCCCCACCCCATAGAAGTTCACCTGCTGGGTCTAGGGGGGATCAAGCCTGCCTGCACCAGCCCTCTTGGTCAGCAGGAAGAGGCACTTCAGCAGTCTCTAAGAAAGTTGCTAAACTGCCCCTCTCTTCAGCCCCCCCCCCCCTCCACCTGACCCAGCTTCAGGGCTGTCAGGAGGGAGGGAAAACCTGCTGGCTTACCCAGCCTGATCTGGTGGGAGAGTTGGAACAGAGCCATTTTGCCTCATGGACCCCGCCAACTACCCCATCTGGGGTACTGGGGGAGCTATATCAGGCCCATCAGATGAGAAGCCGCTGCACTGCCCCTCACCCAGCTCTGGCCAGGCCTCTTGAAAGCAGCAGCAACAGCTGCCAGCTTCTTTGCCCAGTCTGAGCTGGACTGTGTATGGGGAGGGAGGGTGGTGAAATAGAATCCCCTCACCTTGCACAGAAGCTGGGGGGCGGGGGGGAGAAGGGGAGGTCCCACAAGGAAAGATGGCTCTGTACCAGCCACACCCCTCCCACTCTCAGCTCAGGCCAGGCAAGCCAGCAACTCCATGCTGCTCACTTCCCCCTCCCTCCTAGGTGACAGCCCTGATACTATGTGAAAAATTAACCCTTGAGGGAACACAAGTTTCCTAAAGCACTCTAAAGCATAGAACCTTAATCTAATACCTGATTTGATGAGGATTAATTTTTCACACAATGGGCCATTTTAAAATCACTCTGGAGCCATGCACATCTGTTAGGTCATGACTGTAGAGTGCTTTCAGGGGCCAGATCACACAAAAAAATGCCACTTCTGTCTGCACCCTAAGAGAATCCCATTAAGTGACAAAGAAAGGAGCTTAGAGGTACAAACAGTTCAGCCCCATTGCTGCTGTACAAATTAGCCAGAATACTTAGGTCAACAGAATTGGTAACTGGTGCATGTCATTTGCATGATTTAAATGATTGCCTTTACTGCTCACAGTTAAGGGCTCCAAGCCTTACTATACAACAAACACCAAGGCAAGGCTGTGTCCACAATAGTAGGAGTGTGTTTGCAGCAACACAAATAGCACAGATCTGTGCCACTACTTTGTGCTACAGTGTATGCCTCTGCCCAGGCGCTTTGCAGCAGGACACACTGTCCCACTGCCCCATATGCTGCAGGAGAGGGGGGCTGGCTGGGGTACAGCAGCACATAGACATGGGGGAGCAGGCACCCCTGAGCATGCTGTGCCTCAGCCAGCTGCTTCGTAGCTGGCTGGGGTGTAGTGTACCTCAGCACGGGGACTCCGCATTCCTCAGCACATAGGTTCTACAGCAGAGCCCCTGCACTGAGGCACACAGAGATAGGGGAGCAGTCAGCCCATGGCATCCTGTTCCCCTAGCTTCATAGATTTCATAGACATTAGGGCTGGAAGGGACCTTGGAAGATCGAGTCCAGCCCCCTACCCGAAGGGCAGGAAGTCAGCTGGGGTCACAGGATCCCAGCAAGATAAGCATTCAATTTGTTCTTGAAGGTGTTCAATGTAGGTGCTTGAACCACCTCTGATGGCAGACTGTTCCAGATCTTGGGGGCTCGGACAGTAAAGAAATTCTTCATTATGTCCAGCCTGAAACAGTCTTGTAGTAGTTTATGACCATTCGATCTCGTCATCTCTTGGGCCGCTCTGGTGAACAAACATTCCCCCAGATCCTGGTGGTTGCCCCTGATAAACTTATAGGTGGCCATCAGATCACCCCTGAGCCTGCGCTTTTCCAAGCTAAAGAGCCCCATGGCTCTCAGCCTGTGGTTGTAAGGTCTGTTTTCCTGACCTCTGATCATGCGCGTGGCTCTTCTCTGGACTCTTGAGACATACTGTACCCAGTTAAGGAGCAGCACATGGAGACAGATGATCACCTAGTCCAGGGCAACCTACTCCCCCATCTCAAGGCACACTGCACCCTAGCCAGCTGGGGAGTGGCTGGCTGGGGTGCAGGGTGCAGCACACAGAGACAGGGGAGCAGGCATCTCCATGTTTGTCTCGGCAAACTCCACCTTGGGATGTTTTGTGCTGCTTTTTTCCCCCCAAGGTTTTGTTTTGCTACCAAAAAAACCTGGTAGCAAATTTCACCTCAGCACTGCAAATTAGTAGCACTGCACATTATTTTACAGATAAAGTAACAAAATGCATGAATATGGAAAAATCACTTGCCCAAGAACACCAGTTAAACAGTCCCTGCCTCCAAATTTTTACAATCAGTCCTACTAAATATAAATAATTTCATGTCACAATATCCCATTACATACAGCAGTGTGTTGGTGACACATTATACAACTATTTTCATACTTAATGCATGGAACAGGTTCCTAAACTAGTACTTCTAAACTGTTACTTATCATTTGGAACCCAGACATCCAATACCCGTTCTCTGATTTTTCTGGAAACAGAAACTCTGTAACCAGTCCTATGCTCAAATTAGCTATAACTAAAGCAGCCTTCCTACTGACTTCCAAAATTCAAGACTAGCTTAACACATCTTATTAACCAGATCATTTTTAATAAAACAGGACATGTGATACAATTTATATCCATATAGGTAAAAGTGTTAGTTTGCTCACCTTTATCAAATAAATTACATTATTTTTTGACCCTCTGTAGCTATTAATGTTACTTGCATTTTCACACAGTCCTCTAATATAAAGTAAGCATTGTAAAAGTACTTCATCAGCAAAAAATAGTTGTTTGTACATCATTGTTCTAGAAATAAGAGAAACATTACAGGTGTAAAATGCATACAAATACTTTTCATTTTGAGACACTGACTTACTCGTACATTTATGAAATATCAAATGCTTAAAAACCAGGGATATAATGAATCAGAACTCTGTGGTATTGCCTTTCGCATCTTCAGCCTAGTTCTCAGATGTTACTAAAATCAAACATTTACTTAATTTTTCTTTGTGATCATATGGTTCTCTTTATATTATTAATTCAACTTTATTTTTAAACCAAATATCCTTATAACATACTAAAGATCAGATTCAAATGCATTAAAATCAGTGGAAAGACATTCATTGACATTAGCAAGCTTTCGATAAAAACAAAAAAAGTATCATAGAATGGACCTGGATAATAGGTCCATTTGGCTTAGTATCCTGTATGTCAGAGTAGCACAGAATGGATACTAAAGGAAAGAGCATATACAAAGGGCTCTGATACAAAGGGGCCTGATCTGTCCCCTGCTCTTCTTTCCTTTCAAGGCTTAAAACCATGGAAAGCTTAATATATATAGTCATAAATAACCAGAATATAATTGAACATAATATAAACCTCAGCCACAGTTATGATACTCTAGGATGATCTCAAATTATTTTAACTGGGAGGGAAGAGTATCACTTACTGAATAATTAACCCTGGCCACTAAATGCCAAAAGTGTAACTTATAGAAAACTGGTTCTCAACCTTTTCAGACTAAAGGTACCCCTCCATAACTTTTCTGAATTTAGAGGCATCCCATTTTAGAAGCTAAAATAATAATAATAATAATAATAATAATAATAATAATAACAATAATAATAAAGTATGCCTTCTGTTACAAAGAACTTAGAAAGACCACAATAGGTCAGAATATTTTTGACACTATGGATTCCTATCTGAAATCTCTGATTCTGCCTTTTGAATCACGTATACATGACTGCACATTTAAACAGTGTTAATACTGCATGGCACTGTACCACACCTGGTTGAGAATCACTGCTCTGGAGTTCTCTGAAGACTTTCTACCCAAAAATGACTTTACCTCACCTGTCTTAAAACAAGATCCTGCAAACACTTCCATGTGAGCAACTTTATATAAGGAAGTAAAAACAAATATTATTATAGATCTGGAGAACAAGTTTGAAAATATGCTGCTTTCAAGTTATCCAAGATCAAATTTGACTGCTTAACTATGAGGACAGAAATAAAGTGTTTGTGGATGCTAATTCCATCCTCTTAGTCTCTCTACACTCCATCTGCAAAGAATCCAACTACTCTTGGTGTATGATGAGTTCTAAACAGACACATAATAAAGTACTGATATTTTACTTTACAAGTAACAAAAACTTTCATTACAGCATTTTTTGCCATACAGATATCAATCCAATAAAGATACTGTAATGTTTTTGTAACTGTTCACTGCACAGCACTAACAGGTTAATTTACATTTTTCTGTTTCTTTTTCAGTTTTTCCACAGAAATAGTTTTTATTCAGACTTACTTGCTCCTGTTCATCTTAACTCTTCTAACAATACTTTTCCAGGTGAAAAAATACTTTTTCATGCTAGAAGCAAGGAAAACAATTACTTATGTATAGTAAATCCATAACCCCAGTTTCTTATTCTTCTTATATAGGTTTTTATAGAATGGGCTTAAACTTTTTAACATATTGTCACTTTCTGTAGTCCTGACAGTTCATTAAATCTTGCCCGTGGTGGAACTAGGAAGGATACAAAGCAAACCTGATTAATCCTATCTCTGCCATGAAACCTCTCTGGCTTCTCTGCATACCCTCTTAAGGATAAAGACCTGACTTCCGAACTTCGAGGAACAGAGTTAGGAAACAAGGACACATCTACAAGAGACATTTTACTGTGCAGTAGAGCTAATAACCGTGCAGTAAATGTCACCACATACATGTGCTGACCCTTACTACACAGTAATTTCTTCTACTCAGCAGTTAATTTGCTATCTGCAAATGCAAGTAGCAAATTAACTGCTGAGTAATTACTGAGCAATAGTGCATGTGTAGATGGCTGACTGAGAGAAAATTTGCTCTTGATCAACCAAATGACAGGGGGCAGGAGATTACCCCCTGTCCTCAGGTGCTGCCCACTGTCAGGGCAGGCTCTGCCACTAGAGTCCTGGTAGGGACAATGCCCCCCAGCCCTGGCAGCAGGGAGCTCCCAGCCCCCACTCTGCTATTGTGGAGCAGTGGCTGAAACTGGGGTTGGGAACAAGCTCTCAGCCTGTTACTCATCCCCACTCCACGATTGTAGAGCAGGGGCCAGGAGCCCCCTGCACAGGAAGAGTTCCCCACCCAGCCTGGAGCTGGCTGGAGCCTACCCAACTGGGACAGTTCCTGGACAGCCCCAGGCTGCGCAGAGAAGTCTGCACATGCAGCCTGGAGGTGGCTGGGGACTGTCCTGAGAAACCAGGTGTTGAGGTGACATGGTATCAAGGAATGGGACAATGCTATCTCAAAGACTTGGTGCCAAGGTTGAAGGACAGTCTGAATGATTTGTCAAGAAAGAATATGCAGTTTTATCTCACATACTTTTCTTGTTGGGGGCTTGAAGGATCAAGAAATGTTGCACTTTTTGGGCATGTGGGACTCACGGAAGACTCAATGGGAAATAGCTTTGAAATTCCAGTGAGTTAAGTGAAGGAATGACAGCAGCAATGAGAGGCAAACGTTGCAAAACAGAAGCTCAAAATGAGAAGGACAAAGTTCTGCATAAAGGCAACAGGCTACAAAAAATGGTGGTTTCACATTACCTAGTCACAAAGGAAAATGGGGGAATGAGGCCAGAGCCTTCCAAAGCACGAATAGAAACAAAAAGAGAAATAAAAGGACCAATATTAAGAAAATGATTGAAAAAACAAAAAGAACGAGCTGAAAAAGGTAAATATGGGTCAAACACACAGGCCACAAAAACTAGTTGATGAGGAGCTAATATAACTGAGCAAAGAAGTTTTATCCCCTCAGTGTGACGGGAGGAGAGAGTCAAGGATGAGGCATGGAGCACTCACACAGAGGTACTGCTAAGCTAAAAAAGGTCTCCATCGAAGGCTCAGGGGCTGAGCATATATCAAAATGTGTGTGTGGACAACTATTTAAAGAAGTAAAATACTACTTTGTGAAATAAAAAATTATTGGAAAACTGGTAGGCATGTTGCATCATGAAGGTACAGGCAGTCCTCAACTTGCAACGTTTTGAGTTACAACAAACAGCACTTACAACGTTTATAAATAGACACCCTGCTTCGACTTTGACATTAGTTTCAACTTTACAATGCTTGATCCAACACGATGCTACATCAGCGAACAAGTTTGCTGCATCAACCATCTCCCTGGAGACCATCTGTCCAAACTTCCTTGGACACTTCCTTTAAGAAAGCAGACAAGACTCCAGAAAACCCCACAGTCAAGACTCCTGGGAAGACTCCAGCCAAAAACCCTTCAAAAAGTCCAGCAAATTCACCTCAAAGAAATCCTTCCAAATAAATGATTGCTATTTACAATATAAATTATGTAGCTATATTACTCATCTATAATTGATTGATGAGCCCGTCTCCTCTCGATTGTTTGCTCTCGCACCACCTTTGCCCGAGCCACTGACCTTGCTCGCTACAGACCTTCGTGTAGACCCCAAAGGGTTCCTCGGCTACTTTCAAGGTGACCCCCAAACTCGCCTGCCATGACTTTGAATGGTCCTTCAGTGATCCCTTTGAGGATGCCTCCAGAGCTGTCATGCAACCCAGCGGACGTTCACGGGGCTCCAGCTTCCCCTATACCCTAGCCACGCACCACCCTTTGAGACGAGCCTGCAAATCTTTTGCGGCTACCCCTAATGATGTCTTCCCCAGTCCCCACGTCCCCTCTTGCAGATGAGCAACCTGTGCCTTGGCCAGACCCGGAGGGTGACTCTTGGCCTTCGGGCTTGTCCTCTTCGATGCCCTGAGCATTCTATGTCTGATGCTGTTGGCCCTCACTGCGTCTTCACGTGGTTCCTTTCTCACCCTTGGACGAAGTCCCGACTCCCCTAGCCTGGTGCTAAGAGCTCTGCTAATCTGCTCTTGCCAGGGAACTGAAATAGATAATCCCTAAAAGTGGAACACAATGGATACCCTCACCATAAACCCTTTTCCCTGAAATGACCCAGCGTGAAACAAGTTACTGAAACTAACAACACGACTACCAGGGAAGCATGATAAAAGGAAGAAGAAAAGGAAGAGAAGCACCCACGGGGAGAGTCCCGTGCTCCCCTAGCCCCTAGGCTAGCACACCTTCTGGGTTGGGGTCCATGCCTTCACCCCAGCCAGAGTCCCTTTTCCCTTCCCTCCAAGATCCACCTCCACCCTGGAGGAGCGGCGCCCGTTGCCTTTGATGGGAGCTCCCAAGCTGGCTTTCACTGTAGCTGCTGCTGACTTCTCAGGTGGTTCCTTTGATTCTCTGCTGGTCTTCTCCAGCACGTGGATCTCTCGCAGCTCCTGCTGCCACAGCCTCTGCCAGCCTTCCTGCCAGCTCCTTTGATCCCTGCCAGCCTTCCCCGGCTCGGGGATCTCCTGCAGCTCCAGCTGCCGCTGCTGCCAGTCTCCCTGCTGGCTCCTTTGATCCCTGCCAGTCTTCCCTGGCTCGAGGATCTCCTACAGCTCTGGCTGCTGCTGCCATCACTGCCAATCGCAGCGGCTGGATGCTCTCCACCCCGCAGTTTCCCGCCACTTCTCTGGTCCTTGGCATCCTCCCTTCCGCACTGCCAGGGCTGATTTTTATCTTTACTGAGTGGCATCTCTCCATGATGTCACCCAGCCCCAGCTGTAGATGGGCACAGCTGATAAACCGTGCAGGTGGTTTTCCACTGCATGCTTCCTAGCTCCTCCAGACCCTTGCAATAGGTATGTTTTCTTCTTTTACTTTGGTTTGGGGTTTGCCTCTGAATGAGGTTTCCCCCTTATCTGGTTCTGTGCCCCTGGGACAATTGAATACAAAATTCTGGGTTACTTTTGGTGAAAACAGGGTATTGGGCCTTGGTTCAGGAACCAATCCCCCATTTATAACATTGTACCTTATGGGAAAATTGGTTCCAAGTTACAACATTTTGACTTAAGATGCAGTTTTCAGGAACCAATCATGTCAAAAGTCCGAAGACTGCCTGTATTAGCAAATTACTCAATTTTAACACGTTAATTTTAAAATAATATTTTTCTCTCTTACCGGGCATTGGAAAATATATTAAAACTGTGTAACATATAATAAATCTGTCTTTCACAGAGCCATTCTGCTACAGGTATCATTTGTGTTTCTTCTGTTCTATCTCTTGCAATAAACTAGAAAAAATGAAATGAGAAGAAATAATATGGCTCTTCTATAACAGGAACTGAAGAAGCATTTCTGAGATAATATGCAGTTTTTACTATTGCAGTTCATGTTGTAGAAACACTATGTAAACTGGCAGCTTACCATTTCATTAGCCTCTTGCTCTAATAAAAAAATCTGGTTAATAATCTGAAATCCACAAATTGCGAGACATGCAGCAGTACAGCCCAGATAAGTACCAGGGGGCCTTTAGGCATCAGAACTTGGAGGTAGGGGGGGCACCAAAGGCACCATTCAGAGGTCTCAAGTGCCTCTATACTAACGCTAGGAGCATGGGAAACAAGCAGGAAGAACTCACGCTCCTGCTTGCAAACAGTAACTTTGATTTAGTGGGGCTAACGGAAACCTGGTGAGACCCTACCCATGACTAGGTGGTACACTTTGGGGGCTATGGGTTGTACAGATGCAGTACCTTGCTCTTGTCTGCAATGAACTCGATCCTATTCTCATCGGCCCACCTCTGTAACCTTTCTAGATCTAGCTGGATTCTGTCCCTCCCCTCCAGTGTGTCCACCTTGCCCCACATTTTAGTGTTGTCAGTGAATTTGGACAGTGTACATTCCACATCCACATCCAGTTCGCTGATAAAGATGTTGAACAGTACACGCCCCAGGACTGAGCCCTGGGGGACTTCACTGCCCACATCCCTCCAGGTCAAAAATGACCCATCCACCACCACTCTCTGGGTGCAACCATCTAGTCAATTTGTCACCCATCTGACTGTGTAGGCATCAATGCCACAGTCACCTAGTTTTTTTTTTTTAAGAGAATGTGGTTGGAAACCATGTCAAAGGCCTTCCTCAAGTCCAGAAAGATGACATCCACACTGACACCCTCGTCCCAGGACTTTGTGACCTGATCATAAAAAGAAATCAGGTTCGTCAGGCAGGACCTGCCCTCAGTGAACCCATTACCTCCCCTGATGGGCCCTTGCAGATGTGTTCCTTAATAATTTTCTCAAAGGTCTTCCCAAGGACCAAGGTAAGGTTGACTGGTCTATAATTGCCGGGGTCCTCCTTTCTTCCCTTGTTGTAAATGGGGACCACATTGGTCCTTTTCTAATCCTCTGGTACCTCCGATTCATAGAGCTGTGCCAGGGAACTGGCAGGGTCCACTATGACCCCTGCCAATTCCCTCAGCACCCTCAGGTGAAGACCATCTGGACCTACTGATTTAAACACATCCAGCCCCTCCAAAAGTTCCCCATCTAGGTTGTCCCTGACCCTAGGCATGGCGGTGCCTCCCCTGGGTCTGTCCACAATTGTAGTGGGGGAGATGTCCCGGTCACTGTTCAGGAATACAAAGGCAAAGAATTTGTTAAAGTGGCCAGCTTTTCTGTTTGCTGCAATCACCAGATTGCCAAGCCTATCCTGTAGGGGTCCCACATTACCCAGTGCCGCCTTCTTACTTCATATGCATTGAGAAAGGACTTTTTATTATCCTTAATTCTGGTCGCTAGCCCTAGCTCCATCTCTGCCTAGGTCTTCCTAACAGCCTCCCTGCAGTCCTGAGCAATGGAGGTATAATCCTCCTTCATGATAGCCCTTTGCTTCCACTGCTTGTACCTCCTTGTTTTGCCCTCAGGTATACCTGGATGCCTTTGTTGAGCCATGGGGGCTCCTTAGCACTCTTGCCCCCCTTGGTGCGCATTGGGACTGACTCCCTTTGAGCTCAAAGGATCGTCTCCTTCAGGAACAATCACCCGTCTTGGACTCCCATCTCATTGAAGCTCCGAGACCCCAATGTCTCTCCTACTAACCTTCTTAGCTGACAGAATTCAACCCTCCTGAAGTCAAGGACCTCTGCCTTGCTACTTGCTTTCACCACCCTGCGCTGGATAGTAAATTCCAGCAGGCAATGATCACTGTCACGCAGGAGGTCGAATACCTGCAGACCCCTCACCAGGTCATTGCCTGTGGCAAGGACCAAATCCAGCAAGACATTTCCCCTGGTGGGACTAGGCACCTCCTGGGTTAGGTGGAGGTCCTGTATCCCAGCTAGGAACCTATGTGACCGGTTGGACATGCTCCTTCCAGCAGATGTCTGGGTAGTTTAGGTCACCCACGATAACCACATCCCTTGACTTTACAGCCTCCGTGAGCTGACCTGAGAATTCCAGGTCCAGCTCATCCCCCTGGTGAGGCAATCTGTAGTAGACATCCACTATCAAGTCCCTTTCCCCACACCCCCTTGCATTCTTACCCAAAGTGCCTCATTTTGCCCCTCCTCTGACTCCATTCTGATCACTGAGGATGTGTATTGCTTTTTGACGTATAGCGCTACACCCCCATCTTTTTTCTGCTCTGTCTCGCCTGTACAGCCTGTATCCCCTGATGTCAACTGCCCAGTCATGGGTAGAATCCCACCAGGTTTCCAATAGCCCCACTAGGTCTGCGTTTTTGCTAGCTAGCAGAAAGGTGAGTTCCTCCTGCTTTTTCCCCATGCTTCGAGCATTTGTGGAGGCATTTGAGGCCTCCTGTAGGTGCCCGTGCCACCCTCCTTGTTCCTAAGCCTGCCCTGGTTAACAGAAGTTAACAGAAGGATCTAAGTTAATTTGTTTTCTGTTATATCTACTGCACTAGAGGTCCAGGGCTCTGGATCCAAACAAACAAGGCTACTTCCACAGCAAAAGAGACCCAGCTTTATTAGGTCAAAGCCAGTAGGAGTCTCATCACTTTATATGTCTAGTCCCAGCATCAGATAGATTGTACAGCATTGGTGCAAGTTACATAAATAGTCTTTCCGCTTTCACATATACAACTGTAATTGTACAAGGGATACGATGAAATCATAAATGGAAGGCAAGGTGGTACTTCAGTGAAAATCTATGGTCCATGCAATGAAAAACTTTCAAAAGATCTGAGTTACAATTACCACTAAATGTTGCTGCTGAAAGATCTGTTACCTTGGAAACAAATGAAGCTGTAACAGTCCAGTATTCTTTAGAATGCCTAGCTGTGTTTGCAGAAACAACCTGTAGATCATACGGATTATAAGGAGCTTCAGGGTTATCCCTTCCTCTGTGGAGACAATATACATATTCTCCAGAATCTTTCAGCAATAAAGGTCTCTGACAATAGAGGAAATACATAATTAATATGTTACTGTATAATTCATATCCTAAATCATCATTTTTCAAAATATCATATATATTAATTATATACCTTGCCATAAAAATAAAAGAGATAAAAATAAAAGAGATAAAATAAATACAAGTATCAAGCTGTTCTAATAAACAAACTGGTGAACAATAATATCAGGATTACTTAGAAGATTAAATTTACCTGATCTTCTACCATGAAACTCTTCTCATAAACTCAGTCCAAACAGTCATTTTTCTACTTCACCAAAGGAAAGTTTTTAAATATAAAAAATGTCTTCCTTAATGAGGAAATGGTCTTGAAGTTAGGACACAGTGGGCGTATCTACATGAAAGATTTTACTCAAGATTAGAGCAAATTACTGCACAGTAAGCATCACTGTCTACCCATGTAGATGCTTACTGCACAGTAATTTGCTCTAATCAACAGCAAACTTGCTACCTGTCAATACAAGTAGCAAAGTTACTCACGATTACTTACTGCACTGTATGGCACGTGTAGACAACCAGTCGGGAGCAAACTTGCTCCCAGTCAGCCAGGCAGCAGGGGGTGCAAGACCTGTCCCCCAGAGCTGCCTGCTGCCAGGACACTGGAGCCCAGAAGGAGACAATGTCCCCATGCCCCAGCAGCAGGGAGCTCCCACCCCCGCTCAATTGTGGAGCAGGGGCGGGGGAGATTGTTCCCAGCTACAGCTCTGTAATTGCAAAGCAGGGGCTGGGAACAGACTACCCAGCCCCCACCCCAGGATCACAGGGTAGAGGCTGGAAACAACTCCCTAGCTCCTGCTCCGAAATCATGGAGCAGGGGCTGGAAGCTGTCCAGGTCAGGGGCAGGTCCCAGCCCCATGCCCTGATCAGGTGATTGAGGTGCAGGGCTTGGACAGAGTTGCAGGGAAGGGATAGGTCTCAGGCCCCTGTCATGATCTGCCAGTGCAGCTAGCATTGAGCCCCCAGCTGGGCCCCTGGGGGGGAGGGGGCGTCACAGCTAGCTCTCCCACCAGTGGATTAGGGCAGGGGGCTGACACCTACCCCTCCCCTGCAGCTCTTTCAAAGTCCCCTGCATCGGGGAGCAAAGTCCCCTGGATCAAGAAGCCAGGGCCAGGAGCTCCCTGCTGCCAGGGCAGGGGGACATTGTCCCCACCTGGACTCCACTGGTGGAGCTCACCCCAGCAGCAGGCAATCCCCTGGGGGCAGGGAGAAATCTCCCAGCCCCTGCCAGAACATAGCTGTCTCCTGGCCCCATGCTCCCTGCCAGCCCTTGAGCTAGCACCCAGGGGGAACCTAGAGCACTCACTGCCCACTGCACGGGGCCAGTCCAGGACCAGAGAGGTTGGGAGCAGACTGCTGCCAAAGCTGCAGATCTGCTCCCACATCCCTGCATATGTAGACACCTGCCTGGGGTGGGTTTACTTTAAAGTAATTTATTGTAGAGTAAACCCACTTCAGTGTACTCAATGATTGCCAGTCAGGAAACCTGTTCCTAACTGTAATTCCTAACCTGTTCCTATTTCTATTTCCAACTGCAATTTCTTGAGAATGTTGATAAAGTGACTAATTTTTCAGTGCCTCAATGTCCTCATCTGTAAAATAACAGTAACAATCCATATTAACTCCACTGAAGCTGAAGAACAGAAGAATGTCACAGGTGTTATTTAGATTCTAAATATCTCTAATATTAAGTTGTTTATTATAAAGAATTAAAGGTTGGGGTTGGTACTCTATGGTCTGCAGGCTAGATCTGGCCTACAAAGAGGTCTGAGGTCCAGCACAGGGGTCAGTAGCACAGAGCTGCACCATGCTACCTATTCCCTTCATAGCACTCTCCTCTCCCATGGAGCCTGCTGTTCTGCCACTTCTGGGCCAACCCCTGTTGCAGAGAGGCTGGAAATCTGCAGAGAGGCTCAGAATGTGTAAATGCTTACTGTGCAGTAATTTGCTCTAATCAAGAGTAAATCTGCTAGCTGTAAATACAAGTAGCAAATTTACTCACAGTTATTTACTGCGCTGTATGGCACATGTAGACAGCTAAACGAGAGCAAACTTTTAGTCAAATGTCACTTTCACAGTGCAAAGTTCAACTTAAAAAAAAAAGAAAAAAAGAATTACCCCAAGTGCAAGCTTCTGAATTTTAGTCATCTTAGCCTCTTTAGATGAAAATCGACGTGGCAATAATTCTGTCTGCCAGCCAAGTTTGCTTCTCAGCCACAAAATATGCTTTATCACATCATCATCAACTGGTTCTGGTGCATATTGGGGTGGGGTAGAGGGGAATCAAGCCATTTTTAAAGGAATGTTTTAACCTGCTTTAAAAGATACATTCAATGTTTGTTAAGATAAAGTACAGTTAAAGAAAAAACCCGGGAACAA
The DNA here is from genome assembly GCF_052110815.1 of Crocodylus siamensis. Classification (NCBI taxonomy): domain Eukaryota; kingdom Metazoa; phylum Chordata; order Crocodylia; family Crocodylidae; genus Crocodylus; species Crocodylus siamensis. Next base: position 165,412,067 of record NC_143395.1, read on the forward strand.
CCTCACTGAAAATACCTATAAATTAATCTAAACTTTCATTATAACAACTGATGATAGGTTAAAGAGTCTATATAATTAATTAAAAGTATTAGTAATCCTGGTGTAAGGGTGATTCAGTTATCTCCTATAATTTCTGATAGCGTTGGTGATGTTGTAGACATGATGATCCAGGACATGTGCAAGATGCAAGGATTTTTACGAGCAATGTTTTTTTATTGGACCACCTGTAGGGTTGGGTGAGATTTAGACAAGCTCTCAAGTATAAGGCATCCTTCTTTCAAAGAACTATGATGAAAGGGTGCCTTGTACCTGAATGCTTGTCTAACTCTCTCCCAACATTGCAGCCTGTCCAATAAAAGATATTACCTACAAAAATAATTACCTCTATTATATTTTTGCTCATTAATTTCACATACAATAAGATTACCATTAGAAACACACAAACGCAGGACTAGTTAAAGCACAGCTTCAGAATATCTTGTAGGAATCATGAACTGCTAACGTACAACAAAAACTGAAGGATAATTCTGAGTTAGATAAAGCCAAAAGCATTCACTACTCTACACTGATGTGAGGTGTAGCAACATAGGTTAGTGTGTTTTGTGGTGTACACCATGATGGAACTATAGGTAATGTCTTCTGGAAAACCAGGTGAGTAACAGATCAACCTTTTACTCATTCACCAGAACTGCAACAGGAACTAGGCAATTCTGTACCCTTTTTCCTATGGAGGCTGTTGCTGAACACTGATGGTAGGACAAGCCTATGCTTATTGCTTTGAAGCTATTCAGATATTGCTACTACAGCAATGAAAACAAGCTAACAGTTATAACCTGTGCAAGGTTTAAAAACCTTCAGAAAGGTCAACCTTTGCCTCCATATCCATCTTCAGAAAATGTCAGTCCAGGCCTAGAAAACTAGTCCAGTGATTGTTCAACCTCCAGCACATGGAGCCAAGTCATCCTGCCCACAGGGCTCACCACTGGTCCTAGAAATTTGGTGGTGGGGACCAGTGGAAATGTTAATTCCAACAGTTCTGGAAGTGGTTCTGGAAGCAGCTCTGGAAGCCAAAGCAATTAATTCTGTTACTACTCCCCCAGTGCCAAGTTTCCAGACATGGAGGGAGCCTCATGGGCCAGATGACATGGACCCTCACACAAGCATGTGGGGTAAGCAGATCTGGCAGATTTGGCATGCAGAGTCAAGCCAGCCACAGCTGGGCCAGTGCACTGGATCAATCCCTCATGTTGACCCTACACTGGACCCAGCCCACAGACCAAGTCCACCCACGGGGGGGGGTCCTATTTTTCCTTTTAATATATGCAAGGAAACTGCAGAAGGAACAGCTTGACTTATTTATTAATTTAATGCACACTCACACATATACACACACTTCCTTGAACCAAGCTGTACCTTTTTAAATAAATAATGAGTATCTGATGCTTTCCTTAAATACATTATTGTATTTAGAGTATCAGCATTTTTTTCTTTTGATGAATCAAATTCCCCAATGAATAAATACAGAGAAATTATTATCCTTTAAGTATATTATATATTTATGATCAGATATTAGCTTAAGAGTGAACTCCACTAAAGCCCTTTCTTGTATGCCTTGAATTTTTTAATTAAGTACATACAAAACTGTTTTGACAGCTATTATTGTACAATGATTAGTATTTTATTTCATATGCATTACAGTTTTATTGGTATGCAGGCAATGTTCTGTAATATTAAACAATTAAACAGATCTGGCAATGCATTTCTGTGCAAATATTTCATGCTTTGAATGGCAAAAATACCTCTAGTCAGAATGCCCTTTTCATGTTCAATACAGTTAAATGGAATTCAGAGTAAAAATATTTGGGTTCTTCTCTTGTGTGACCTCTGTTTTTGTACTGGGGATAATACCTACTTTACATGGGTGTGGAAACACTCCTGAAGCAGTGGACAAATAACTTTGCACTTAATTTCCCACTTGAAACCCTGGTGCTGATTTTCAGATCCAATTTGGATATGCAAAATAAACATCCCTCTTGCTTGGAATGCCTGCCCCATCTTCTGGTATTCTGGTATCATTTATCGCCAATACCAAAATAAGAGAAATAGAAAAGTTGTCTTAAAAATCATTTTGTACAATCCCAGTCCTTAGATGCACCATGGATTTCTTGACAGCAGCACCAGATCAAAGCACAGATGACTTCAGTAAGGGGACTCAGAACTTCGAATGATCAATCCTTTAGTTGCTACTACTCAAGTAAATATATCTACACACAGAGGGAGATCTAGGATTTTGAAGAAGGGTGTGAAGATGGGGCAGCGCATCAGAACATAGAACACAGTATGCATTTTTATCCAGTTTAAGAGAAACTAGAAGCTTTACTAATATGCTCAAGGAGGGGGGCAGCACTATTTTAGTCAGTTTAAGACAAAGCAAAAACAAGTACAGTTACAGTATAACCTCATAAATCTGGTACTCAACATTCCAGAATACTCAAAAATCTAGCACTTTTTAAAAATACACTACATTAGCTGGTCCTGTGCAGCAGCTGCATGCGGAACGTGGATAGCAGATGGTGGATGGCAGCGGAAGCTGCTATGTGCAAGCTTGCAAGCTCCCCCTCCACATCCAGGGGGAGGGGGTAGTGGTGGGTGGTCGAAGAGCAGTGGCCATACAGGGAGCAGACACACAGGGTGGTGGATGGCAGCAGCAGACACCGCATGCAAGCTTCCCCCTCCATGTCCAGAGGGGGAAGCTTTTTTATGTTTCAAAAATCCAGAATTTCCAAATTTCTGGCAGGTGCTAGGTCCCAAGGATGCTGGATTTATGAGGTTAAATTGTATTAGAATATACTCTAATTTGCTACATTAAGTTTTAAAACATACAACAAATTAGGCAAAAATAGTAAAAAATACAGTGTTTTGAACCTGAAGCTATCCAAATTAATTTCCCAAGGGAAATACCATAAAACACAGGTATTGTGCACTAGCTTCTCTCACTATATGGGTGAGATCCTGCATTCCTTGAACACACCAATCTGACCTTCATTTTTGGAGTACGAGAAGTACAAAATTGGGCTCTAGTTTCTGATTTCCCAACCATCCTATTACTAACACTGGCAAACTGTGCTAATCTCCTCATGGAGGTTATCTATATGGCACCTCCAAAATCTTAAATCAGCTGCTTTTTGAATGATCAGAACTCCAAAAGCCAATATAAGAGCCTAGCAGGTTTAATTTTTTTAAATTAACCTGACAGGTTTAATTTTTTTAATATATGAAAATTACCTATATATTTTTAATTCTAAGTAAATTAACTTATGGCCTGAAACCAAGAATGGAAAATTTCTAAAAGAAAGGTGAAAGGGAATTGGAGGCAAAAGTTACAAGTCACTGAAAAAAAAAATCTTAAAATACCATATTTCTTGAACTGAAACACAGGAGTTTTTTAAATCAAATGTGCATTGCTGATCCCATAAAAAACAGATGGGCAAATTCTACTTTATTGTATGAATGTAAACCTGGAGTAATTCTACTGTTTTTTGTGGCACAACAAGAGCATAATTTGCTTCTATTTCTAAGATTTACATACCTGTTCTATCATAAGAGTACACCTTTGCCCTGACAGTTTTACTATGTGATGTTCCAGCTTTCTGTTGTTTACAAATCTTTTCATGACAACTTGGTTCTGAAACAACTGTTTGAATATCAGTCTCATTATCATCTGTAAGAAGCAGTTTAAATAGACAATCAATTTGTTACTGAAAGTAGATTATGGCAGTCATTTTTGTACACAAACATTATTCTAAAGCTTTGTTCGTCTTCCTAGGAAAAAGTTGCTATTGTACAGTTAATATATATTCTTCACATTTATGACAATATTTATAAAATTTGTATCTTTTAAAAGAGAATTCTAAAAATGTCACTGCATTTTAAAGCAGTTTATGTAAAATCCAGCTCGTATCAATTACAAGCAAAAAAAAAATGCATTTAAAAAATATCAATATAGGTTTCACCTCCAAATAAGTGCAATAGAAGTCAAAATATTAATTATTTTACCTAGTCTGGTTTTCACAAAAATAGACAATTACACATCGTTTTCTAATTCTTTCCTCTTCATTTAATCTTATCATATTTGATTATACTTGCATCAGTGGGAATGTTGCTTCTACTTCAACAAAAATGGACCATTAAAGCTTAACTTTTTCACTTTCACTAACAGTCGAGGAAATACTACAAGACATCCCCAATTCTGCAAAGCACTCAGACTTATAACTGAGTTCATTATAGTAAGCATAAGAAGTCAATGAGACTTAAGCACATGTATGAAGTTAAGCATGTGCTTCAGTGCTTTATTATATCACTGCATCATGGAGGCTGCCCACAATGCCTTCAGGCCCATTGCACTGTACTGCTCAGAACAGACGGCCTCCTAAATGAAGCTATAGAACTGTAATCTGACTAATTAGCTTGTGTACAGGGTAACAGGCATCATGACTCAGCAGTGGTAATTAGCTCAGTTCATGCCATGCAGGGACTATAGTGCTTCCCAGTGCACTGCTACCACTGGAGACAGTAAGCTTATTACATAGATATAGCCAGGGTCATTCCCACAGATTTATTTTATTTACAAAAATGTCTGCTATAGACCAATAGTTCTGAACCTTTTTAGACTAACAACGGCCCTTGAAAAATACCAGCACTTAGTTTTCACTCAGTTTTGACTACAGAAAAAATAATAGAACAATTAATTTGTTGCAAAGAACTCAAAAAGATCACAAGAGGTCTGCATGCTTTTAACACTATGAATTTTTATTTGAAATCACTGGGTTTATTTTGTGAATCATATTTGTACACCTAACAACACTACTATCACATAGCCCCACAAGGGACCCCAGGGTGCCATGGCATCCTGGTTGAGAATCACGACTACAGACCAGGGCTATCCAACTTCTAAGCAGCCAGGGGCCACAAAATAAATACTATTTTGACAGAAGGCAGGTATGTTATAAGCAGTGCATTGCACCACATAAAAAGCTCAGTCAGACTTCAGTACAAAAAGCAAATAATAAGTTAGAACATGTTTGCAGGTGAATAGGAAAACTCCTGGTTTGTGATCTTTTTGTGCATTCCTATCAGCATAAGAACTCTTTAAAGCACATCTATAAATATATAAAGAATATATAAGATTGTCTCCTTTCCCGTCTGTTACTTTAAGACCCATTTATTGTACTTTCCTTCAGCATGTCTAGTAGAAGCAGCTGATGTGCCAGTGACATAATTGATTCCTTTACAAACAGGAATCCTGGAAAGCTTCTTTTCCATCTCACTCTTCAACCCTAAAGATATCATTTTTGTCATGCTCCTCTTTTGATCCATTAGCGGCTTGGACTCAGACACTTCAATAGGCTGACAAGCAATTATATCTTTTCCATCTTCATGTTTTCTTGAGAGTCTAAAATTGAACAAGATTTTTTTTGAAAGAATAATTGAATATTCAATCAAGTAGGGAAAGAAAAGAATAAATAAAGTAAAAGAAATCACTTGCATAATGATTCACGTTTTATAATTAAGGCACAAACTACTCCTTGGCATGAAATGAAAGGGCAGTTTCATGTGCAATTTGGAGGGGAATGAAAAACAGAAACTGTAGTCCTTTAACAATGTAAAGATTATGGGCTATATCTACACCGATGTTAGATAGTACCTGTATGCTGCCATTATACACTGATTTGGTTGTTAGTCTTGAAAGTGACAGAGCTTTAAATTGTTAATAAACATTGGTAAATTAAACTAAATATAGGTTTCGGAAACATTTGTCTTCATCATTTGTTTTTAGTATTGTTCACAGTGTAACTGCTGTAGAAGTCCAAATAAGGCCCACTACCCATTCTATAGGGTTTATAATCTCAAAATAATGTATTTAAATACTCTGTTCACCCATGGAAAGATCCAAAAGAAGAGTGAGGGGGTGTGTCTGCCTCCCCTTTGCCTATGCAGAGTGAGCACAATATGCTCTTTGAGCTCCTGCTTGTGCTCACCAACTGGTTGACATCCTTTCCCATACTGAATTCAGCTCCTGTGGGACTTTATCTCTTGTTGGGAATAGCAAGTACAACCCAAAGCTCCAAGTATAAAAACAGGCAGCTCCTCTTGAATAAAAACATTTACTGGGGCAAAAGACTAAAGGATTAAGCAGTCCAGCTTGCACAGCCCCAGTATGCTGGTTATATGCCCTGCCCCAATAGCTGGATTAAACAGAACTCTTGAATGACCCCTTATTTAAGTCCCCTCTTGAATTGTTGCAGCCAGCCCCAACAACGCTAACCCACTCAGGAAGGATACCTGGGGGGAAAAAAAAAGATTTCTGTACAAGGGATGGGTTCCGCCAGGGAAGAAAACTATATAAACACTTTTGTTGATGCTTCGTTAGGAAAGGGGAGGTGGGATGGGGAGGAATTGACATTCCATAGATCACTGGTCACAGTGATCCTGCTTAGTTCATTTTCTCAGAGAGGGAAAGATGTGACAGGTTCTGGGTGTTACTGTAATATTTGTTTTAATGTGTTCATGACCTGTATACAAGAACAAGCATTAGTTTATTCTTGTATACAGGTCAATGAGGTAAACTGAGGCATGGAACATTTTAACACCATGAACATATTTAAAACTGATATAAAATCCATAGTCCATCACAATACATATGAGCTGCATTATATTTTGTGAAAATACAAGAAAATGGTTCAGAAGCTAGAGTAGAGATTTGGCTTCAATTTCCTGCTCTGTCAGACTGTGTGACCCTAAGTCACTTAAATGTACTGTACCTAAAATCTATGTACTCTAACATTTGCAAATTTCAAAATCCCTGTGTTTGCCAACAGTAGGGCTGCATAGTAAATGAATGAAAAAACAGGTATAAGAGGAACAAACACTAAGTTCATGCTGAGCTTGCCTTCATTTTAATTAATTATAACTTCACCATTAGCTGCACATAACTCAGGAATTAGAAACAGAAGGAAGAAATGTCATTAAAACACCTATTTCTTGGCTGCTTATTGGTTTAGCTCAGAGAGGATTGTGTCCTTAAACCAGGACTGTCCAAATGGCAGTCCACACGGTTCTAGAACTAGGAGGCAAATGTCCTTGCCACTACTGTCCTTTCCCCGTACCTCTTGCCTGCAGAAGTTGTGCAGTCTCCATCCTTGAAAACTTTCAAAAGCAGGTTAGACACTTGGCTGAGATGGTTTGGTCAGGGACGATCCTGCCCTGAGCAGGGGGCTGGACTAGATGACCTTATGACAGGGGTGGGCAATTATTTTGGGTGGAGGGCCACTCAAGAGTTTTGGCAAGCCATCAACGGCTGCACGACAGGCAGCCAAGGGCAGATAAATATTAATTTTCTAAATTTTTAGGGGCTCCATGGGCCAGATTTTGCCCACCCCTGCCTTATATAGTCCCTTCTAGTCCTACTTCCCTATGATTTGAAGCACTACGAAGTGTCATGCTTTTCAGCCAGGAGACATGACAGGAAGCTGTGGCATCCTGCAGCTTCACTCTCCCAATCCTCCAAGGGGACAAGGAAAACAAGAGCAGATTCTGTAAGGACTCTCCTATGCACTCTGCTTTTGCTCTCCCAGAGCGCTCTACCACTAGACAATTACTACTGGCTAGAAAATGGAAACATGAAATATAATTTAATGGACTTAGTAATACTAAGGATAAAACTTGGGAGGAGAAAGATAAGTATTAAACTTTGTGTTCTATTTACAGTAAAGGAGAACATCTAGCAAAGTAGATTAGATGTCAGTTTATATGCTCCATAAAAATCCTGATCTCTCTGGGTCAGGATACAAGGGAGATCAGGAGAGAGAGACCTGATGGTGGGAGTCTACTAACGGCCTCCCTCCCAAGGAGAGGAGAGTGATCAGGCGTTCTCTGGGGAACAGACTGAGGCAGCTAACGCTAGAGACATGATCATCAGGGGTGACTTTAACTACCCTGACATCTGTTGGAAGGATCACTTGGCCACCTCTGGCAGGTCAGCCAACTTCTTGGCAACAACAGACAACGTGCTTCTGATACAGGTTGTGCAAGGGCCTACCCAGGGTAAAGCAACTCTGGATCTAGTGCTGGCCAAAGGTGATGACATCATAGGTGACCTAAGGATTGGTGGTACTCTGGGAGCCAGTGATCATAACTCGGCTAGGTTCACCATTCACCATAAAACTGGGAAATCAGACAGCAAAACAGAAGTCCTGGAATTCAAGAAGGGAGGTTTTGCCAAAAACTCAAGAGCCTAGTTGGAGAGGCCCTCTGCAACCAGCAACCGGACAACTCGGGAGTTCAGGAACAGTGGAGCTTCCTTAAGGAGGCAATTCTCACAGCCCAAAAACAGGCTATCCCCATGTGAGGAAAAAACAGGAAAGGAACCAAAAGACTCACATGGCTCAACAGCAGTATTAAAAAGCTTCTGAAAAAGAAAAATGAAGCATATAAACAATGGAAGAATGACTCAGCAACCAGAGAAGAATACAACTGTATTGCAAGGGCCTGCAGATAGGAGACAAGGAAAGCCAAGGCAGGCATGGAGATCAAGATGGCAACCAGAATAAAAGACAACAAAAAGTCCTTCTACAGATGCACAGGGAGCAAGAAAAAGTCAGACTCCACTGTGGAACCACTACTGAATGCTCAGGGGCAGCCCACAGTTGATGCCCACAAAAAAGCTGAGCTCCTAAATGTATACTTCACGTCAGTATTCCTGAAATCAACCAGGGGCTATTCAACTGACCAGAGGCCCAGGGAACATGGGGAAGACAACAAACTACACAAAAATCAGTTCCAAACAGGTGAGGGATCTCTTGCAACACTTGCATGTCTTCAAGTCTGCTGGGCCCAACAATGTGCTCCCAAGAGTCCTGAAAGAACTGGCTGAACTAATAGTGGGACCACTGGCCAAGCTTTTTAGTGGAACTTGGGAGTGGTCCTGGATGACTGGAAGACAGCCAGTGTGGTGCCCATCTTCAAGAAAGGGAAAAGGGATGACCAACTACAGGCCAGTCAGTCTGACCTCAGTCCTGGGTAAAATCTTTGAAAATGTTATTAAGAAGACCATCATTTGCAAGCTGGAAATGGACAGGGTGTTAAGTAATCAACACGGCTTTGTCAAGGGTAGATCACGACTGACAAACCTTGTGTCCTTCTACGACCAGGTAACAAGCCAACTGGATGAGGGACACATGGTGGACGTGATTTACTTTGACTTTTGTAAAACCTTTGATTCTGTTTCCCACAGGGTTCTCTCAAACAAGCTTGCAGGTACTGGACTTGACCAGTCTACAGTGAGGTGGGTGAACAATTGGCTTAAAAGCTGTTCCCAGAGGGTGGTAATTGATGGTGTGGAAGAAATCAAACTTCGCGTTGTGGTTGAATCAGAACTGACAGAGCCAGCTCTTCTTTATTTAAGGCTATACTGTGATCACAGGGAGAATTCCATACAGCAAGGGGAATCACCCACTTGTCTGTTTCAAAGGATTTCTCAGACTCTCTAATGTTACAAGCGTATTTATACTTAAGACAGAGAAAGAGATAAAAAATACACCTTGGAGAAACAAAACAATAGTAAATTACACAGAAATTTAGGAAGTTTACTTAAACAAACTATCTATGCACAGGAGAAGATATCAAGATAACCTAAGGATAAAGTGTGCAGGATTCCTTATCTCAGAACATTTAACTGAATTAAGCAGTATCAGCACTTCTGGTCTTTGTCTGTTTTTCTAGTCAAGTAAGCCAATTACTTCTACAATGGGATGGCCTCATCCTGGAAGGCCGTCTCCAGTGGACCTGTGCTTGGACCCGTGCTATTTAATATATTCATTAAGAACTTGGATAAGGGGGTGGAAAGCTCAGTGACTAAATTTGCGGATGATACCAAGCTGTGGGGAAATGCAGGCACACTGGAAGATAAGGTCAAGATCTAGTAGGACCTTGACAGGCTGGACTCATGGCCAAACTGGACTCAGTTGAGGTTAACAAGGATAAGTGCAAAGTCCTTCATCTGGGTAGGAAGAACCCTCACCACAAATACACAATGGGTGGTGGCCCACTGGCTGGCACAGCATTTGAGCAAGACCTGGGGGTTATGATCAACCAGAAGATGAATATGAGCCAGCAGTGCAATGAGGTTGCCAGGAAAGCAAATAGAGCTCTAGCTTGCATCAGCTGATGTGTGTCCAATAGATCCAGGGAGGTACTCCTCCATCTCTATTTGGCACTGGTGAGGCCTCAGCTGGAGTACTGTATCCACTTTGGGGCACCACACTTTATGAAACACATGGATAAGCTTGAAAGGGTACAAAGAAGACCACCTGCATGGTCAAAGGCATGGAGAATAGGTCCTATGAGGAGAGACTTGGGGAACTGGACCTGTTCAGTTCAAGTAAGAAAAGGCTGAGAGGTAACTTGATAGTCGTGTACAAATACATCAGGGATGAGCAACTCTTCAGAAAGACACCACAAGGGAAGATGAGGACCAATGGATGTAAGCTTATAGAGGGTAAATTCAGGCTAGATATAAGGAAGAATTTCTTCTTTGTAAGGGTTGCCAGAATCTGGAACACACTTCCAGCAAAGGCAGTGCAGTCACCATCCTTGGAGGCGTTCAGGAGGAGGCTTGTCTGAGCCCAATAACTTCCTTCCCATGGCAGGGACTGGACTTGATGATCTTACAGGTCCCTTCCAGTTCTACAAGTCTATGATTCTATGATTGTATAAATGAATATGGTATGCATTTTTCCCACCTTATCAGAATCAGAATTATGCTATTTTGAGGCCAGATTGTTTACTTTTTACACTAGCACAAATGAAGAAAATACAACTGACATCAATAAAGTTACTCTGGAATTATATTTGTACACACAAGATCAGAATCTAGACATGTATTTACACTTTGCTGGCATAGTCCTGAGTTATTAAATTTACCTTGAAACAAATTCAAACTTCCTAGAAATTAAGGAGTTAGATTTAATATTCTAGAATGTCCCTATCTGTTTGAATTTTAAAAAGCATAAAATGAAGATATAATAGAAAAAATTAA